>NW_019174307.1:19671974-19831974 GCF_002260705.1 Seriola dumerili
TATATAAGGCATAAAATGTCATAAAAATGTCAAAGTAGATAGTAATAAAGCATTAAAAACATCATAGTATAGTAAGGCATAAAAGTCATAAAAATAGTCATCAAGTATAGTAAGGCATAAAAATGTCATAAAATTCATAGTATAGTAGCATAAAAACGTCATAGTATAGAAGGCATAAAAATGTCATAAAAATCATAGTGTATAGTAAAGCATAAAAATCCTAGTATAGTAAGCCATAAACAAAAACGTCATAGTATAGTTAAGGCATAAAAATGTCATAGTATAGTAGTGCATAAAAACGTCATAGTTCATGCAGGCATAAAATGTCATAAAAAGGTCATAGTATAGTAAGGCATAAAATGTCATAAAAACGTCATAGATGAGTAAAGGCATAAAAAGTCATAGTATAGTAAGGCATAAAATCATAAAAAATGTCATAAGTTATTGTAAGGCATAAAAGAATGCATAAAAACAGTCATAGTATAGTAAGGCCTAAAAGTCATAAAATGTCATAGTAATAGTAAGGCATAAAAACTCATAGTATAGTAGCAAGTATAAAATGTCATAAAAAGTCGTCATAGCATAAGTATGGCATAAAATGTCATAAAAATGTCATAGTTATAGTAGCATAAAAACGTCATAGGTATAGTATAGGCATAAAATGTCATAAAAACATAGTCTATAGTAAGTCTATAAAATGTCAAAAAATGTCATAGTATAGTAATGCATAAACAACGTCATAGTATAGTAAGCTAAAAATGTCATAAAAAATGTTCATATAGTAAGTCATAAAACGTCATAGTATAGTAAATGCATAAAATGCTATAGTATCATAAGGCCATTAAAAACGTCAAAACATCATAGTATATAAAGCGCATAAAAACGTCTGTATATAGTAAGGCATAAAAATGTCCAAAAAACGTCATAGTATAAAAATGGCTCAAAAACGTACATAGTATGTAAGGCATATTCTAAAAAGTATAGTAATATAAGCGTAAAAAAAGTCCATAAACGTCATAGATAGTAAGCAAAAAACTCAAACTGCTCATATATAAGCATAAAATGTCATAAAAATGTATATATAGTAAGGCATAAAAAATGTCATAGTATATAAGCATAAATGTCATAAAAGTCATAGTATAGTAAAGCATAAAATGTCATTAAAAATGTCATTAGTATAGTAAAGGCATAAAAACGTCACATATAGTATGGCATAAATGTCATAAAAACTCATAGTATAGTAAGGCTAAAATGTCATAAAAATGTCATATATAGTAAAGTGAAAAACGTCCAAAAAACGTCATAGTATTAGTAAGCATAAAAATGTCCAAAAAACAGTCATAGTATAATAAGGCATAAAAACGTCATAGTATAGTAAGGCATAAAATGTCATAAAACGTCATAGTATAGTAAGTATAAAAACGTCCAAAAACGTCATAGTATTAAGCATAAAACGTCCAAAAACGTTCATAGTATAGTAAGCATAAAATGTCTAGCGTATAGTAAGGCATAAAAACGTCAATAGTATTTAAGGCATAAAATGTCATAAAAACGTCATAGTATAGTAAGGTTGAAAAAACGTCCAAAACGTCATAGTAAGTAAGGCATAAAAACGTCCAAAAACATCATGTATCACTAAGCATAAATATCATAAAAATGTCATAGTATAGTAAGGCATTAAAAAGTCATAGTATAGTAAGGCATAAAATGTCATAAAAATTCATTGTATATAAAGGCATTAAAACGTCACAGTATAGTATGGCATAAAATGTCCATAAAACATTCATGTATAGTAAGGCATAAAATGTCATAAAAATGTCATAGTATAGATAAAGCAAAAAATCATAGTATAGTAATGGCAAAACTGTCAAAAATCTCATAGTATAGTAAGGCTAAAATGTCATAAAAACGTCATAGTTATAGAAGCTAAAAAAACGTCAATAAAGTCATAATAGTATGCATAAATGTCATAAATCAGTAAACATAAAAACGTCCAAAAACGTCATAGTATAGTAAGGCATAAAATGTCATGTATATAAGTCATAATAAAAAATCATAGTATTGTAGGCATAAAATGTCATAAAAACGTCATAGTATAGTAAGCTAAAAAAACGTCGCATAAAAACTAAAATCATAGTATAGTAAGGCAAATGAATATATAGTCATAAAAATGTCATAGTATAGTAGGGCATAAAATGTCATAAACATGTCATAGTATAGTAAGGCATAAAAATGTCAAAAAAATCAGTATATAAAAGGCATAAAAACGTCATAGTATAGTAGGTTTGAAAAATTATCAAAAAAAACTCATAGTATAGTAGGCATAAAACGTCCAAAAAGTCATAGTATAGTAAAGCATAAAATGTTCATAATAAAATCGTCATAGTATCAGTAAGTTGACAAAACGTCAAAAAACCGTCATAGTATAGTAAGCCGAGGGTCGTAAAAACGTCTGTAAGGCTAAAAAACGTCATAGTATAGTAAGGCATAAAATGTCATAAAATGTCATAGATAGTAAAGCATAAAAACATCCAAAACGTCATAGATAGTAGGCCATAAAAAAGTCATCAAAAATTCTAAGCAGTATAGTAAGCATAAAAACGTCACAAAAACGTCATAGTATAGTAAGGCATAAGAACACCGTCCCAAAAACGTCATAGTATAGTAGGCATAAAATGTCATAAAAATGTCATAGTATAGTAGCCGATGAAAACGTACATATAGTAAGCATAAAAAGTCATAAAATGTCATAGTATACATAAAGCACGTAAAACATCATAGTGTATAGTAAAGGGCCATATAAAAACGTCCAAAACCATGTCATCAGCTATGAGTAAGGCTAAAAATTCATAAAAACGTCATAGTATAGTAAGCGTGGAAAAAACGCTCCAAAACGTCATAGTTATAGTGAGTGCATAAAAATCGTCCAAACAACGTTCATAGTTATCAGTAAGCCATCAATCTCAAAAAAACTCATAGTGCATAGAGCTAAATCATAGCTTATAAGCCATAAAACGCTCATAATGTCAAGTTATCAGTTAGGCAAGAAAAATGCTCCAAAAAATGTTCTATAGTATAGTAAGCGCGCGCATAAAAACGCTCCCAAAATCATCCTTCACGCTTAAGGTATAGATCAAAAGTCCAGTTATAATTCCGCAGTATAAACGTCATAGCTATAGTAAAGGCCATGATAAACACGTCCCAAAAACTCATAGCGTAGATGAGTAAGACGCATGAATAATACGCATACTACTAAATATAAGCCTCAAACTGTATAAATCATACGTTAGCATATAAGACGTCATAGAACAATATAGTAACGCCTAAAATGTCATAACAAACTTACCATAGTATAGTAAGCATAAAAACGTCAAAAAACAGTCATAGTATAGTAAGGCATAAAAAACGTCAAAAACGTCATAGTTAATAGTAAGCATAAAATTCATAATAATCATGTATAGTAAGCATAAAAAGTCATAGTATTATATGCATAAAATTCATAAAAATGTCATAGTATAGTAGCATAAAAACTCAAACAAACGTCATCAGTTAGTAAGCATAAAATGTCATAAAAATGTCATAGTATCAGTAAGGCATAAAAAACGTCATAGTATAGTAAAGCATAAGAATGTCATAAAAACGTCATTGTATAGTAAGCATTAAAAACGTCCAAAAACTCATATATAGTAAGCATAAAACGTCATAAAAATGTTCATAGTATAGTAAGCATAAAATGTCATAAAAACGCTCATATATAGTAAGGCATAAAAACCGTCATATATAGTATGGCATAAAATTCATAAAATGTCATAGTATAGTAAGCATAAATAAACGTCAAAAAACGTCATAGTATAGTAAGCATAAAATTGTCATAAACAAATGTCATGTATAGTAAGTGAAAAACGTCCAAAAACTCATAGTATAGTAAGATAAAAACGTCATACACAAATATCATAGTAGAGTAAGGCATTAAAATGTCATAAAAAACTTCATAGTATAGTAGAAGCGCATAATAAATGTTCAAAAAACGTCATAGCTATAGTAAGCATAAGAAATGTCAAAAAACTTCATAGTATAATAAGCATAAAAACTTCATAGGTATTCTAAGGCATAAAATGTCATTAAAAATGTCATAGTATAGTAAGCATAAAAACGTCAAAAACGTCATAGTATAGTAAGGCATAAAACGTCCAAAACGTCATAGTATGTAAGCATAAAATGTCATAAAAAATGTCACGATAGTAAGGATAAAACGCATAGTATAGTATGGCAAAAATGTCCATAAAAATTCATAGATATAAGGCCCATAAAAAACTCAAAAAATCGTCATAGTATATAAGGCATAAAATGTCATAAAATGTCATATATAGTAAGCATAAAAAAGTCATAGTATAGTAAGGCAATAAAAAATGTCAGAAAAACGTATAGTGATAATTAAGCATAAAACGTCAAGTATAGTAAGGTTGAAAAACGTCCAAAAAACTCATAGTAACAGTAAGGCCATAAAAATGTCAAAAAACTTCATAGTTATAATAAGCCATAAAAACGTCATATATAGTAAGGGAAAAGTCCACAAACTTCATAGTTATATAAGGCATAAAAACGCTCCAAATAACTGTCATAGATAGTAAAAGCATAAAATGTCATAAAATTAAGTTATATTAAGCCATAAAACATCATAGTATATAAGCATAAAATTCATAAAATGCCATATGTATAGTAAGGCATAAAACGTTCAAAAAACTCATATGTATCAGTAAATCCATAAAAACGTCCAAAAACGTCATAGTATTAGTATAGCATTAAAATGTCATAAAAATGTCATAGTATAGCAAGGCTAAAAAAAACGTCAAAAAACATCTAGTAATAGTAAAAGGCATAAAATGTCATAAAAATGTCATAGTATAATAAAGCATTAAAACATCATGTATAGTAAGCATTAAAAACTCATAGTATAGTAAAGCATAAAATTCCATAAAAATGTCATAGTATATAAGGCATAAAAACGTCAAAAAACTCATATTATAGTATAGCATTAAAAACGGTCCAAAAACGTCATAGTATATAAAGGCATAAAATGTCATAAAAATTCATAGTATATAAGGCTAAAAACGTCATAGTATAGATGCATAAATTCATAAAAATGTCTATATAGAGTAAGGCCATAAAAAACTCATACGTATATTAAGGCATAAAAGTCATAAAAATGTCATAGTATAGTTAAGGCATAAAAATGTCATAAGTATTAATAGAAGCATTTAAACATCATAGTATAGTACAGGCATAAAAAAGTCAGAGTATAGTAAGGCGATAAAAGGTTCATAAAACGTCATAGTATATTAAGGCATAAAATGTATAACAACTGTCCATAGTTATATTAAGGCATAAAATGTCATAAAAATGTCATATATAGTAAGCATAAAAACTCATGATATATAAGGCATACAAACGCCAGAAAACATCCATCGTATAGTAAGCATAAAAGTCATAAAAACGTCATAGTATAGTAAAGGCATCAAAACTCCAAAAACTCATAGTATAGTAAGGCATAAAATGTCATTAAAATTCATAGTATTAGTAAGGCATAACGTCATAGATAGTAAGCATAAAATGTCATAAAACGTCATAGTATAAGTAAGCATAAAAATTCAAAAAACGTCATATATAATAGGCATAAAAACGTTCATAGTATAGTAGGTTAAAAACGTCAAAAAACGCTCATATTTTTTTTTTTTGTATAGTAAAGGCATAAAAACGTCCAAAAACGTGCATAGTATAGTAAGCCATAAAAATGTCATTAAAATTCATAGTATAGTAAGCATAAAAACGTCATAGTATAGTAAGCATAGAAAAAGTCATAAAAATTCATAGTTTATAATAAAGCATTAAACATCATAGTATAGTAAGCATAAAACTCATACTAATAGTAAGCATAAAATTCATTAAAAACTCATAGTATAAGTAAGCATTAAAATGTCATAAAAATATCATAGATAGTAAGGCCCATAAAAAACGTCATTTAGTATAGTAAGAGCCATAAAATGTCAAAAAACTCATAGTTAGTAAGCATAAATGTCAAAAAACCACCATAGTATAGTAATGCATAAAATGTCATAAAACGTCAAAGATATTGTAAGGCGTAAAACTGTGAAAAAAACGTCATAGTATAGTAAGGCAGAAATGTCATTAAAAAACATCTATTAGTAGAAGCATAAAAATTCATAAAAATGTCATAGTATATAAAGCATTAAACATCATTGTATTAGTAAGCATAAAAACGTCATAGTATAGTAAGGCATAAAATGTCATAAAAATTCTACTATAGTAAGGGCATAAAAACGTCAAAAAACGTCCATAGTATAGTAAAGGCATAAAACGTCAAAAACTCATAGTTATAGTAAGCATAATAATTCATAAAAATTCATAGTGATAGGAAGGCATAAAAAACGTCATAGGTATATTTATGCAAAAATGTCATAAAAATTCATAGTTATGTAAGGCACGTCATTAGTATGTAAGGCATAAAAATGTCAAAAAACGTCATATATAATAAGCATAAAAACTCATATAAGTAAGCGTTGAAAAACGTCCCAAAACGTCATAGTAAGTAAGGCATAAAATGTCAAAAAACTCATAGTATAATATCATAAAACGTCATATATAGTAAGTTGAAAAACGTCTCAAAAACGTCATAGATTTCATAGTAAGCATAAAAAACGTCCAAAAACGTCATGTATAGTAAAGCAAAAATTCATAAAAATGTCATAGCATAGTAAGGATAAAACATTCATAGTATAGTAAGCATAAAATGTCATAAAAATTCATATATATTAAGGCATAAAACTTCAAAAAAACTCATAGTATAGTAAAGCATTTAAAAAACGTCAAAAAAACTCATAGTATAGTAGCATAAAATGTCATAAAAATTTCATGTATACAAGGCATAAAAACGTCATAAAAACATCATATGTATATAAGGCAATAATGTCATAAAAATTCATATCATAGTAGGCATAAAAACGTCAAAAAACGTCATAGTATGTAAGGCATAAAAACGTTCATAGTATTAGTAAGGCATACAAATTCTATCAAAAATGTCCATAGGTAGTTAAGCATAAAAAAACATCATAGTATAGTAAGCATAAAACTCATAGGATATAAGGCATAAAAGTAAAAAAATTCATCAGCTATATAGCCATAAAAAACGTCAAAAAAATCACTAGTAATAGTAAGCATAAAAACGTCCAAAAAACTCATATTAGTAAACCTTACTATACTATGACGTTTTTATGCCTTACTATACTATGACATTTTTATGACATTTTATGCCTTACTATACTATGACGTTTTTGGACGTTTTTATGCCTTACTATACTATGACATTTTTATGACATTTTATGCCTTACTATACTATGACGTTTTTATGCCTTACTATACATGACATTTTTTATTGACATTTATGCCTTACATATACTATGACGTCTCCTTTATGCCTTACTATACTATGACATTTTTATTGACATTTTATGCCTTACATTACTATTGACATTTTTTGTGACATTTTATGCCATGCTATACTATGACGTTTTTATGCTTACTATACTATGAACATTTTATGCCTTTACTATACCTATGACTTTTTTTGCCTTACTATACTATGACATTTTATGCCTTACTATACTATGACGTTTTTCTATGACATTTTATGCCTTGCTTATACTATGACGTTTTTATGCCTTACTATACTATGACATTTTTATGCCTTACTATACTATGACGTTTTTTTTTTGGACGTTTTATGCCTTACTATACAATTACTTTTATGGCATTTTTACGCCTTACTTACTATGACATTTTTATGACATTTTATGCCTTACTATACTATGACGTTTTTATGCCTTACTATACTATGGACATTTTTTATGACATTTTATGCCTTACTATACTATGACTTGTTTATGACATTTTATGCCTTACTTATACTATGACGTTTTGTTATGCCTTACTATACTATGGATGTTTTAATGCTTTATTATACTCTGACGTTTTTTGACATTTTTATGCCTTACAATAACTATGACATTTTTAAGACATTTATGCCTTACTATACTATGACATTTTATGACATTTTTATTCCTTACTATACTAGACGTTTTTTATGCCTTACTATACTATGACATTTTATACATTTTATGCTTACTATACTATGACGTTTTATGACGTTTTTATGCTACTATACTATGACATTTATGAATTTTTATGCCTTACTATACTTATGACGTTTTTATGCCTTACTATACTATGATGTTTTTAATGCTTTATTATTACTATGAACATTTTATGACATTATGCCTTACTATACTATGACGTTTTTATGCTTTATTTATACTCTGACGTTTTTTGACATTTTTATGCCTTACTATCCTATTACATTTTTGGACGTTTTTATGCCGTACTATACAATGACGTTTTTATGACATTTTATGCCTTACTATACTATGACGTTTTTTGACGTTTTTATGCCTTGCTATACTATGACATTTTTTGATGTTTTCATGCCTTGCTATACTATGACGTTTTTTATGTTTTCATGCCTTACTATACTATGAGGTTTTTTGACAGTTTCATGCCTTACTATACTATGATGTTCTTGGACGTTTTCACGCCTTAATACACTATGATGTTTTTGGACATATTTTTGCCTCACTATACTATGTCTTAGTATACTATGACTTATGACCTATATGTCTTTATACTGAGAGTGATGTTACCATATGTGTGGCGTACAGGAGGATATATTATAATGGAATTCATATATATCTTCTGGATACATGAATATATAAGTTTATAACACATGAAATAAAATGCAATAAAGCAAAGCAGTAAAATGCAACTTTATTAAAAGAGAAGATAAGATATTCCTTTATTATTCCCACAGTGGGAAAATTATAGTATTACAGGAACAAAGTGACAGCATAAGAAAGAAAATACAATGAAAAGTCAGTACCAAGTACTAAAAAAAGATAAAAATAATAAAGAATATAATAATATAATATGTACAATTAGACAATAAATATAACAAAACACAAGACAATAGCAGCAGATAAGTAACATTGCACAGTAAATCATTGCACATGTTGAATTATTGCACACAGTGATTTGTCAGTCTTTGGTATCTGTGTGTATAGTTCACAGTGTGCAGTGTTTGTACAGTTTATACAGTTTGACAGCAGCAGGAAGGGAAGACCAGTGGTATCTCTCCTTCACACACCACAGGTGCAGCAGCCTGTCGCTGAAGGGGCTGCTCAGTGCTGCTAAAGTGTCCTGCATGGGGTGGGAGATGTTTTCCAACAGGGATGATAGCTAAACCATCATCCTCCTGTTGCTCCACTGGGTCGAGGTGGAATCCCAAGACATAGCTGGCCTTCCTCATCAGTACTATGACGTTTTTATGCCTTATTATACTGTATTGTGACTTCCTGGCCCTGGAGCCTTTCTCTGTGAAGTATATGACTAATTGTTCTATGACTTTTTTTATGACTCACTATACTATGACTTTTTTATGCCTTACTTTACGATGACGTTTTTATTTTATTTTATGACTTACTATACTATGTATAGTAAGTTATAAAAACAACAGTACAATAAGGCTTAAAAACGTCAAAAAACATCACAGTATTTTAAGGCAACGTAATAGTATAGGAGGGCATAAAAATATCTTAGTATAGTAAGGCATAAAAACATCAAAAAACATCATAGTAAAATAAGGCATAAAAGCGTAAAAAAACATCATAGTACAGTAAGGCATAAAAACGTCAAAAAACGCCATAGTATAGTAAGGCATAAAATAAAATAAAAAAACATCAAAAAACATTATAGTATTGTAAGGCTTAAAAAGGTCAAAAAACATCATAGTATAGTAAAGCATAAAAACGTCCAAAAACGTCATAGTATAGTAAGGCATAAAAAGTCATAAAAATGTCATAGTATAGTAAGGCATAAAAACGTCATAGTATAGTATGGCATAAAATGTCATAAAAACGTCATAGTATAGTAAGTCATAAAAACGTCATAGTATAGTAAGTCATAAAAACATCATAGTATAGTAAGGCATAAAACGTCAAAAAACGTCATAGTATAGTAAGTCATAAAACATCAAAAAACTTAATAGTATTGTTAGGCTTAAAAATGTCGAAATGCCATAGTACAGTAAGGCATAAAAACCTCATAGTATAATAAGGCATAACATGTCATATAAACACTGAAAAACGTCATAGTAAATAAGGCATTAAAAATGTCATAGTCACCAAATTAATTGCTGACATGTTTTTATTTGTAGAGTAATTCTCAAATTAGGATTGGATTTGAAAAACTTGCTTACAATTAAGTTTTAACACTAGTAAAAAACAAGCAGACACTCAGTTTTTAGTGTGGATCAGTGTCCTGGACCTCAGTGTGTATCCTAACCTTTCCGTTTTTACCATGAATGTTTTTCTCTCCATGTGAAAAATGCATGATGCTCTTTGCTGGTCATGATGCTATCGTCCTACTAGCAGGGATGTGGGAGTATTGCGGCAACAATAACATTGCTGCCTTTGAGGAAGTGCTTTGTTGTTCCTGCTGGTGTGCCTGTATCAGCAGATGACTTTCTGATGTGCTGGTAGAAGTCGTCTCTTCTCTGCGGGAGGGAACTAACAAACTGTAGCGTCTGATGGCTTCTCTCCACTTACCCTGCTCTTTGTGTACTGACACACACCAACCTGTACTCTCAAACCATCGCTGATGCTGCTGTCTGTGTGCACATCCTTCATCTGTATGTGTGTCCTCCTCAGGCTGATGAGCGGTACCGGAAGAACATCCAGGGTTCTCCTCAGTCAGCTCAGACCAAACCACAGCAGCCTCCGGTGCCGCCGCGCTCCGAGTCTTCCTACCCCAATGGGAACTCGGCATCCGAGGCACCCGCCATGCACCGTCCCGTGGAACCACAGGTAACTACAATAACCTCAAACCCCTTTCCCTTTCCCTTGAACTATTCCTTCTTCTTGACTCTCACAGCTGTTAAACACAGGCAGCATTTTGAGTTAGTGTCAAGGTCATTTTACACTAGTTTAGTGCCTAATTGGCGTGAGTTAGCAGTTATGATATACAGTAAAACAATTCAGTCTGCATATTTGGTACTTTTATATTATATTTCTCTCTTGATCATTGGGTAGATTTCTGGTCCTGTCATTCACTGCAGAGAATTGAAAACCCTCTATCTCTGTTAAATGACAGTTCATTAGGAAACAAGAACGTCAGCCTTTTTTGTATCTTCACCCAAATGTGACTCCAGATGCTGCCTGTGAACCTAAACTCTTTTCACACCTTATCATATTTAAGGTTCTTTCTTTCAGGTGATTCAACATACTTGAGTCTTTGCTCTTGCGCTTTGCGGACGACTTGCTTGTATTTGTTTCTAACCTCCTGTAGATGTTTTCACTAGTTGTGCTGTTTGACTGTGATTTCCTCTGTCCTGCGTTTTGCCTTCAGCTCAGCTCTTTTAGGTTGTTTCTTTGGATAATGGATCCAGCTATCTCCTGGTGTTGAACTTCAGGGTTGTCATTAAGTATTTTTTAGTTCCCTTATTTTAACTAACTAAATTGTGACACTGCATTAAATCTCCAGTACCCATTTTCAGTAAGAGGAGCTTGTTGTCATGAGAACACAAAGCGAGTGATCACTTCATCTAAAAGAAGTCTCTCTTTTTACTAAACTTTCTGTGGCAATGGAAACAAAATGATCACAACCTTGATTATATACTCCTCCCCTAAACTAACTCTTTGATTGACAGGTAGTCCTCCCACTTGCCAAATGTGTAATTATTACAGCGTTTCTTGTCTGTGTGTGTTTGTGTGAACATGAGGATGTTTGTCTGGCGGTACGTTGGGGGTTTGTACATCTCAGCTCCACATACTGTACCTCCTCATTGTGTGCGGGTGATTAAAAACATCCATAATTCATGGGCACCCAGATTTGCAGCAGGGTGACTCAGGCAGTATTAGTCATCTTCAACCCACTATGCATGAATAATCACAAGTCAATGAAGTCAATCTGTTTTGAATATGTCACACAGATTAAATTATATAGACACGATGCTGTAACTTGGTAAAATGGGGGGTAATGATGTAAATCACTGGTGCAGTATTAAACATTTGCCATAATGTTAAAAGTGGATTAATCAGTTTTCTCTCATTAGCCGCGAGTCATCAGGCTCAGATGTGCCGTTGTGTTTCAACACTGATGCACACGTACTTCACTGAGTCGTGAATCAAACTTGGACGGGTTCATTTTGAGGTGTTTTGATCAGGGCTAATTATATAAAAATGAAAATTACAGTCTGAACTACTTCAATTTCCAAGTTAAAAAAAAAAACTATAACAACAAACAAGAAGCTGTAGTCAGGGAGTGTTCATGCTGAATCCAGTTTCCAGACACTTCACTGGCATTTAAATTCAGGAAATGTTTTTTATTTCCAACAAGTTTTCATACTTAAATGGCAAAATAAGTTGTCAGTGCAATCCTAAATGACACTAAAACATCTTATATGAGCTTTAACTGACCTGGCACCTCTGGTTCAGTTTAAACAAGTTTAACTAAAACTAAGTGGTTAAAGTGAAAGAATCCAAGTTGACCGCAGTGTCTAGTGTCGACCATGAATGTGTGCATGCTGTATGATCTGTGTTTGCATGCCAGCCTGTGTTCATGTGTTCATGCTCGGTACTGGTGGTGAGGCTCAGTCCTCCTGAGTCCTAAAACTGGTGACACCGAGGTTGTCTCATTGTAAACACCAGTCTCACTTAGAAGTGATGTAAATTAAATTGGACAAGAGACTGAATTTTAAAGCAGAACATGTACTAAGACGCCTCCCTTTATCAGTTTTAAATAATAATAAATATTTTATATATTTATATATAATTCTTAAATCACTTCCTCTGAAGGTCTTCTGTGAAATGAAAAGTATGTCAACAGTTTAAATACTTTTGCTGAGATGAAGTTTTTCCTTGTTATTAATGTTTTTCCCAATAGTACTAGTTTTTTATTGGGATGACTTTCTTATCTCTGCCCTATTGTTATCAATTATTCTGAACATTCAACAAGTTGAGTACAAAAATTAAATACAGTAAAAGGATGTGATTCAGAATGACCATAGAAGGGGAAAGATGACTCAGGATCCACTCAGCTTCATCTCTCCATCTACCTCCTGTGCTTTTTGCTGTTGTTACTGTCTTTAAAAAAAAAAAAAAAATCTTTCCCCATGTGTCACTTTCAGAAATCTAAAGTATGATATGCTACCTTTTGTTGCTCAGGCTCCACCTTTTTCTCCATCAATTAATAACTCAAGTTGTGGCTGGAATAAAAACTCTTACAATTACATACAATTTCCTTTCTGAGAAAAGTGTAGCCTCAGTAACAACAGGTACAGCTTCTACGTATGTACGTGACTGTTCTTCTTTTCTCCTGTTGCATTTTAAAAACCTGGGTTCTTTTGGGGCTCTGCTAAGATTTGGAGCCATACCTTTTTAACCATGTGCCACCGAGGCCAAAAGGTCTTCAGGTTTTATCTCCAAACAAACATTAAAACAGCTGTGCTGAAGTGCTCTGGGCACAGAGGACCAAGATTGAAAATCACTGCATTAGAGTTACTTAAAAGAAAAAAGTTGCCACAAAGAATCTCTCTAGCCCCTTTCAGACATGCACCCTGTAGTGTAAACATGGCATCAACTTTACATTACATTAATTTCTGAATAACAAGCTTTAACAAGTCACTTTAACATTCCACCTTTCATCAGGCTGCAGCAGCAGAAGGTTAAATACACATAGATATTACATGCAGGTCTTTTTCCGCCTTTTTTAAAAGCTCTGTGATACATCTATACATACTTAATCTTAATCTGTAGTTCCAATTTACAGATGTCCTCTGAATGCCTCACATGCAGACTATTGGTAGACAACGAGCACAGCGAAGCCTGTTGTCCCCACTCAGTTACTGCAGCACACACTTGTCAAACTCAAACAGGTTTGTTACCAAAACTTAGCTCATTTTAAAAGAACAAAATAAGGCGTTCTAATGAAAGATTTACCTAAGTTGAAACTGAGTGATTTTATCTACCTGGGTGGGCCACCCAAGTAGAGCCTGTGTATGGGAAACACTGGGTGTGTCACGACTGAATAAAGCCATAATGAAGACCTAATTTTGGACGACATGAAACCAGTAATGTTCAGTCTACCAAGGTTTAATTTCAGTCTTCATGTCAGTGTTCTTGAAGCTTTTACAGAGGGGTTCCTCAAGGAACTGTTTTAGGCTCCTGTGTATGGCTCCAATCTTACAAACCCCTAAAGATACCCCGAAACCCCTTTTCTTTGCAGAGTGCTTTGCATGCAGACTGACCCGCCCTCCCCCAATGTGTTCTGTTTTTGTTGTCTGTAAGGTCCGTTCCCATCTGGCTGCTTTAAAGAGCAGCGGCAGCGTGGCCTCAAACTCCTCCGCTGCCACCCCGCCCGTTGTGTCGCGGTCGCACTCTTTCAGCGAGCCGCTCACCCCTAGCTTTGAAAATCTTCACCTTCGCAACAGCCAGGAACCCCATCAACACCACCACCCTCCATCTTCATCACCATCCTCCTCATCATCATCATCAACGCCTGCACGCACTGACCCACAACCCCACCCCCAGCCCCAGCCTAGGCCCTTGCCCCATGAACCGGCCCCTTCAGAGGAGGTCCCACCCAGGGTAAGGACAGGAACAAAGACCCCCGGTGTAGCCTGGCAGCAGTAGTTAGATATTTTACACAATTTTCTGTTAACTGACCGAATGAGACGCTCGTCCTGATTCCCAAGAGATCAAACTGTCATTATCTTCAACTGTTCAATTCATCACTTTAATAGCTTCCCACCCTCTTGCCTTATTCTTTCTGCTATCAATAATTCATTCTTTTCTAGTGGTGCAGAAAGGGGAATTATAGATGATTTAATTAAATCCACCTTAAATTAACATAAAAGTTTTTGAAATGAGCAGGTCTGTTGGAGGCTTTAAATCACTTTCCCTCCCCATATACAGGATTCAGTGTCCTGAGGAAATCGCTCTGATTCTATTTCACTGATTCACAGGATATCACAAGACAGAGGAAGTCACCATCACTCTGTGTGATATGAATCAGTGTTGACACAAACAGAGGTGGCCTGCTGTTAATATGACCACAACACTCAGTCTGTGACCCCTTTATAACCCAGCTGCAAGTACTGAGACAATGTTGAACACCAGGACATGTTGAGACAATCTGTTTCATGTTGCTTTTTCTTCCCTCACCAAATTTAGCCATTCACTGTATGACCACAAGGACATAAAAAGAATATAAAATAACTACGGAGAGAGAAAAATAAGCAAAAAGAGGAGAGAGTTCTTTATTTAAAACCCTTTTTTCCACCTGAATGTATAGGGCGTTGGATGCTCTTGCTAAGTATAGGAAAGACAGGGATGCTATTTGACACTACCCACAAATGTGGGCAGTGAGAAATCAAAGAAGTTCAGGAAGATCTAAATTTAGTCCTCGAAGCCAAAGTTATCTGTCCTTCAGAAAAGGAAACCCTCTGTTATAAACAGAACTGCTGCCAAGCCGAACCACAACCCTGTCGAAACTTAACTGTATAGCACATAGACTTCCAATACTGCACAAACATCAGGTGAACGATGGTAGACGTCATTTCAGTCTTGAAATACGTGAGCAGGTTGTCGCTGAGGAAGGACTGACCTTTCATTAACATCAGTCCATTTCCATTTTGTCCCCAACTTCAACTTCTAAACAAAGCAAAACAATTGCTGTTCATGTTATTCTCAATGACACTGGCTGCACTGACTGAGCTGAGTTCTGTTGTGCACGGCTGTGCATTGTGTGGTGTCGCGCTGCGCTTTGGATGCTCTCATATGTTCTGCATTGGCTTTACTGCACTGACACGTGGCTCAGGGTGAAAAATGTGACTGTGTGTGACCGATGACTACTGGTGTGTTTTACAGTGGTGCTCTGGGTGTGGTAGGGAGAGATGAAGACTCAGAGGATGGAGGGTGACTTGTCTAAATTTTGTGATGCATGAGTGGGATTTTAAAAGGATGCATTTTTAGAGAAGTCCCATATTCTCATGGTAAACAGGTTGTATCCAATTGTTATCTCAGGTGAACGAGCTGCCATATTGGAGATTAACAGCTCATAAACAACAGTGACTGTGATGAAATTAATATTTCTCTGTACAGCAAATAATATCCACTGTCACTGCCTTGTTTTAAATAAATCTGACTATCCTGCAGGTAAAATGCTGAACTATAGACAAGACGGAACACTATCCTCTCAGACTGTTCACTTTTATCTAGTTTAACACTTTCCAATGTGCTGTGAACACTGTTAACACACCAGCCGACAAGTTATCATTTCCTATGGGTTATCTGACTACATTAGCTTGGCGTGGTGCTCCAGAACTTTTCCAGTGGACGAGGTTGGTGTTAGTCAGGGTTGTTGTGACGCTGCTGTGAAGCCGTTATAAAGAGGATTTTGATGGGTTGAAACAGGTTTTATGTATTTTGTGTGTTCACCGTACTTATCTAGTACGCTCATGCTCAGAGAGAGTGTATGTGTGAGCTGGTCACTGTCTTTATCATGAAAGGTTCCTGTCAGGACTACATCAAGGTCCCCGGTGTTGTCGAGGCGAGACTCGCCTCATCACCACGGCAACGCCTCACACAGCAGCCATGTTGTTCATCGCAATGCCGGCAGGTAAACTGACATAACCCACTGATCTGTATGATTCTGTGTTTCTCTTACGGTCTTTGTTTTTGTCCTCACACTCTTTTTCTCTTCTCTCTCCATTACTCAAGTCTCCTCTCTGTTGTAATACAAGCACCAAATCTAATTAGTCTTGTGGTTTGGAAACACATAAATGAACTAGAGAGGATTTCCTGAGGAAAAAAAAAACCCACTGTCATACTGTATCCATTTAATATTCATTGACTTAATGTATTTCACAAATTTTCAAATGTAAATACTGTTATTATGAGGTATTCTCAGTCCTTGCTTTGTGTGACACTATATGGTTTCTGAGGAGTGGTTAAGTGCTTAGTGAGTGAGTTGTCATTGGTGCTTAGTCAGAGAGCAGTACAGAGCATTTTGAAATTAAAGAGGAGTTTTTACTGTTTGGTGACAATTATAGGGACAAACTCCATGAACTCCATACTGTATGCTTTAATGAATTACATCACTAATAGTAAATCAACTGTAACAATAACAATAACCGTACATAGCACCATTATGAATTTATGCACAATTGTTCGGTTTGAAATAGTAGAGTTTCTATGGTGTAACATGGACAGTGTATGTATAAATATAATGCATGTAATGGATAGAAAAATGAAAAACTCTTGAGTATAAAATTAATAAACTAAGTCCATCTTCATCATATAAAAACTATTAGCGATACAATCAAAAACCTGTATTTTTGCCATAGCTTATTAATTATGTAAAAATTAATGAATCCCTGAATCTACACACAGTCCATAAAAGGTCTTTAATTAGCATCAAATTACAGATGAGAGAAAAATATATTGGATAAAACTGGGCCCAGAATCGTGCTCTGTAGGACTCCACTGGTTATATCACTAGAAGAGAATATATTAGCGTAGTTACTGTATGTTTACACAGAACATTTTATGGAGGCTGACTCAGTCTGAGGCTCTGACACAAACAAAGTCATTTGCAGCCTTAAGGAGATGAGTTGAAGCGCTGTGAAGCAGCGTGAATCCAGGCTGCTGTTTTCAACTATGTAATTAAAAAGACATGAAACACGATGACTTTCTCGAAGACTGGAGAAAAAAACAAACACTTGCCTTGTTTTGAGACAGATCTAACACACACACACACACACACACACACACACACACACACACCACACACACACACACACACACACACACACACACACACACACACACACACACACACACACACGGCTGGAGAGGATTGTGCACTCAGTGTCCTCACTGTCTGTCTGTGCTGCTATAGTCCTGGTGTATGGAGTTGTGTGGGAGGATTTATGTAATAGTGGTAGCTGTCTAACCCGTGATACTTCTTTACTTGTGTGAGTGTGTTTACACACATGCACAGGCACAGTTTTCTATTTCCAAACCACAAGCCTTCTCATGAGACTTTCTGTGTCATCTCTTTCTCTTCCTCTACCACTGTGGTGCTGTATGTTATTTTTTCTCTAGAATGACACATACCCTGCACTCACTGTACTATTACTTATTTAGCATATTTGTCCTCCTCATCATGAGCCTCGGACATAATCTAATGGCCATTACAGAGAGATAATTAATAAGAATAAAGTGTTTTTTAATCTGAAACAGAATATATCTTTTATGTTTAATATTAAACCACATTCATAATCTATTTTCCACTGTGGTTTAGAGTAGCTGTGTATATGAGTGTGTTGTGATGCCTTTAAAGACACTGTAGTATTCATTCAGATTATTTTTCAAAACAAAAAGGTGGGAATTTACATATATTTGTTTGGAAAGCAAAAACTGGTTTGAAATCCAGCAGCCATAATGGGGAAATTTGAATTGAATGATATTTAAGTCAGTACTGCAAAGTGCAGTAGGTGCAACAGCTCCTCTCCGACGTTGCCAGTTAAACGTGGCTGTCTCTACAATGGCTTCATCTCTTGACTGTCTTGGCTCTACAGTGCAGCGGAGCCTCGGCTACTGTGGGAGCGAGTGGAGAAACTGGTTCCCAGACCAACCAGTAACAGTGGCAGCGGAGGCTCCAGTTCCTCCAGCAGCTCCAGTAACTCCAGCTCTCAGCCCAGTTCTCACTGCGGCTCTGGAGAGAGGTTCAGGGCCCGCTGTGAGTCCACACACACTTTAACAAATCAGCACTCACAAACATGCAGGAGGTGGACAAAATACCTGAAACACCACCTGAACATACTTCAATATAGACACCACACACAGGTGAACACACACGTGCACATTTTCTCCAACGACATCACATTTTAGAAAAAAACTGACCGTTTCACCTCCGCCTCCTTCAGCATCTTCCAAATCGGAGGGCTCGCCCCTCCAACGGCCAGAGAATGCTGGGAAAAAACCAGAGGAGAGGAGGGACTTGGTCAGGCCGAGCAGACCAGCGGTGAGAGTTGAATCAAAGCTGACTGGACAGCACTGTAGCTCGCTAGCTGGGATAGATCTAGACCTAGAACTGTGTGTGGTGATAGAGTGTGAGTGATGATTTGACGTGGCCTGATGGCGATTGTTCTCCTTGGCTTTTTATTTTGTGTGTGAGAGAATAATAACTGGATTCTTTGGATTGTGTCATGTGATCTGCTCACCATCCAATGGAGACTTTGTGAACTGGATGTTTTTATCTTTGGATTGATCACTGGCTGAACGGTATTGCTTGCTTTTCCTCCACCGGTCTCTCTGGCTCGGCAGCAGCCATCTTAACACACGCCTTCTCTAACCAATAAAGAATTTACATTCTCTTCTATACTGTTATAATTTTTCATCTTTGCAGCTCTAATAATTGTCCCATTAGAATTAATCCACTAACCTCAGCTACAGTAGCTTGAAGAGCATCAGCTGTACGACAATCATCTCTTTCCTGGCTTCATGTTTTGGCTTTGCTGCTCTCACGTTGGCTTCACATTGGCTGGTGTACCTCTGTAACCACTCTTCCTCTCCTCAGCAGCTTTTTGTTTCCTGCTTTACTTTTTTCAAAGAAGATGAACTGAAAATCTTACATGAAGTCTTAGCTGACAGTTGACTGAGTGAATGGACAGACTTCCAACAAAGGGAGAAAAGTAGAAATCACTGACCGTTGACCCTGGTTTTACCTTTCACCACCTGACTTTTAGGACCTGACGGCTCTGGCCAAGGAGCTGCGTGCGGTGGACGACGTTCGCCCCCCAAATAAAGTGACGGATTACTCATCCTCCAGTGAAGAGTCAGACACCACCGATGAAGATGACGACGAAGAGGTGGACCAGGAGGCAGGTGAAGAGTCGACCTCTGGCCCTGAGGACTCCAGAGCTGTGTATGTACTCAAGAGTAACTTATCTCACAGTAACGGTAACGATCACTAACAACAGTACGGATCAGCTTCCTCTTACACAGAACCACGTTGGTTCACGTGAAACTTCAAAATAATCAATATAGCGACTAACTTTTTCTTTATGTTCTACCAGCGTGGAACAAAATACAATTATTTTTCCCATAATGCATTTGTGCTGAGTAGCTCTCCTTCTGTTGTTCAGTTCTTCCAGGTTGAGCAATGGAGAGACGGAGTCAGTGAAAACCATGATTGTCCACGACGAAGGCGAGAGCGATGCAGGCTCGACGCCCTGCAAAGACAGCACCCTGATCGTCAGACAGGTACAAGCTGAGAGAAGAAAAAAAATCAGACAAACACACCAATCATTTACCACATACTTTCAGTTGTTTTTTTTGTGTATTTTGTTCATTCATACCCCCGAGTGTTTTTCCATTTTGTTTATGTTGTGTTGATCATGTTCTGTTCTTGCATCCTCTGTAGCTCCAGAGTATAACAGAGTTACAAAGCAGTTTAGTGTAGGTTGGGTACACAGATTTTAATTATTCACATAATTAAAACTGCGAGCATATTCAACAATGGGAATTTATTACTTTATCAAACATCAATTGAGGTTTGTTACATTTTCAGTCTATTTAGATTTACACACTTAGAAGTTGTGTCATCAGTTAATACACACCACAAAAAGGTATTATTTCTAGAATCAATAAACTTATCAATTATCTTACTATATAATTAACCACTAACAAGAGTTTTCTTTCCGCCTGTAGACTAGCCACTGTAGTTTGCCCTTTGCTCTAGCTAACACTTTCCCTTCCCCTGAACTAATCAGGAACACATCTAGACCCAAAGTCGTCTACCCCTCTTTCTACTTCCAGAGTGCAGGTGACAACAGAAAGCGTCCGGGCCCCGGTCCGGGCCAAGCCCAGACCCCTGTCCTGCTTGCAGGCTTTCCCCCAAGCCCCGGCTCGGTGCCGGGCCCGGTTCTTGGCCACCACACCCCCAGCCCCCACCATCATCATCATCACCACCACCACCATCCCACACAGCACACGGACAGGAACGGCTTTGCCGGCCGCATCCATCACCTCCCAGACTTGATCCAGCAGAGCCACCATTCCTCCCCCTCCTCCTCTGCATCCAACTCCCCTTCCTCCTCCAGCCTTGCCAGCCCCTCCTCCATGTCCCCCCAGAGTCCCCTGGACAAGCTCAGCATCCTCACAGAGGTATGTCTCCCAGCCCAACACGGAGGCCTGCTTAGGGGCGCCATTTCATGTGCAGGAGAGGGAAAAAGAGTCAAAATCATCACTACCTGCCATAACTGGGAACACAGTAGAGTAGAAATCAGCTCACACAGTTCATTAGTAGAACTAATACTGTTATTTAAAAACAGATGAATCTGCTGATACTTATGTTCTTTCCACACTTCTGTGGAAAGTAGTATTTCGAAGTATCTGCAGATGATAATGTCTTCTCCTGCATCTATTTTTATTTCCTGGATCTGGAGGGCGCCCTCTGCTGATCACCATTGGCACTGGTGATCTGTGTCTAGCTCTACACGGCCCCCTCAACAGCTCTTGATTTTCTTCTCTACTGACAGACGCTTTTGGCAGAGAGATGGAGGTGTTGGTGAAGGGCTGCATTTTAGGACTGTTTTGAAAGTACAATAGGAGGACAAAACAAACTTTAATTTTTTGTGTGAACATCATGTGAAGTTGATATTACACAAGCTTAAGTACTTTGGTTTAAAATACAAAAAACAGAAGATTGACTTGAGGGGAAGGATTTACAGCTGCCGTCCCGTCTCTCCAACAGGCCTGTTAGCTCTGCTTTAGAGCTTTTCTGTTGAAGTGTCCTCTGAGGCTAGTTGTGGTTTTACAAGCATTCCCCCCAAAAACATCTAAATCTCATTTTATTCCTTGATGTTCCCTATTTTCAGCAAACGCATCATATTCTCACATTCCCCCAGACAATAGATCATAGCGAACAGGGCAGTTAGGAGCATAATGGCAAGTATATTTCCCATGGAAATACTTTGGTTTCGTTTCCCCTTTTGTTCTTGTCAGCAGCAGTCCATATGTTTTCACCCTCCACCATTTCTTTTTGCCTTTTTCCTCAGTATTTATGATGTTACCCCCTGATTGAATGCCCATTGTGTTTGCATGCAACACATACAAACACCTCAGTTTGTTTGTTTACATTGTATTGTTAATTGTTTACATTAATCTTTTTCTGATCAAAATGACATTCAGAGTTGTGATATTCTGTCACCACTAAATCTTATTCTCTCTCTGTAGAGTCAGTCTAGTAACAACATGCAGAAACACAAGTCTTCTTCCTCCTTCACTCCGTTCATCGACCCACGCCTCCTCCAAGTCTCTCCATCCACCGGCAGCGCCCTCAACAATGTCGGTATGTCCCCTCCCCCAGTGTCTACTGGGAAATAAATCAGACACCTAAAAAGGCTCACAACCATAAAGATAGAACTTCTAATCCCAGGCCTCCATCGGCCTTTCCATCAAAAGCTCCAGGAACTGAGGGAGCTACAAAGTGCAGACACTTAAAGTTTGCACATCAGGCTCAGGATCATCAAGTTAAAGAAAATCATAAGTTAAGAAAAGTGGGACAGTCAAGGTTGACAACGTAGTGTTGCAACCTCCACGACAGTAGTTTGAAGCCATAAGTTACACTTTGGAGCTGTGGCCAATGAACCAAAATCAAAACCAGGTTCCTCTGGAGGGAACAGAGGTAAAGATCGAGTGTTCACAATGCTCGCTTTTGGTTAGCGTGGACTCACTGAGGTCACTGAGCTTTTAGCTGCCACAGTTTACAAACATAGCTCTCTTATCACGGCAGTCCTGCTGTTCCCATCGTCCCTCAGAGGATTGGCCATCGCCAAAACCAGATCTTTCCAGCCCTGAGGACTGTGGTATGCTGAGTCATTACCTCACCTGATGCAGCTGGTGACCAGCCACTGACCCCTTGAGTATACTAGATTGTTCAGTCTGCATTTAATCACCGATTTGATGAGTGTAGATTTTCCTACAGATGTTTTATGTCCAGATGGTGATTTAAGAGAAGTGGAGACAAGCAGTGGCCCACACTCTGACACAGATACCATCAAATAACATGTTGCAATGGCTGCAGAGGCGATCTGAGGTTGCACAGCTTGTCATGTGTCCCAGTTTCAATAACAAACAAGAAACTTTCAGCATCTGTCGCTATGTTGCCCTGAACTAAGTGACCTAAAACCACTGCTAAAGAAATTATGATGGACAATTGTCTTGGCATTTTTTTTTAGATTAGAGTAGATCTGTTGTTTTCCAACAAGCAATCACAGCTTTATTTCTATTCAATCAAAATCAATTCTGTTTTTATGATTAACAAAAGCAAATGAGATTCACCCACCTTTCTAATTCTGACCATTTGACTGACCCCCACCCTGCCTGGTAAATTCTACATCCTACACCGTCCTACCTAAGCCCCTCCCTTTGACCTTTTAGGCTATGGCAATGATGCCCGGCTGGCAGAGGCGCTGAGGGCCGACCCATCTCGCAAGGGCTCTGTGGTCAACGTTAACCCGGTCAACACTCGCCCTCAGAGCGACACGCCAGAGATTCGCAAATACAAGAAGAGGTTCAACTCTGAGATCCTGTGTGCTGCTCTCTGGGGTAAGAACGAAGGCGTCAACTCAACCACATTCTCATTGGTTTAAGAGTTAAGAGTCATATTTTTTAGGTTTTCATTTAAATTATATGATTATATTAAGTTATAATACACCAGCTATTTCCAGGAATCACCCTATTTGCTTTCCCCTTTTTCATCCAAGTGATTTAGAAAAAAAAATCTGAGACCACTTTCCCATAAATATGTATTTATTAACAGGTTTAACATTATTAAAACATGATTTTTGGTACACAGCATGCAAGTATTTTGTAGTAATCTGTTTTTCTAGAGGTTGTAGCTATAAGTCTTCACCACCTGGTGGCAGCAAAATGCTGATAAAGCTACAAACTCCATCCGTCTGACCAGACTGCACAGTGTCTTTCGAACTCTAAATATATATATGTATTTATGTGTGTGTGTGTGTGTGTGTGTGTAGGAGTGAACACGTTGGTGGGAACAGAGAGCGGCCTGATGCTGTTGGATCGTAGCGGTCAGGGGAAGGTTTACCCTCTGATCAACCGACGACGCTTCCAGCAGATGGATGTCCTGGAGGGACTCAATGTTCTGGTTACTATATCAGGTACACACACAAACACACACGTCTCTGTGACTTCAGAGGACATTACATTGCCTTACATTAATTTCCTTGAGACTTACTTTAACCTTAACCTTAACTACTACTTGCCTAACCCTTACCAGAACCTTAAAATAGCTATTAGTAAGGTTGCTACAGAGCCAATGTTAGCATTAACCGCTGTTTACTTACCAGTCTTGCTAAGAGCTTCAGCCATTGTTGTGTTTACAAGACATTAGATTCGCCCCATGAGCAGCACTACTTCTTCAGACTGGACGCTACATTGACTCGGTATCAGAAAGTGATGAGATGGGCCGATCTGACCAGACTGTCTGATTAGCATACCAGCTTCAGGTGAAGGAAAGAAGTGATAGGGTTGCTTTCAACTGTTGGAGACAGCTGTTAACAAGTGAACAAATTAAGTTTAATGTTGAACTCGCAACGTTTCTTCTAGACTAGTAAGTAAACAGCTGTTAATGCTAACGTTGGCTATGTAACCTAAACCTAACCTTAAAACTTTTAAGACTTGCTTTTTGTGACCATTCTGTGTAAGCAGATTTAGGTCTCCACAACATGAGTAATACCTGGACCACACAGACATTTTAAAGATAGTTTAATTACACTTGCAGCCAAATTAGTGTTGGAAGGATCAATGAGATGCGAAGAAACCAACACTTAAACACACAAATGTGGTGTATGCGCGCACACACACACACACACACAGAGCAGCTGCTTGTGCATAGAAACAAGTGCACAAACACACAGAGACACAGCGGCAGAGTTCAATCTAAATAATGTAGTGTGAGTTAATTATGAGACAAAAAAAGAGTTTCACTTATGTTTACTCCTGCTGTGTCAGATCATATTGAGAGAGAGAGTGTTTTGTCTGGTCTGCTTCTCTTCCAGACTTGCACGTGCTCACACACACACTGAAACCTGCTAAAACCAGCATATTGTGGGAAAGAATGTGACTGAAGTTGCATAAATATTTTTGTCCCCTCACACAGTTAAGTTCCAAAATTTCTCAGATTGAAAGTGCATCCACGTTCTTACTTCTCCTTTCTAAATTTCACGCACACACGGAGGCCGTGCAGTGTCACAACAAATATTTTGAGCTAAACGGATATTGAGTAAATCCCTGCCAGTTGAGACCACGTCATGTGTGTGTACAATATGTAACACTGACACACACTATGCACTTTCCATGATGGCAGGAAATGTCACAGAGAAACATGCGTCGATTTCCTTCCATAAAATTTCTTACCAACATGTAAAGATACACGTCATGGAAAGTTGTATCACTTCAATGTTTGAGAGGCTGACAAATGATCAGATGTAACCAGAGCTTAGCTTGTTTAAAATGTCTTATAACATCAGTGGAAATGGTTGGCAGTGTAGCTAGAGTGGCTACCTCTGGTGCACAAAATGCCAGCAGACAGATGCATAAATAAGGTGCTCTGTCCGTTCTGAGCGTTCTTGATCTGACCACGATCTTCACTGTTGTCAAAAGACTTTTCTACATCATCGATTGATAATGTCAGAGCTTTTGTGTTTTAGAAGTCAGGGAACATTAGATAAATTAAAAAATGATTGACAGGAAGAAGGAGAACTACACTAGACTCATAGATATCAAGTTGTCTATGTAAGGTGTCTTTTCCAGATGTGTGGGTTCAGTTACACATATTCACAAATGTCTTAGACTGACTTAGACTTACAACATGCTTCTAGTATTTTCATACGGTTGTAGCAGAATGTTATCGAACATAAAATCCACAGGCGGTGTAACTGCTGCTTCAAAGCAGCGACACGTTTTTCCCCTTTTTTTTGCTTGACGCTTATGTGCATAATGTGCACCTTAATAAAACAGTTGGGTAGAAACTAAAGTCTTGAGCATGTCTACCTTACTTGTATATTATGGCATTCAAAATTAACTATCAGCCAACAAGTAACCAGACCTTTCTCATATCATCCTACAACTAAAGCAAAACTGTCTTTATTGTTATTCTTTTGAACAGTACATGCAGTAAAAAGAGGGACTGCCGGTCACACAGTGTTCCTTTGCATGTTGTTTTGTCCCAACTTGACCCACACTCAATCACCCAAATTACTGAAATATTGCAAAACACTGCAGACCCAAGAATGGAGGAGGAAAATCCCACCACAGGGGCTTCTAAAAGATCACATTTGTTACGCTGATCATTGCAGCATTAAAGAGAGGAAGGCAATCATTCAGACATATGTCAAATTAAAAACTGAGAATCACTGTAGGCCAGAATGAAATCTCAGCAGTAATAAGTGGCTTTCAGGGTTACTTTGACTAGTCCAAGTCCAAAGAGGTCAAAACTCCTGCAACACTTGTAGTATAAAGAACAACTTTACTGTCAGAGCAATGTGTAGCCTTCATCATGCAGATTGGCCTGTCAAATTCTCAAATGTAAAGTTTTATAATTCTAGAGGGAAAACAAACAGCAAGTGGAACAAATAGTCCTGACTTGACCTTTCTCGTTCGACGGCAGGTAAGAAGAACAAGCTCCGTGTCTACTACCTGTCCTGGCTGAGAAACAAGATCCTGCACAATGACCCCGAGGTGGAGAAGAAACAGGGTTGGACTACTGTAGGAGACCTGGAGGGCTGCGTCCACTACAAAGTTGGTAGGTCATATTCCTAAAATTTTAGAACGTGTCAGCTTTAAAGCTGAAAAAACTTTGGTATCTGTTTCCCATCAGAAATAAACCCAGACACATCTGGACTCAAACAGAGGAGTCTGTTTACAGACTTCACAAACTCAGTTTAAGTTACAGAGGGAGTGTATGTGTACAAGCGCACGTCATTGATAAACGATGGAAGGAAAGCCCTTAGTTAAGTAATAATGCGGTGAAGATGTCCATGTGGACATTTAACTGTCCTGTCTAAAATTCAGAATGTCCTCTGTGATGGTGGTGCCACTGAGCAAAGACGGGCACTTCCTGTTGGAAACTCCTCTCCACTGATCAGAGCTGTCATCCATTTCCTGTCAAGGAGTTTTATTCATGTGTATCATATTTGTGGAAAACACGCTGTCGTACATGTAACTGCACAGTTTTCTGTGACTGTCTCCCTTCTCGGTTGAGTTTAAATTAACATAAAAACTTTCAATTCAACTGCAAGCACTCTAGTTGTAGAGTTTAAAGTCTTTAATGACTTGCAGGGGCTGGCAGTTTTCACATTTTTCTGTAAACTGAATATTGCAGCAGGAAATAAAATAACCTAATCATACATGGTGTCTTCAGATCCAAATAACCATCAGTTTAAATCAATTTCACTGCTTTAAAACAAACTGTTACTGGTACTGAGCCTTATTGGTAGTTTGTCAGATCAAGAAATCTTGATTGGAAGAGTCAACAATGGGAAAAGAAGTGAACCACAGCTGATGTTGGTTTCCCATCCTGATGCTCTTTCGTGTTGTTCCAATGTTTTGTTGTGTTATTTGTTCCCCAGTGAAATATGAGAGGATCAAATTCTTGGTTCTGGCCCTGAAGAACTCGGTGGAGGTCTACGCCTGGGCACCCAAGCCCTACCACAAGTTCATGGCCTTCAAGGTGAGTAAACTGACTACATTAGCTTGTTATTGGTTTCTTTTAATGACGACAAATACAGGATATTTCTAAAGTTGGTTTGGTGAATTGGATCTTTTGTGCGTCTGTGTACTTTTATTGCTGCATTACCCAGAATGCATGCTGATGCCAAGGTTTAACACAGATCAAAGATGAGCTTCCTAGAAAGTTGTGTTATGTATGTGTTGTTTTAACTACAGATTCAATGACATTTGTTTGTACAGCTTGCTATCACCATTGATAATCTCTGCCCTGGCAAATATTTACTGATTTACTATTTACATGTTTTTCTGACCTGTGTCCTTCAGTCTTTCGGTGACTTGGTACACAAACCCCTGCTGGTTGACCTGACCGTGGAGGAGGGTCAGAGGCTAAAGGTCATCTACGGCTCGTGCTCGGGCTTCCACGCTGTGGATGTTGACTCTGGGGCCGTCTATGACATCTACCTGCCCACACACGTAAGAACGAAAACATCTCACTTGCATGTTTGGGATTTTTCAGCTCTGTACAAGGGTAGCAGAGTAAACTTTTGTTTTCACTGTTGCTGCTTTTCTGGGCCTGAGTTTGTTGGTGTGTCGCTGCAGATCCAAACCAGCATCCAGTCTCACGCCATCATCATCCTGCCCAACACCGACGGCATCGAGCTGCTGGTGTGCTACGAGGACGAGGGTGTCTACGTTAACACCTATGGACGCATCACCAAGGATGTGGTGCTGCAGTGGGGGGAGATGCCCACCTCAGTGGGTGAGTGACAGGGGCAAAAGCTACACAAACACAAACCTAGAAGTTTTTCTTTGTACATTTTTCCAGGTCAGGAACCAGTGATCTGGATAAATAGTTTCAAATGTGCAAAAAAAAAAAAAGTAAAAAGTATTGATAAACTTTCATTCAAATATTATTTTCACTCTCTTTTAATTTACAGATATTTTCTTTTTGTTAGGTGTGTTACTTCCTCAAACATGTAACACAATAGCTTCACACATTTATTGGTTAATATATTCCTGATGGATCAAAGTCCGTCGTGATTTGTTGAACATTGATTAATCATTATCTAACACACCATTACATATACACACAGCTATTGTATTTCACCTACACAAGCAACTTGCATTGATCATTTGTCCTGTGCAGCCGCAGAGGAAACACACATACAGACAAACACAGTTCAGTAGTGTGAGTCTTTAAATATATATATATATATATATATATTTGTAAATATTAGTATATTGATTAATTTACATACCTCTCTCCAGCCTACATTCGCTCCAACCAGATCATGGGCTGGGGGGAGAAGGCCATAGAGATCCGCTCTGTGGAGACCGGCCACCTGGACGGTGTCTTCATGCACAAGAGAGCCCAGAGACTCAAGTTCCTCTGTGAAAGAAATGACAAGGTGAGACCTCCATGTAGACATTCAACAACACATCATAATCGGATCTGTTCTCATCAATACCGGTATCAATGACTTCCCTGAAGATCTTACAGCCAGCTGTTGGCTCACTGGATAAAATTGTGCCCCAGGCACAAACGGAGGCGAAGTCGCACACATTTTAAACCACAGCGTGTTAAAAGATTAAACCTTCCTCGACACAACAAGAGTTTTGTTTGTTTGTTTCCGATGCTTGACTCTGCTGTCAGACATCGCTGCAGGGCATCCGAGAGGACACACAGGAGCTCGCTCTCGTGTCCCGTTGCTGTTCAAAGTGAATTAGGCTACAGATTTTAAGTTAATGCTGCAGTCTGCTGCCCCGAGGTTTTCCAAGGTCACTTTCAGTTTGCTCGATTCTGTTGGTTCAGCTCTTTCAGCTGCAGAATTAACTTCAAAACAACTGTAGTTTCTCTTCTCCAAACTTTGCTGGCCTGTTTGGACTGATGAGAAGTAAAGAATTACATATTCGCTCATATCTCTGTGCTTTTATGAAAAATCATGAGCTTCTGAGGACTGTAACATCCGGGAATCAGTTTTCTTTCTGGGAACATTTTTAAAGATCCCTCTTCTTAGTCAATCAGTTGATTAGGTTTGTCAATTTTTTGGTTGGTGTAAAAACAAAAAGGGCTACAGTAAAATTTTAAAGATCCCTGTACATGATTGCATTCATTTATTTGAAACACTATAGAAATAATGTGACAGATTTTTCTACTTAAATTTACTAATCTATTAATTGACCATAAATCCACAAAAAATGGTAATCTTCTATTCTGATTGATGTACAGACGGACTTAACTACGTCTGAAAGGTCTAAAATATCCGATAGTGATTATTGTCACCAATTGCAATTATTTATCATGTTGTATAAATCAAAACTCAATTTGCATGAGGTGAACCAGAATTTAAGTTTATTATCAGTTATAGTGGTTTAAAATAATATTAATGTTACTATCATTCAGTCGCATTGAAATCCAGATCTAGATCTGAGAACGAAAAACATTTACAGTCAAACAACCAACACGTTTTACTTTTTTATATTAGTAGATATAAAAAGTATTTAGGTTTTCTTGTGTTCAAATTCAAACTGCACCTGAAAATGAGTGCAAGCCGAGTGTGATCATACCTGACCCGTCTGTCTGTCTCCTCCTCAGGTGTTCTTCGCCTCTGTTCGGTCTGGAGGCTCCAGCCAGGTGTACTTTATGACTCTGGGCCGAAGCAACCTGCTCAGCTGGTAGAGGTCCACACCCTGCCCTCTTCCTCCTCCTCCTCCTCATCTTCCTCATCGTCCTCCACCCTCGCTAACACTGGATCTCAGAACCCACCGTCGATGACTCGTCAGCCCTTGGACAACCAAAAGAGAACAAAAAAAAACAACCACCAACCAGCCCTTTGGAGCAGTCGACAACAACAGCTTCAGCTTCCTTTGCTGCATCCAAGCTCCGGGGGGCCACCTGCCACGCAGTGACAACCGGTCACGCGGTTATCACCCCCTGAAATACCTGAAGGGACGGCTTGCGTACAAAATGAAATCAGTGATTAATTAATACATGAAAGGAAGTAGAAATAAATTTAATGTGAATTCAAGAAAAGGGGGCAAACAACTTTTTGTTTCCCCTCTCCGTTTTCTTGGTGCTCATCAGATTGCGATGGGATAGATTTTGTACCTCTGCATCATTTCCGTGCTCCTGGGCTGGTCAGTAAGCTTGAGGTCGTCTAACTACTAGTACTGCTACCACTCTTATTACTACTACTGCTACTACCTTCTGCAGGTCTGCCTCTTGTCAGAGAGTTCCCCCTCTGCCCCATGTTCTTGCCCCCTGCCCTCTCTTGTGAGCACTTCATGGGGCCGGTGGGGTCGGAGTCTGTTGTTTTAATGCTACAGTAGTGTGTGTAAATGTACTTCTGTTTGGTCCAATTACTGCTGACATGCTGGTTAGAGGTTGAGACTTGTCAGCCAGGGGGAAACTGTAAAACCCAAGAGATGGTGGGACAAGCAGGAGGGAGGGGCCTAATGTTTGAGGTTTTACTGTAAGTCTGACTGATGGGATTCGACAGGACGGTGTGTGTGTGTGTGTGTGTGTGTCGTTGAAGTAATGTGTTGTTCAGACAGGTGCTTTAAAAAAAGGGGGACGACAGAGAGAGAAAGATGTTGAAGCAGATGGATTTCAGAATAGTATTTTTTGAATTATTACTATTATTATTATTATTCCTTGAAGATAAGTGTAACTATGTGGAGTTAAACATGTCTTTTACCTTGTTTTTTAAGATTTACGCACATCCACCCACACAGTCCACGGTTTGCTTGCTTTTACTCTGAACCCACAGAAGTGCGAGGTGTGTTTGTCTAAGAAGAAAGTGATGTGGGTATGGTCCAAAAAATACAATAAATAAAAGGTGTCTATGTACAATAAAAGTTAATTTAAGCTTCCGGATAGTGTCAGTGGTCATGTTTTTCCCCCACCAGTCAAACATGACGACCTAAACTCAACTCGGGAAACTTGAACTGCTGTGAATAGTCAAATATAAAATGAAAAAAAAAAGAAGATGATGATGATAATGGAGTGAAAAAGTAGAGGGGGAAGTTCAGTAAGTGTGTGTGCGTGTGCGGTCAGAGAGTTCGGTGTCATCGACAAATTGGATTTTTGTGGCAGAGAGGTAAACGTACGGTCAGCAGGCTCGATTCAGTAATTTTTTTCTGGAAAACGGTTTTTCTATCTTCCATTTCGTTATCTCAAATCATTTCATTTTTCATTTGTATGAATGCAATGCACTAAGTGTCCAGAATGTAGAAAGACTTATTACTGTGTGGTGGTCTAAGGCATGAGATGATGTTTTTGCTTTGTATCTTGTCACAAGTGATCAATCCTAGATGTTCAATTTCGACTTAAAAGACGATCGGAACCTTTTCCACAGCTGTGAGACTCTGAGGAAGCAAACGCCTTGAGTGCGTCAGAGCTGAGGAGGGTTTTCTGGCATCGTGCGAGTCCGCTTCACGTACGTCAGGCACTCTTTCCATCAAATGAGGACACAAACCTCACCAATTCAACACTCAGACTCTGGATTTCAGTGTTACTGTGATGAAGTGTCACAAAACGGGCAACACGGGCTGTTTGTGAAGAAACTGAAGACGGAAACCCACTTTTTCGGGAAGGAATTGTTTTCTCTCTTTCGTGCTCTCCACTTCCTGCTCCAGCTGTTATTTAAGTTGTCTGTATATGTGAAAGACTGAGCAGCAAACTGCAGCATCGATCTCCTTCAGGCCATCTGCTGGACTGGATTCTCCTCCGTTTCCACGACGACTGACAGATTGCACATTGTTCACTGAAAAAAAAAATGGGGGAGGGGGAGGGAGAGTTTAACTTGTGCTCTGACATCATGTCCAAACATGACAGGTCACAAACAAGTTTACCTTGGGTGTGTTTTTCCCCTGACAATAACAACTACACACACGAGCAGTGTTTTGACAATCCCTCCCCTTGTACAGAGAAGCTGTATGGACCCCAGTGCTGTGTCGTCTGAGGTCTGTGTGTGCAGTAGTACCCAGTGTGTGTCTCTTATTGCATCAAGGCCTTGATGAGTGGCTGTTTTGACTTCATGAAAAAAATTGTGGTTATTATTAATATTCTTAATGAGCTAAAAAAAAAAAAAAAAAAAAAAAAGGTTGAGTTTTAAGTCTATATCTGATGAGAAACAACCGTCGCTTGTCGACTCACATTGGAAAAAGTGCCATGACGGCAGCATATAAAACATGTAAACATATTGTTATGAAAACCACTACTTGGAAATTCTTTTTTTTTTTTTTTTTTTTTTTTAAATTACAACTTGAAGAATTGTGTATTCTTAAGTTTTAGAGCTAGTCGAGAGGCTTAACTATAGTTTCTGTTGTTTCTGTAAGTCTACGTACACGTAAATATGCGACTGCGGTGGTTTAATATTATTCCGCTCACCTTAGGTGGAGAAAATGTTTACAGGGGCAATGTTTTGTTACACTAATGTGCATCACAGTATTTATGTTTAACGCATATGCGTCTTGGTTCTTTAATTCTTTGGGTTTTTTTTTTTTTTGCTTTTTGAGCCCGGTTTTTTTTGGATATTTTCTTCTTCTTCTTTTTTTTTTTTTTCATGTTCCCTACCCCACTATATCACCGACTTACAAAAACAATAAAGAACACACATGTTGTTCATTTCAGGTATTCACATAGCGCTGCTTCAACGTGGAAACTTCGCAGTAACGTTCCCTGCAGGCTTGGACGTGAGGCGACGTATTTTTCCTCTGCTGTTTCTGCCATGCTATTCTAACTTATGTCCTCTCTGTGTATGACAGGAAGTCATGTATTTTCCTGAAGGCTTTTTTCTTTGAATAAACTTTAAAAGTAATTTTAAAAGAAGAGCTTGTCCTTTGTCTTTGATAGGCTGCACACACACATACATGTTGAAAAGAGACATGTTGTAACACACGTTGGCACATTTTTGTTTCAACAGATTTTCAATTAATTTGCTACTTCATATTTCTGTGGCAACACCATTTTAAAGCTGTTTTCACATAAACCTACAATCTGCACTTAGATAAACAATACACCATGTTAACTGTTCAGTCGTTCACAATGCAGTTATGTTGTAGTAACCATTCACATGAGCTGCTTCACAGAAAATAGTATCAGTGTGTTGTAATTTTTGACTTCTTGTTGAGGCCATCCTGTGGTGTTTTAATGTCTGTTCTCAGTGTGAGTGGGTGTCTGAGCTCTGCTGAAAGGAGAAGTAATGACAAATGCAGTTTTCTGAGGATGTATGGGGTCACTTACTGACATGAGTTAGTTGTCAGGATGATTTTTAGAAGCAACTTATCTAGTTCATGCAGCTGGGTGCACACAACTCTTTGGTCTCTTCATCGCTAAAACGCTGCGATGACTTAGCCCACCTTTAAATTTATAGGATGCACTCTATCACTTTAGTCTAACTTTTTTTTCAGACATCTTCAGACAAATTAAATGTAAGATGTCAACCTCTTACCGTTGTTAATCTTATTAAGTGGGTGGTTTCTGATAAAAAAAAAAATTTAATTAAAGCTAATTGAAACATGGTCTTCTATGAAGTAAAAAAAAAGTAAAAGTAAATTAAGATTTTGCTAAAAATCCAAAAATATATATTTTTGTTTGTATTTGATGACCGATATTACTGCAGCCATCATCTGCAGTCTTTGGCTCATGTTCTACAAAAGTTGATACTGTTTTCAACAATGACTGAAAATGCTGCAACACACTTCTGGAAATGTTTTTTTTTTTTTATCTGTAGTTCCAGTTAGGGTAAGATCACTCCGTCAACGCGCGATTACATTACTGTAGTCATGGTTTAGGTAAGGTTTTTGGTCAGAGCTTCACTGACTTCAATGGTAAAAACTACTCTGACTACATGCAGCATGGAGTTTGTCATACTTGGTGACGTAAAAATGGCATTTATTTTGTGTGCAGTTTCCTGTGAGAGCAGGCGTCTACCTTCAAATCCTCCGACTAAGCTTTACTGTATCTCATCTGTAAAAAATATTATTTTTAAGATGTTAAAATTATTGCTTCGCCAGAATATTTAATTTATAGATGCCGCTATTGTAAAAAATCCAATTTTTTAGCTTAATCCTGGCTGCTGCATTCTGGCTCTGTCACTGAGAGGAATTTTAGATCTTTTGCTTTTTTTCAGCTGCACAAAAGATGCACAAAACAGTCCGCTATCCATTTAATTGATAGAAAAATGTGTCACGTTGGGCTTATGGTGTAATTATAATAATACGTCGAGTGGCTGGAAGGTAAATTGCTGTGAGGACGAAAAATGAAGCAGGCCCATCCTAATGTTTAGTCATCTGTCCAGTGTTATTGGACACTAGGGTATCACTGATAATGAGGCGATCTGGAGAATTCCCAAAACATGCAACATCTCCTGCTTTCTCAACGGTCAGTCTGAGTTTAATGAATGGTATGTTCTGTTTCGCTCAACTTTTAACCTTATTACAGTGCTACTGCATGTGAACGCTGTTTTTGTTTACTTAAGGCTCATTCTGTATCGTATGCATGTACCCCCCCATACCAAAACTACAATAATAAACACATTCATTTCAATTACTGATAAAACTCTGATTTGCAACTGAGGATGCTCCACAGAGGCTGAGACATAAACAGAATCTGCTGACATTAAAAGTTGAATGTCTAACTGTCCGCTTTGTTTTGGGTAAATGTTAATAACAAATTGCAGGAAAACTGCTGTTTAAATCTACAACCAGAAGATAAGTAGATTATTTATTTATACATTTTTTTATGTGTGTTTTAGGAACACCTGTACACCTGCTTATTCGTGCAATTATCCAACTAGCCAATCATGTGGCAGCAGTGCAATGCATAAAATCCTGCAGATACAGGTCAGGAGCTTTAGTTCATTTTCACATCCAACATCAGAATGAGGAAGAAATGTGATCTTACTGACTTTGACCGTGACCTGATTGCTGGTGCCAAACAAGTTGGTTTGAGTACTGAAACTGCTGATCTGAGATTTTTCCACACAACAGTCTCTAGAGTTTTTACTCAGAATGGAGCCAAAGACACACACACAAAAAAAAACATCCAATGAGCAGCTGCTCTGTGGATAGAAACTCCCTGTTGATGAGAGAGAGCCTGATAGAAAGGTTGTGATAAGCAGAAAGGAATCTCAGAATCTCAGAATGCACAACACCTGGAGGTGGATGAACTACAACAGCAGAAGACCAAGTCAGGTTCTACTCCTGTCAGACAAGAACAGAAATCTGAGGCTGCACCGCCACAGTCTCCAGATCTGAATCCAGTAGAACACCTCTGAGAGACCGGCAGCATGAACATGAAGCAGTCATGTCATGATGGAGCAAAATCTAAAAGAAATGTTTCCAACACCTTGTGGAATACAAGCCACGAAGAAGTGAGGCTGTTGTAAGAGCAAAGTGAGAAACTACCTGGTATTAGCTTGGTGTTCCTAATAAAGTGCTCAGTGAGTGTATTTGCTAAAACAGACATTGGACTACAGTGTGGCTGCACCCTGACATCATTTCACCAAATCTCAGTCTTGCCACCCTATAGCTTGCATCACTGAAAAGCACTCATGTCACTTGTATGTCTTTAATGGAAAATGACCCAGTCATGATCAATACGTAGCCCAGTTTGAGTAATGCACAAGAATGTGCCAAAGGTGAATACCATAGTTTCTATCTAGGGCAATGACAGAGCAGTGAGTCACACCACTATTACACAGCTGTTTTCAAACATTTGTTTATGCAGGAGAGACCAGCGGAGTGCCAGCTTTTCCTGTTCAGACAGAATCTGCTTCAGAGTCAAATATTAAGTATTTGAGGAAGAATTTTACTGCTTTTTAGTCACAATGTAATTCGCACACTTGTACAAAGCCAGAGAGGTTCAGTGACCTTGCTCAAGGACAATCCACGTCCTGTTTACTACAAGTACAGTTAAAAATTGCTGGGTTCCTTTTTAGAACGGAGACAAGTATTTGATAAGATCCTTCCTTTGATTATGTAAAGCTGACCAAGATCAGACATTATTTTCATCTAAAAACTGAAAATTTCAAAATTCATCGCATAATGAAATGAAGACTGTTACTCTAACTCTTTAAGCAATAATACAAACTTAGTGCAATAGTACAAACTTACAATGAAACTTGCTGCAGTTTGTCCCTCTGGTGTTTTATCTTAATGCCAAGTGTTAATTTTTGTGAAAGACGCCTCTGTGACGTTCTTTAAAAATTCAGAAGGCTGTTCAACAATATTAAGGTTTTTGAAAGTATTTCCAAAATCCTCAATGACTCCCTCTCACAAAATAACATTTTTCACCCTTTGCCGAAGTTTATGTTAATGTTACAACATAAAGCTTTTCTTAATAATATGTTTGGGTCTGATGGCAGGTTACATCAACTAAAGGTTCTCTACGCTGGCACCCCTCCCCTGGTTTCTACTTGCTGCAATATCAAATGCCACCTGTGAATGCTGGCATGCTCACGTACTGCCCTACAAGAAAATTAGGGAATGTCGCACATTTCATTATAGTCCAACTGGCTTGGAATTACTAACCATGAGGTATAAAAGCTGAGGAAACAATACAGAAACTGTCACCACACCCCGTGAGCTGTGCAACTCCTCCATTATGCAGCTGCACAACAGTAGTACAACTGTAACTGTAATGGTTACTCTCTGGTCAAATGACTCAGTCAACAGCTCTGAAACTAGTCAAGAGGTCACATCAAATTATCATCAAATGATCAGCTTTAGAGCTCAAAAAAACAGAGGTGACATTATAAAGTAATAGTCAGGAGGTGAATGTTTTAGTATGTATTACTTTAAAATGACAACTCATCAAAATGCCAGAAAAGTGCAATCTAGGGGCACTGCACTGACTAATGCAAACTAAACAAATTTTTACTAATGAATACATCACAATAACAAATTAAATATAATAGTCAAATAATAATTTGCTTAAGAGATTGGGTAAATAAAACAGCAATCCAAACTCTTTATTTCAACTTTAATGCTAAACCAATGATTAAATGAGAAGTTGGAGAACGCTTATATTTGCGTCCTTTCAGAGAGGTAGATTAGAAGATCGATACCACTCTGTCTGTCTGTCAAGCATGGAACTGGAGCCAGGAGATCGTTAATCTATTTTAGTATAAAGACTGGAAAGCAGGGGCAAACAGCGAGCCTTGCTCTGACCGAAGTTCAAAAGCACACCCACCACCACCACCACCTCTTAAACAAACTAATTAAGCAGTAAGAAAGTAGAAAATGGTTCCACTGACGACTGTTTTCTACAACTAGAAACGTTGATGATTTCAGAACCGCGGACAAAATGCTTTATGCCTCCATCATATTGTGGTGGTAACAGAAAAGTCACAGGTGAATATCTCAGAAACTGGGCATCTGCATGGTGAGATACTGCTAGTGGTGAGAAAATGTTTTTTAATAATGTGGGTGAATAACCCCTTACTGATGATCTTTCTCTCATCTGTGGACAGCTGGTGTGCATGTGTGTGTGTGTGTGTGTGTGTTATTGTGCTCAAACAAACAGAGATGTCCACCGTCCACCACTGACGCAAGAGGCAGATGATGTCAGAGGAACAGCAACAACAGTTATAAACACTTGTTAAAAGTAAAGCACTACTTTTTCATCAGCATGAACTTGCAGGAAATACTTTTAACTATAGCTTTTTTTTTTCTCCCACAATGTATGTGTGTGTATGTGAGAATGTGTGTATTGAGGAGTCAGCAGACATGAGTGGTGAGCTGTACAGGACACTGCGTTACATTGGGAAACCTGAGAAATTTCCATCTCAGAGGGGTGGGAACCTTGAAAAGGGAGCACAGGTTCCCCCTGAACGGACGAGAAACTGACCACATGCTGCTCCAGTCCACGCTCTCATCACATCTGCCTGTCCGCCATACTCGTCTGTACGATGTGAGTATACTCTCTCTCTCTCTCTATATATATATATATATATATATCACACACATGCACACACACGCAGGTGCATAGGCATAGAGTAACAGCACATTAATACTACATATTTTATATATATATATATATATATATACACACACACACACACACACACACATATATATACAAACAAACAATCACGTTATTAGTATTACTTGTATTTACTATATAGTATATAAATATATATGTATATAAAATACTAATACAATTTCATATATTTATATTTTTTATTTAGACATTTACTGTATATTCATAAACACAAAATACTTTTATGTTCATAATACTGCTATTTTTGAATATGTTTTTGCTTTACTGCTTATATTTTTTAGCTTGATCACAGACTGTATTTGGGTATTTTCAATTCATTTATATTATAGAAAATACTGATACTGACTGTCTAATCTTTGAAGTTAAACAGTCAATAATATCACATAATCTCTCCATAATTAATAAATACAGTCATATATTGTTTGTGTAAACATATATATATTTTTTCATCACAAAATCTCAATATAATATTTACAGTCGAATGCGGCTGAAGTACTGCAATGATGACCACTGAACTGGATCATTATTGGTCTCTCTCTTATTAGACAGAAACTGAATTACACTCCTAGAAACAGTATAATATGTGTATTATGCAATTGGCAAACCATTAGATATGACGTATTAAGCTTAGGTGGGAGTTTTTGCTTTAATTGGTATCATCCTTGGGCCAAAATGTACATTAATTCCCACATAATACCACGCTTAATGCATTGTGACTCATGTCTATTGATGTTCATTTACAACGATAGCACTCCCACAGATTTTATGAATGAGATCGCCCTTTGATGACACACTGAAACAAAAGATTTTCTCAGGGAAAAAATGTATCACTTGTGCGCGTCTGTGCAGGCGTGCAAGTGTGTGTGTGTGCGCACGCAAGCGAGTCAGTGAGAGCGAGAGAGATACTGTTGCCTGCTGTCAGCTGATCCTGTAATCACAGGCAAGGAAACAGAAGCAGAAGTGAAAATCAGCTAGTTTCCATGGAAATGATGATTTAACTCTGCGGCAAAAATTCTCTGCACGAACCCAAGAGTTTACCTTCCTGTCTGACAGACCCAGCTACAACTGAGGAAGAATAGAATAGAATAGAATAGAATAGAATAGAATAGAATAGAATAGAATAATGTGGAGTATAAATGAACTTTGATCGAAAACATTATGGAATATAATAATATAATGATATGTCAAATTAAGATAATGTAAAATGTCAGAATAATAGCTTATTTTTTTGTTACTATATGTATATAAACAGAAATCAAATGTAGTACAACAGTCCTAATTAGATTGATTAGATAATGCTCATACCTAATGAACAGAATTTATTTTCAAATTGGATATATAATCTATTACATTAAATGCCCAGATCTTCAATCAGCAAAATACATTGGTGAAACCTGCTGCTAAAATTTATAGACATATTTAATAGTGGAACTAACACCAGACAACTATTCCAATTATTCTATTTCATTTTTTTTTTTTTTTTTTCTGAAACCATTTAGACAGAAGTCTTTAGTTATATTTTTTATTCTACTGTTGCTTTTATTTATCAAATTTTGCTGATCTCTAATGTGAGTGGCCTTTATCCATTTAATGTGACTCATCTTATTGGTAAACCACTTGTGGTTAAATCTGGCTGCTCAGTGGGGGCGGGATGAATGGGAGTGTCAGATGACACCTCTTGTGATGTCACAAGGTTCACAATCTACAAAAGAGTTTAAATAAAAGCTAAATGTCACTGAACCTCTAAGCCACTTGAGGAAACGACATTGGCAAATCACTTTTGTCAATATTTTGTTTTTTCTCCATTAGTGGCACTTATGTTATCTGTACTGTAATCATTATTCCACTCGTTTGCTCTTCTGTAGTATTAAACCCAATTATTTTCACTGGAAACTGAAAGCTGTCTCAGACGACGCACTAGTTAGACGTCACTTCATATTTTGTCAGTGGATCTTTTATTTCAGATTTTTGTCCCCCTGCAGACTGCTATCATGGTTCGCTTGGCACTGCTGCTAGGTCTGGTCATCATTGAACACGTTTATGGAAGACCTCCATTACCTCCTCTGCCTATGGAAGGTGAGCATGCTGTATATATTGTAGCTACACAAACTGTATATCATACGCAATTAAAAACTGACCAAATTCTGTCTTTTGAAACTGTATAAAAATCACACCTGAAGGCCTCCTAAGCACAGTGTATTTATCTGCATATTGTATATATACAGTATGTCTGAGACCACTTCCCTATAAATACACAGTATATACTTTTAATGTAGTATAATAATGACGTGTTAACAGTTAAGCTCACCTTAACCAGTGAAATGGACCAAAACACGTAATATAATGCAGTATAATTCACTTGGGCGCAGGCAACATGAAGAATCAGAAATGAAGCAGGGGCCTGCCACAGACTAAAAAAACTCAGCTTCTTGGTATCAACATTTTCTGCAAGTGGAAGGGAAAGCAACTATTTCACCCTTGGTTTATCAGGCTCATTCATTTAGCATAACAATATGTTAGTATAAGTGTAATAATGAGTTATCTGGGTTCTTCCCTGCAGACGGCTGCCACCAAGTGTCTCCAGAGGTGGAGCTATTCAGAGCGGATGGCGATGCCGTGATCCTCTCTTTCCCTTTTTTCAAGAGACAGCTCACACTACGCAAAATCGCCCCCCCAACAGCAAGGTACCTTATCACCAAGGACAACGGGACAGAGGGTGAGGCCTTTGAGAGCAATGGGCGTGTCCAGCAGCATGATGAACAGCTGTGGTTTCTCCCGGGTCAGGCTTCAGACTCAGGGGTTTACAACTGCACCTACAGGTATCCATTGAAACACTTCTCACGTATTTTCATCCCTCACCTGTTCTGCCATTTTCTTTGTGCTCTACTGAACATCATTTGCAAATGGTGACTGAACAAACTTTACAGTCTTGCAACTAACAAATGACCAGACAACTTATTTCAACAGCTGGTGGTTTTTCCCAGTTTAGTGAGCATGCACTAACATGTGATACATGCAATTTCTCTGGAAACTATATTCAATATTCTTTTTATCTCCAAGATATAATAATGCAATGAGATGGGGAACCATAAGCCAAATCAATAAGTAATTTATAACAAAAACATGTATAAACAGCTTTTTTGACAGTATTTGACATTTTTATACTAATTTTGATGTTCAGACTTACAAAAATACAAAATGCACCAAATCTCTCTTTTGTGTCCTTCTCTTAATTTCCAGAAGGTTGCGTTTTCTCTTGCCTCCCTCCTTAGATAGGTTAAGGTCAGAGCGTGCTACAAAACACATCTCTGAAACTAGCAGATTTGATATTTTTGCTTAGAAGGAACGTCAGATACAGATCCAAATTATATCCTTACTTGCTACACCACCTTGCGAACCACAATTTAAAATTTGTCCTCACTTTTCTCTCCAGAAATGAAACCTACTGTGTAACCGGGAGCATCAGGCTATATGTGTACGAGTCCAGCTCATCAGACATAAAGAAACTGTACCATCCAATCTCAGTCATAGTGGGAGAGAAGCTGATGTACAGATGTCCCTCTCTAAGTAACTTCAACAAGACGGACAGACTGATTGAGTGGTACAAGGTGAGAGGAATTAATACTTTTTATCCTGGATGTTGATCAGCATAAACAGTTCAATGACTAATTGGTCAGTTGCTGAGACTTTAATCTTTTAAAACTAATTTTCTGACTTTTGTGATTTCTACAAAAGGCTAACTGGTCTTCAGCCTGTTTTGAACCAGAACCTTGTTACAAAAAGAGTATGTTTTTTTTTTGTTTTGTTTTGTTTTACTGAGCCTTAAAATTCAATCGGTTCTAACTTGTTAACTTAATTTAGAGCAGCAATGTATTCTTATTTTCAAGATACTGACACTCACTTTTGAAAATGATTGAAGACAAGTTTGTATACTTGTTTTGTTTTAAGACTTTTAAGACTTAAAAAGATGAATTAATGGACAAAAATGACTTACTATCAATTTTATTAATGTATCACAGAATTTGTTTAAGAGAGTTTTACAGTGTGTTCAGCATGTTGAATTTTTGAACCGCTTCAATTAGGAAAAATGTGCTACAAAAGAGAAACTGTGCTGTAACTCAGCAAAAGGCTTCAGCTGTTTAAGGTAACATTTATTTACCATAGTGAGATATTGTGATGCCTGTCACCAGACACTATAGCTCAAGGGGAGAAGAGTTACAGTACAGTTTGTGCTGTGTGCCACTAGAGATCTAAAAGAGTTATATATTAGTTAATGGCCAATTAATGTGTTTGTTGTGCAGCACATTAAACATCTTCCCATTTTAGAGATGCTTCAAAATAGACGGATACTTCAAATTAAAAAGTCATAAAGCGCCAGTTATTTAACAATTTGGAGTATGAGAGGCCCCAGCTAGATCAAACCCTCAAGAGTTTCAGTGTTAGTGCCTTGCTCCTTCCCTGTGAGTGACGCAGTATGTATTTTCCCGATAGGACTCCAGCTCCACTGCCATTCAAATAGGCAGAGTGAGCTCCTCCAGCCGAGACAGTGGTCAGCTAATTATCCCTGCTGTGAAGCGATCCCATGCAGGTGTCTACACCTGTCAGCTCAGCACGCTCATCAACGGCCAGCAGTACAAAGTCAGCAGAACTATCCTGCTCAAAGTTGAAGGTAGGTGATGTGTGATGTCACAACACTTGTCATTTCTCTTATTTACAATGTCACTGAGGAGTGAAGGCGAAATCAGAGTCGTTTTAATTTTCTATTGCAAAATACTCCTATAAATGATGGTTGGCATTATTGAATAATATTCATTGTTATTGCCAGTATGTGCGTGCAATGCTTGATGAAGCACACTGCTGCAGATCAAGCTGTGAGGTCCTACTGGTTTTGCTAGTCATGTTTTATTTCTGCTCTATTTGGTAATAAAAATGTAAAATTGTTGATCTGAGGAAAAGTAAATGTAGATTAATTTTCAAAAATCCACAAATTGAGTCAGTATGACAACACATGTACTACATATTACTTTAATTATAGGATCTTGAGTAATAATCTTGAGGAGATGTCAGTTTTTTTAGCATGCTCTGCCCTCTAGTGGCCTAATAGCTGCAACACACTGACTTAGCTCAGCCAAAAGGGACCAGACAACTCAATCCACACATAACACACAAAAACACTGTTAATTGGCATGAATTGTTATTATTGTGTGAAATAAGTCATTGTTGCTGTCATTTGACGAGTTGTTGTGTGTATTTGTGTCTACCAGATCTATACCCTGAAGTCACCACTGTGCCTGACCTCTCTATGACCTCTGACCCAGAGCTAATCAGCAGCAGCTACGACATTGTTCACAGTGAGTTTTTTGGAGCTGTGTTCATTATTTATTTTTCTTTGTGTGGACATTTGTTAACACTGATGCTACTGCTCCTAGATTGTTTACATTTTACTTTTTAATTCCTCCTGTTTGTGTCTATTTATTAAATGTTGTTTTTATTTATGTTTTAGCTCCAATGATTCATCCACCTGTTATCATTTCGCCACGGAATGGGTCCATTTTTGAAAGTCCGCATGGTAAGTGATAAAAATGTTTTTTTGTTCTCATATATGAAATTTCATGCTTACATGCAAAAACTCATTAATGAATAAACAGAATGTTCAGTTTCAACAAATGTCCAATGTCAATTCACTTCTGAATTAATTTAGGTTCAGGATTGGAGCTGCTTTGCAAGGTGCTCACTGAATGTCAAATGGCAGATTCAACTATGGTCACATGGCTGGTCAATGGCCAATCAGTGGAGTCATCATACCTCGATGGGCGGGCTCTGCAGGGGGGAAGGAGGTAATTGTGGATTTGTTTTTGATAAATATATCCTCTCAGTATTGAAACCTGAGGTCAAAACAAGAACTTTACAAGTGTGAAGCAATATGTTGCCACCCACAAAAAGAACAAGAGCAACTTTCCAACTAGGAAATAATGCAGTTTGGAGCCTAATAGTATAATAATAGCCTAAGATGTTGTTTTCACTTTGGATTGAATTGTCTTGGATTCTGTGAATAGGGGAGTATTATTGTATAAACATCTTGCCTAGTTTAACCCTTTAGGTACATCCGACAAATGCTTGCAATGTTACCAACCCAAATCATAGCATGTTATCAGATGGCTGTGTCTGTCTCAACGTTTCCAGGGTAAGCAAGGTGTCCGAAAGCTGCCACATTGAGCTGATGCTAGTTGTTGTAGCGATGACGGATGAAGACATGAAGACAGAGATGAAGTGTGTCACTCAGAACGAAGGAGGAAGACAGGAAGTTGTCATACAGCTTCAACTAGAGGGTAAGTCGTGTGTTTTTGTGTTGAATGTGTTAATGAGAGAGCCCTAACGAAACACTTTTGTTACATTTTCTAAGATGTCAATCAATAACTTAGTCCAAGATCTAACACGGGGCGTCACTTTGTGTTACAATACGACAAAAACAACAGAAACAACTGAAGGAATAATGTTAATGTTCGTTAAGCTAAAGACAATAAATCAACCTTTAAATGTTAAGTTAAACTTGTTGTTCAAAGCTGCAACTTTTTCAACATTAGAGAAACATAGTTCACAGTAGTTCATGAGTCAAGCTCAATCAATCATGGCTCCTTCTAAGCATAAGAATGATACGAAATTAGACCCTACACTGTTATGGCTGTTTGTCATGTTCGCAGTCAATGGAAAATTTGGACATGAAGAAACAGTGTCAGGAATTTGTTAAAAGATAAAAATGGTTTTAATTTTAGAATCAGTAGGATAAGGGGGATTTTATTTTATCTTATGTTACCGTTTCTCACTGCATTTGTTTCTTCTATAGTTAAATTGCATTGTATGTTTTGTTAATGTGCAAACCTTTCTCAAACCATTCTCATTTGTTTAACATTTCTTTGTGCAAGCTTTTTTTCCCACAACATTTTAACAAGTTATGCCAAAATCCATTTCAAATGCCATATGCCATTTCAAAAAGTGGTGGGGACGCGTCTCTAGCGTCCCCATGGTAAATGACATCTATGCAGTGGAATTATTCTTTGCAGCAAAACAGACAACCACTGGCCTCTACTGTATATCTAAACATTCTTTACCTCTATCTCTGTTTTTGCAGACTCCACATCTACATGGCTGGTGGTAGCTGCAGTGGCTGTATCCTGCTTCCTGACAGTGGTGTCCATCTTCCTCTATGTCCTCTTCAAACCTCAAAGGAAAAAGAAAATGGATTACATTCTGGCTCGTCAGAGCAGCACCATCTATAGCTCTGCTAGTGAATACATGTCCTCCACAGACAGAGACCTTCTTTAATGTGTTTGCTGTTATATCAGTTTAGTCTTTCATGCATTGCAGGGCATGTGATGTTGTGCAGTGGCACCACCACATTGTGTTTTTGATAAACTGTCCTTTTACAGGGATTCAGTGTTTTTAAAACAGTAGCTGCAGTCACTTTTTAATTCAGTATGCGCTCATGTGGCCAGTGCAGAGGCTTTCTTTCATGCATCTATCTCGTATTGGTGTGGCAGAAATGTCCTGCCGAGATGTAATACAGAATAACCAGACTGACGCTTCACAGAAGTTCAGCAGGAGTTGTAATAAATGGTCAAATTCAGTGCATGCTTCTACCATGGAGAAACATCTGTATATACATGTATACAGCATAGAACTTTATGTGAAGTCATTCCAATCGTTTATTTTGTTCTAACACTCCATCAAAAATACACTCAGGGGCAACTTTTTTAGGGACACGTGAAAAATGTAATGCAATCCAATACAACAGGTCAGCCATGAATTCTACCTTTTACAAAGATTATAATGTCCATCTTTGATTGACACTGTGAGATAAGTATTATTTAACCATGTTTTTATTATTGAGGTTATAGTTTGCAGTGGAAAAACATCTAAAACACCAACAGTTTGAATGCAGTCCAATCCAACACCAAACTATATGTATATGTGTTTTAAAATATAATAAATGTTCTCAGGGAAGCATCTTGTGAAGTAGAAAAGTGTTAAGTCCATTTGCTGATCATATCTGCACATTTACATGGCAAATCGGAAAGTGGTTTGAGAAACTACTGTGTGTTGATGTGTATGCTTGATTGAATGTACCATGTTTAATGTTATGATCCTATAACAGATGTGTTGCATTACTGCTCCATTAAAAGTTTGGTTTAAATGTTCTGGTGATGATTTTAACTAATGCATAATTTTATGGTGGTTATTGCACATAAGACATTATGTGTTCTTGTGACAGTTTCCCCTGCCACTGTTGACACACCACACCAGCTCCCCACACTACCATACAACTCACATGCCACATGTTAGCCAGGTAGCTTGCTACTGCTAGTTGGTGGGTGCACACACTAAACTATATTTAACACCTTAGCAAGTTTCCTGTGCTATTTTTTTTTCCTATAATACAAACACACATTTTGTGTTGCGCGCGCGCGCGCGCACACACACACACACACACACACACACACACACACACACACACACACAATTTTTAGTTAATTTTTTATTGTTTAAAGGTTGAAGGCCATTGTTGAAAATTAAATTAATTTTGTTTCTAGTCTTACCACAGCACTTCCTGGTTCCGGGCAGTGTCAAAGGACCTGAGCATGGCGTCCAGCCAGGAGGGGCCTATTCTATAAAATGGAGGGAGGTCTACACTGCCCGGGCAGTTAGAGAAGGGCTGTGCAGCTGTGCAGACCAATGGAGGTCTGCATTTTCATTTTGTTTTGGATTGTCTGGGAAAAAAGGACAATAAAACCTTTTTTTTTGCACTGAACTGACTTTGTCATGCTTCCTGTCATCGACATTTATGATTAAAGTACAGTTTTCTAGTCAGCCTTTCACCAACCTACCCTCACTCAGGCCAGAGTGTGACAGTTCTCCTCTAAAACACAGACGGTGAGGGGCACGAGACAGACAAGGAAAGATAAGGTGAGAGAGCGTTAAACATGTACTGTAATAACTACTCCTATTCCACAAATGCAAAAGTGGCTTCACTTTCTATGGTGCAATTTCCAGAGAGGAAACATCATTCATCATCAGTGCAGTACGATAAGGTCACTCCAAAAATATATTCTTGAGATCACAAAGGCCTATAGAAACCCATCCATCCATCCACCCACCCACATCCTTTTTAGGGTTGTGTGAGACTGGTGTGCCCTCAGCGAAAGGCAGATATAGACAGTCAAACACATTCACATTAACATGTAATTTGGAGTTTCTACCTTACCTGTCGTTGGACTGTGACAGGAAACAGGGACACTCAGAGGAATCCCATGCAGACACAGAGAGAACATGTAAACTCCAAACAGAAAGGCCTTCGCCCAACCTCTGAGCCACCATGCCAACCTGCACACAAACAGAAACATGTACTGTATATTACTTATATGGAACTTTTCTAGCTTACTTCACAGGTGAGTTAATGAAGCATAATGATGAAGATTATGATAAAACATAAACTTAATAAACATATATTTAAACATAAAGAGGAATTCTTTATAGAACAGTTTCATGGTTAAAAGTGGTAACTTCCATTGATATTTTTTACAAATTTGGCTCAGGCATGTAACAACACGGGTTCACACACACAGAAAAGTCCAAAGCCAAATTCATTTATTTAAATAATCAGTGAAATAATATGGAGGGTGAATGATATGGATGTTTTCAGTAGTCAAGTTGCTTCTCTGTGCAGCCACAAGAGGTCTCACTATGACAATGTTTTAAATGTAGCCTCCAATGACTTATTAAAATAAACCTTATGGGAGACAGCTGCATACTGCAGGTTGGGTTAAACTAGTGCTAAAGTAGATTAATCTGATAGAGCAGGATAGGACACAGAGGAGATTGTTAACAACAGTATATCTGTATAAATTAACTTGTTTCCTTTGAAAAAAAAAACAAGTACTGTAAATGCTGTGTAAGAGATCTGTGTATAGTGTGAATCACATGAACAAGAGGATCCAAGCTGTTCTCCTCCCAGTTATTGCACAACAGAGTATAGCACATCTGAGTTTAGATTTGCCATGCCAACCAAGCTGGATTTTGCTGGGACAAGCATTGTTCCCCCTGGTCACCAAACACGATAGCTACTTTGAGACAACTTTTGTTTTGTGACATGGTGCATTCACATGCTGGAAGTAGCAATTAGAAGATGGTAAATTGTGACCATAAAGGTCTGCAACATGGTCAGCAACAATACTCATTCAAACCATGACTGATTGGTATTAAGAGGCCCGAAGTGTGCCTAGAAAACATTCCCAACACCATTATACCACCACCACCTGTCTGGACACAAGGCAGGTTGGTAAATCCAATCCAAAATCTGACCCTACCATCTGCTACCTCGGCAGAAATCCAATTTCATCAAACCAGGCTATGTTTTTTCTAGATGTCAACTGTCCTAGTTTTGGTGAGCCTTAGCCCACTGCAGCCTCATGTTTCTGTTCTCGGTAGACAGGAAGTAGAACCTGACATGGTTTTCTGCTGCTGTGGCCCATCTGCCTCATGTTTCAAAATGTTGTGTATTTAGAGATTCTTGTCTGCTTACCACAAATGTAAAGAGTGGTCATCTGAGTTACTGTAACCTTTCCATTAGGTCCAACAAATCTCATTCTCCTCCAATCTCTCATCAACAAGGTGTTTCCGTCCACAGATCTGCCGTTTACCGGATGTTTTTTGTTTTTGGCACCATTCTCAGTAAACTAGAGACTGTTGTGTGTAAAAATCTCAGATCAGCAGTTTCAGAAATACTCAAACCAACCTGTCTGGCACCAACAATCATGCAATCAAAGTCCCCACTCTTTGATGTGAGGATTAACTGAAGCTCCTGGCCTGTATCTGCATGATGTTATGTGTTGTCCTACTGCCACATGAATGACGGGATGATTTGATTGAATAAATAATTGCATGAATAAGCAGGTGTGCACATGTTCCTAATAAAAGTGTTCAGTGAATCTGTTTAATGTTGTGGTAAAACATCAGCTTTAATGTGATTAATGCTGTTAATCCCACTGAAGCCACATCATACATAATTTACACACATAATTTACAACCTGAAATTCGCCTACACAAAATCATAGGGGGAAAGGGAACCAATACCACCCACTATTAGAGAGAAATACCCAAGTTAGTTCATATTTGCACAAATATCTATTAAAAGCATAATCATAGTGTAGTTTAAATATTGTACTGTATATAAGCTTTAAAAGGTCCCATATTGTAGAGAGTGAGAGTTATGATTATAAAGCAGGTCTAAGTGCTATATAAATAATGTGAAACTAAAAAAAGTGAGTAATCCGTGTGCAAAAAGTACACAGCACATATTCAAAAAACTGTCTTAAAATGAGCTGTCAGGACTTTGACTTTGTGATATCACAACAAAAATGTCACCACCCCTCAGCTATCTCCCCAGCATGGCCCACCTGGACCCGGAGTCCAAACCTGCAGGATCTGATTTCTCTCTAGTTTTTACCTGAAATCTTCTATATTTTCATTCAATCACTCCAGGGAGAAGCCAAAAGAGACACCAGAAAAGTGTAAAATGTGGCATCTTTAAAATGTGATGTTTTGTAAATCACTATAGTAAAACCTTGACTGACTCGAACTAGCACAGTAACTGTAGTAACTGTACAAGTTTGAGAACAAGAGTTAGCAAATTTCCCGCAAAGGGTTTACAGTGTTCATTCACAGATTGACAGGAAAGACTGAGCAGGAATGTTCACTTGGAATTGAGCAGTACTCAGGCTGGGCATCCGTCCAGTTCCAAAGCATTACGCAGCTTTTTATCAGTGGCTTCTAAACAAATAATCTGAAATATCAGAATGTTTGTCATCTGTGTTTGAGGGTGATAGAGCGAGGGAGGCAGAGAGGGGAAAGAAGAGGCAAAGAGAGGAAGGGAGACGGACTTTTATAAATATAAGGTAGTGTGAAATTTGGCTTAAAGAGGAAAGAAAAAGTTTCAAAGCCTCTTGTGACCCGTCGGTGTCCTTGGACAGAAGTGATCCAGTAAGTTTTCAGCTTCTGTTCTGTTTCAGGCTGTTGTTGCAGCCTTTTCTCCTGTAGCATTTTCAGTCTGGCTTGTAGTACATGTTCATTTCTGACTGTTGTTTATGTTTGTGTTCTTCAGCCATGGGTCTGAGTTCAACAGTGGGAAGTCTTCTAATTTCGGGTTTCATCGGGTTATATGGGATCTGTACTGGATTTGAGCATGGTGAGCTGAGTCACACTTTTCTCATAACTACACAGAACTAAATAAATACTACTATAACTCTGAACACACACACACACACATATATATATATATATATATACATATACACACACACACACATATACACAAGTTTTGTCACATATACACGAGTTTTGTCAGGCTAATTTTGGGGTTTCTTGGAAAACGCGAAGTCTGCCAGGCTGCTATTGTAATCAAAGTGCACATGATAAGGTGCAGCATGTTTAGTGCTACAAGTCAGGCATCTGTGCAGCTATATATCCCTGAGCTACTAGTTGAATGCCGGAGAAGAAAATTCAACAAGAAGGAATGGTCTGATGCAGTAAAAATATATTCAAGAGCAAATATAAGCACACTAAGCATAAGAAAAGACCCTAAAACTAACCTCTTAAGACCTACTTAAAATTTCCTATAAAGTCACTTTAAAGAAAGGTGAAGCAAACCGTTTTTTTGGTCATGAAATCTACTAATGAAATTGCCTAGCCTTGCCTGCCAAACAATTATTTCTTGCTGGAAAAATCTCAGATTTGACATTGAAAAAGTTTGCTCAGAGCTCTATCTACTGAATGGCTGAATAAATGACAAATCCATTCTCCACTGATGTGTTTATTCCAGAGAACTGTACCAACTACAAGACCCAGTTTGAGAGGGTTATCTTGGTTTCTGGGGACATGGCTATGCTGAATAGCACCTTAGTATCTCCAGATGTCTTTGACATCACAACTGTCCCATACAGCATCACCTGGTATGACCCAAAGACGGGTCAATTAATGAGCAACCAGACCGGTCGAACCCTTGTGCATGGAGAGACTCTGTGGTTTCTTAACGCAACGCTGGAGGACAGTGGGGAATATGTGACCATACTGAGGTACGGTCACTGATTTTGTGTGTCTATCAAAATTTTATTAATTTTTGTTCACTGGGTCTGTCACTTTTTAATCAAATTTGGAAAAAGCAATACCATTTGAAATAGTTTGCCTCATGGTCCACCAGAGGGTGTGATCAGCTTGATCATTCCATCATTTCCATCCAAATTTTTGTGATATGTTTTAACCGAATTTTCAGCAAGTCAGCAAAAGAAAATGCAATTCCCTCATCCTGAAGTCTATTAGTTACTAACTATTAGTTTTTGGTTACATGACTAATATTAGATCTGAGGTTAACATAAGTTCAAGACACTTTCACATTTTACTCTGCGACATAAAATACATGAGCAAATTCCTGTCATGATCTCTTCAAAAGGGCCAGTTGTTAACAAGTGGCTAAATGAGACTACAGAGGTTGTCAGGGACGTTAAACATCATCATGCTGAAGACAAAACCAATCTACTACTAAAAAATAAGTGGATTTGTATGCAATGATATGCAGCACATTGGGAATGGGAACTGAAAAGTTTGATAGGGGGGTGTTGTCCTTAACCTGACAAGCATTTGATTCATCTGCTCATTGCTTATTCGATGTAAAATTTGAAAAAAAATTCTCATTCATTTTCCAACAGAACTCCTTTTCACTGCTACATGCAGGCCACCAGCCTGTTAGTGGAACCACCAGTTGCTGGAGAGTGTGGAAACCCAAGGAAAGTTGATCAATCACTTACACTTGGAGTCGCTGACACCCTGTCCTGCCCTCTGAAGGACTATATCAATAAACTGGACAGCTACAACATCAGTTCCTCCCTCACGTGGTACAGAGTGAGTTATGGGAAAGTTAAGCACTGACATAAAATACTCAGTCATTGAGTTTACTCCAGATGTTTTTACTCAGCCAGATCTATATAGACAATTTAACATAACAATTATAGTATGTGTCAGTTTGGCAAATTAAGAACATATATTTCACAATGAGTAAGTAATCTAACAGATTCAAGTTATGTTAATAAAAAAACATTTTTTTATACCTACTGCCACTACTTCAACTTCATTTATTTGGAAACTTTCTGGCTGTCTACATTCCTAAAAAAGTCTCTTTTTGTCATTATTAAAAGCCTGACCTTTGTGTTTCTCTTACTCATCTAGGGTTGTGAGCCCATAGTGGAGGGGAAAGATGGGTATAGCTACAGGGATAGGACCAAAATTTCAATTAAAAAGGTGGAAGAGCAACACAACAGCACCCACACCTGTACTCTGACCTTCACCCTCGGTGGCATCACGGGATCCGTGTCAGAGACAATTGAAACAAAGGTCACAGGTCAGAATGGAGATAAGTGCTTCAGTGTGCAAGAGAGGGACTGTAGGCCGTTTGTCCTATAGGGGAATAAACTTCAATAGAGAAATAAAGAGGTGGAAATTATTCCCATGACCCTAAACTGATTCACAAGCAACAGTTTGAGGAGCTGTAAGAGAGCTAGTAACTAAAGGATGCCATGGTGTGGAAATTATCTCACTAATTCATAACAACAGTGGTCATACCGATTACACTGGATTACTGTTACCTTCAGATGCTGCCACCTTCATCAGACAAAATTTGCAGATTGCCTCATTAGTGTTATCAGGTTCCCTTTCGGCATTTAAATATGTAATATTGTCAAGTAGATGCTTTTGCTTTTCGCATTGACACCAAATCCTCCACCATCATCTTGTAAGTCAACTCTCCTCTCGTCACGTGACAATCCTACTTGTAACACTTTGGTGTCATTCCATATGCTGTATATTTCCATGATTAGACAACCTCCACCTCTGTTACTGTACTGTATTTATTGTTGGCTCTCTTTTCAGCTGTGTACTCTATGGTTCCACAAGTGCATGAACCAGCCAATGAAATAATCAAGGCACAGATGGGTGAGTCCTTGTCTGTAACATATTCTGAGAAATATGGTGTTTTACAGTTTAAATGTTTATTGTTGGCTCAGGATTTGTTCATGCAAGTGTACAGTTCACGTAGAATACCTTGTCATGTGAATTGTAGTATTCTATGTTTTCCTCACAATTGTCAAATCTGACTAAAATAACTATAGCTGTGTTAAATTTACAGGATTGTAAAATTCTGTCTCACTGTATCATCAACCACAAAATGGACTTTCTAGATCGCTGAAATTCAACTTTTCACTGGTACCCGTTTATCAACACAAACACAGTTTTCGGTCTGAACACCCACTCGGTTTAATGCCCCTTGTGTGCATACATTTGCTGTGTACTAATCTGTTTGAGAAACACTACTTGGAAAATACTGTATTTTGCAACTTTAAATTTAGGGTTATAGATGTTGTCATGTGTTTAGGGTCCAGTTTCACCAAACGGTGCCGTGTGTTTGTGCCGGGTATCGGGACGCACTTTATTGATGTCATTTGGTCAGGCAGAGATTACATTTTCAATGCCGACCCCTCTGACCGAGTCTACACATCAGAACAACGGTCAGTACTTTTACTTGTCCTTCTATTTGCTTTGTTTATCTGCTGCTTTTGGGGGACAACAATTGAATAATAAGTAAAGTTCATGTTGACACTCTTGCTCTAATCAAGCACAGTACCATCACATCTGTTGCATTACTTCTCTTTTTTCTTATCGATCTGTTCTCACCAGTTTGTCGATACAGCATAGTCCTAAACCAGGTTTCTGGTTGGAGCGTCTGTTGACGGTTTCTGAGCTGAGGGAAGAAGATTTTCACATCAACTACACTTGTATAGTGTTCAGTTCCCACGGCATGCCTAAGGGATATTTTACTCTGCTACCAGCAGGTAGAAAATAAGCGATAAACCGAGATTAATTAGTCAGCCGATTAACTGTTTGTTTGTTTTTTCACAATCTTAGTTTTTTTTTGATAACCTGTGGATATGTTATTCAAAATAATAAGTAAAGTGCATATCTACTTAAGCAAACATACAGAGACAATGCACATTTTTCAAATGTTTGTTCAAGTAAATAATACATTTGTGTTAAATAAATATTCATTTAAGTTCAGCAATTTTGTTTCTCATTTTTAAGTGACTTTTCTCAGACTTTCAGACACCACTCTATATATCATGATATTTATGAAGTATAATCCCCTATAATTACAAAATTCAATTCATCAGTGAAGGTAAGACTAAGTTTATTTCCTTGTTGAGTGATGACAAGTACAGGGTATAGGTTGACATGAGGGCATTAGACAGACAAAGAAAGATAAGGTGGCAGAGGGAAAGACAAATGTGTACTGTAATAACAACTCCTATTCCACAAATGTAAAAGTGGCTTCACTTTCTATGGTGCAATTTCCAGAGAAGAAACATCATTCATCATCAGTGCAGTACGATAAGGTCACTCCAAAAATATATTCTTGAGATCACAAAGGCCTATAGAAACCCATCCATCCATCCACCCACCCACATCCTTTTCAGGGTTGTGCGGGACTGGCATGCCCAGTGTGCCCTGAGTGAAAGGCAGATATAAACAGTTGAACACAAAAATAAAGTTTTATGGTTAAAACAGTGATAACTTACATTGATATTTTTTACCAACTTGGCTCAGGTTTGTGACAACATAGGTCCACATAACAAGTCAAATGGTTTGATTTAATTACTGAGAAAAACAATATGGAGAGTGAAGATACAGATGTAGTCAGTAGGGTGAGGCATGTATGGATGAATGAAAGTATGTATGTGAGTGTTGTAACAGATGCAAGCCCAAAACAAACTAAAAATGTGTGCATGCCATAAGAATAGCCCCTCCCTTCTATCAGGTACAGGCAGTTGCTCTGACTAACCACACAGGCTCCTACAAGAAAAAAAACAGAGCAGCACAGTAAGCCAGAACAGGCAGGCCATCACAGTATTGATTTCACAACTTCAACTTATAGGCCTTCAGATAACATTTTACTAATGTGATGGTGGGTTTATTGGTTAAGGATTTGTTTATCAGTTAATTTTTGGGTATTTTCATGTCAAGTTGTATCTATGTGCAGCCACAAGAGGTCTCAACAGGAAAGTGTTTTAAATGCAGACTCTAATGACTCTTTAATAAAAACCATATGGGAGACAACGGCACGCTACAGATGGATTAATCTGACAAAATAGGGTAGGACACAGAAAAGATTGTTTAAAGCAGTAAAGTTACATAAATGAACTTGTCTCCTTTAAAAAAACAAAACAAAACAAAAAAACAAGTGCTGTAAATGCTATGTAAGAGAGCTGCATATAGTGTGAATCACATGAACAAGAGGATCCAAGCTGCGCTCCTCCCAGTTATTGCGCAACAGATTAGGACACTAGCTGGCTTTCAAAAGATCCCAGAAAAGGAAATTGCAACATGTGCTGAAGTCTAAAACAGAAGAGGAAGTCAAAGCTGGGGAGGACATGTCTGAGCTTAGATTTAAGTATTTCTTTTTCTTTGTTTTTTTTCTTTTCAAAAAAGATGTCTACAGGATGTTTTACAGGATTTTCATGTGACCCGAGGAGGCTGTTGCCTTTACGAACTGACTAGAGTGACATCAAGCTGGTGAGTTCCTTGTAATGTTAATACTCTGCATAATCAGAATTCCTGGCATCGTTATTACTGTCAAACAAAATCAATGTGCCATGCCAAACAACCTGGATTTGGTGCCTCTGGTCACCAAGCTCCAGAACTACTTCAGCACGTTTTTTGGTTTTTTTTTTTTTTTAAATATATTCAACAGGATTCCAGGTATTTCCGAGACAGATGAAGGGGGTGTATTTCCAGGGGTTGAATGGAGAGGTAGAACAACATAACTTTACAGTAACTATACAAATTCAAATGATTTTTTTCAACCATGTTTTTCCCAAATTTATGTAGCTATCCAAATATTTTCAACAAATCTTTGCTCATATGACCCCACCTGCAGAAATTCCCATCCTATTGGAATTTTTTTAAGTTGAGTTCTACTGTAAGTTAAAAAAAGTAAAAAATAAAATTATATATATATATATACACTGTATATGCACATGCTTATGATTGACTCATGGGTGACTCAATACTATTTTTTTGTGGCATTATGGAGCAATCTAACATAATGCCACTTGTGGTCAAAACCAATCAGGGCAGTGAATCAAAGGCACTTCTTATCACTCCAATCATCCATTTAGACATGATTAACCCCCTCATTCATCACTGACAGTCTATTTATTTGATTTTTCAACAAAAAAAAATTCCTACATCACTCCTTAAAGTTTCAGCAAGGTTTGAACAGAATAGGCTAAAACACTGAGTACAAGTATCAACTTTCAAAAAGCACATCCAGCTCTACTCAACAACTATCCACACGATCAAAAGGCACATCATTAGGCGACTGCACACTGCATCCTTGTGAAACACACTGATAATGTCTCATTCATTTACTGGCATATTCTTACCTGCCCCAAATTCTAACCACAAAGAAATCCCCTGGTTTGTAGGGTGGAAAAAAAAAGAAGAAAAACACACTTGTGGTCAAAATGTTTTTGCTTAATAAAAACCCAGCACGAGCTGGGATGTGTGCTTGAACTGCTACTTTGTGGTCGTGAATGTAGTTCACATATTCCACAGGTTTTTAGGGACTGAGTCATAGTTGAGATACTGCCAGTCTCCTGGGGATTCCTCCACCACGTGGGGAAGCCCAGGTGTGGCTTCAAACCTCTTCATAACTGTACTTTGCACTTGCTTGTTTGAAGAATTGCCATTAGATGAGTTTAACATTTAAGTGATGGGAACCGAAATAGTGGTGGTAGACGAAATGCTTCCTTTTAGTCATTCACTTCCTTTTGTTCTTCAGAGATTGTAGACATTTTTAATCACAGTTAGTCATTAAACTTCTAAGTGAAAATTAGCTGATTTATAGATTTTTGAAAACAAGGATTTCTTTAAACATTTTAACATAACTCAGGGGATATTAAAATCTTTGTAGCTTCTCACAGCAACATCATTTTGTGGTTGTTGAGATAGAAGATGAAAGGCACAAATTTTCAGTCATATCTATATCTACAAACGTGATTATGTTCTGTAAGTTAATGAAACTGCAGTGGCAACTGTTTGGTCATCTGTTCTGTGACAAATATTTCTGGTCTAAACACTGTGTTAAAATATTTAAGTTGAGGTTTAGGTGCAATATTGCCGTAAAGGTTAAGGTAAGTTATTCTATGGTGAGTTAATGGTTTGTTATTTTGGTTAATGCAAGCCGTTTTCGACAAGGTTATGTTAGGATTGGTGAGGGTTAGCGGAAGTTTTTGTTGAGTGTTGAAATTCAAAAGGAAGGTGAAGAGAGGGTTGAGAGTTGCAATCCAAACACACTTTTCCTCCTCTTTGTCTGTGCTGTTTGTGCTTTCATCTCATGGAGGTGGGACAGGGCTGATGAATCATTGGTTGAGCTGTGCGGTCGAGCCTACACTCTGCACGCAAGGGTCAGGGTTGAGGTTTCCCTCTGTCAGCTCTGCTCTGTCGCATAAACTCATTCATCCTTCCTCCGTCTGTTTGACGCCTGTAAGTTGCTTTCTCTGAGGTGAGTCAATACATTCTGCTCACTTTTGGAACACACTATCAAGAAAAGCGTGTATACTCTTTTAGAGAAGTGTGTTGTAATTCTAACCACAAAGGACACATTTCCTTTTACACTTGAATCCAATAACAATCTATTTTTAAGGTATGTATTGATAGTAATATTGATTTCATTTTCTCCTCCTAAAGAAAACAATAGGTACTTAAAATCAGTCGCATTGCTTTGAGATTAAAAAAAAAAAAAAAGAAAAAGCAAAGATTGTTCTAGAAAAATCAACATTTCAATTATTATTACAGTTGTTCAATGTTGGTTTGCATTCCTCAAGAGCCTCCTGGGTACCAGCAAGTTATGTCAAATATTTGGATAAAGCATGTTTTTCTCACTGCATGTGTTTTTCACTGTCAAAGCTGTGCAGGTGTTTTCTCTACAACAGTGTCTGAGCCATGTACATGGAACACAGCAACAGGAATACAACGTAATTGCCCATAAATAATTACCACAGCACAGAAATGAAACTAAAGGAGGTTAATTAATATATTAGGGCTTTGATACATGTGGGTTTTTATTAATGAATAACTTGTCTGTACATCTCGACTTCTCTTACATTACTTGATCCACTGCAGTTTGTTAAAATGGTTTAATTTGCTCTGACGGCAGAAGACTGAACCGTTTATCATTTTCACACTCTTTGACAACTTTGTATTATTACAGTATGTCGCAATAACGCAAGCTTTTCTGTGTAGTGTTTGTGTAGTTTTAAAGCCACGGTGGAAAAAGTAGTGGTGAATAAACATGCTAGCAGTCTCAGAGAGCATCTCACCACAAAACCAAAGAGGGAAACGTGTTTATTACTGAGAAATATACTTTCACTTGTGGCTGAAAACAGCTCTGTCCTCAGTGTCAAACATCACATTCGGTCAAGCGGGTCATTTTCTCGTGCTCTGCTGTAGGAAAGATAACTCCCACTGTTTTCCCTCTTTATTACTAAGTGAGTCATGAAGTTTGATTACATCCCACAGGCTAGATAGCTTCAACTTAATCTCCATCAATCCTAATTCAGAGACTGCATTGATCACACAAGCTGCTCTTAAATGATATTTCCAACATAATGTCTGCAATTTTTCTTGTTTCCACACTTAAGGGCTGAAATTTGTCAATTATATTAGAATTTTCCCACGTTGTTTCGTCCCTAATCAGTCCAGCAGAAGAGTATTTGCTGCTGTATCTTTAAATTTCCAGTGCCTGCTAATACTCCGTCTTCAATTTCAACTATATTTTCCCAGAGAAGGTTAAAAATAAAGTGGTTTAGCTGAGGAACATGATCATCAGCAGATAATCGTGGAGTGTTCCTCTAATGGCCACCATGTTTCTATTCGCCAAAGAAAATAGTCCTGACCTGACATTTAACAGTCAACGTGTAGTAGCATAACTCTAAGCAAGTTGTTGCATGTACTGCAGGTTGTGCTGAGGGCTGTATTGAGGACCTGAGTTTCAATTCTCCATCACAACTTGGGAACACATCCTGTTCCCCTTCAAAAGGAAAAGTTTTTTGCTTTGCTTAGCACTTCTCCATCACTCTAGTAACATAAGAACAGGCCTCGTTTCCCAAAAGCATCTTATGGCTAAGATGATCTAAGATGATCTTTGTTCCTTTTTAATTCTACAGGCTGAGAGGAGAGGATAGTCTTTGAAGTAATTTCAAGAGATTAGCCCAACTTTGTTCAGTTCAAATCAGTCCCAAAACCAAATGCACTCGAGTTCTAATCCAGATTGGGCCAAAGTAGGGTGAAAGCTTCAAACTAAACATGTTCAGTTTAGACAAATAAATTAGTCAATCAAAAGGAAATTGACAAAAATATTGATCGTTAGTAATTTATCAAGCCTAAATGCTTTTGCATTTTCTTCTTTAAGTTTCTCGAGGGGGAGGATTTGCTGCTATTCTCTGATTTATATCATTCGGGGATGAAACAATTGGTTAATTAATCAATTAAGTCAATCAACAAAAAGAAAAAAAAAAAAAACATCAATTAATTAATAATAGTGATTCTTTTTCAAGCAAAAATGCATTGTCTGATTTCAGATTGGTCATCATGAGATACTGAACTAAATATTTTTGGGTTCTGGATGTGTGGCTGGATTAAAAAAAGAATCTGAGGAAGCCACTTTGAGCTCTGGAAAATTGCAATATCAATTTTTCTTTATTTTCCAACCTGTTATAGAACAAATGATTAATCATTTACTCAACAAAATACACAGGAGCTTAATCAATGATGAAAAGAACCACACCAGCCACAATATCACTGTAATTTGAATGTCTTTGGGATTTAGACTGATTACTGGAAAAAAACAAGCAGTTTGACGATGTCATCTTCACCTCTGAGAGCTTGTGATGGGCATTTTGTAAACAGAACAATAAAGAAATATACTAATTAATCATAACAAATAATACTGCAGCCCTCAGTCATTCACATAAATACATGGTTTTGCTAATCAAATTGATAAAATCTCTGGTGCTGGGGAGGAAATGAGACACAGTGGAACAGATGGAGTCTGGGCCATGTGGGAGTGCTAGCTGTAATTTTTCCCTCCAGGAGTTTTGCGTTGATCCACTCAATCGCAGTTTCAGCTATGAGTGTGAGTGAAGAACAGCAGGTGGAAGTACATCTTGCTGCTGCTGCCTCACGTTTGTTTTGTCAGTGAATCATAAGTGGGGACTGCATGTTCATGACTCACACCAGGACAGCAGCTCAGTTGGACACGTATATGCATTAATCAAAACAAAATCACTGCCAGTGTTACTTTCCATTGTGGTTTTCTGTTCTGTTTGTTTCCAGTTTAACCTTTAAATTGTGAGGATTTGCTCTTGTATTACTCAGCTTTGTGTCGGGACTTTTACATATTGAAACTAGGATATCTCATTGTCTACAATAAACAACAAAAGCAGCAATAAAATATTTTTATTTGCGTACGTCATCTCAAAAATTGCCAACATAACATTGAATTGGAAATAAAAACATTAACTTAATGTTGTTTATCAAGCTGTTATGTTCTGTAGATGTTCATGTTGTCACAACCTTGGACCTGTGATCACTCTTCAGTCTGTGTTGCAACCGCTGCCTCACAAACAGATGGACAAAGTACGCACGACTGAGCAGAATTGTAGGCCAACACACCCAACTACCTCTTCACTTAACGCAAACAGAAATAAGTGGACACTTGTTCCTTTCTGTGAGTCTGCTGTAGTGAAATCAAACATTGCATAAATTTGTGCAGTTAGTGAAGACCCGTTTCCCAACGGTTTGTGTGGTTTATGCCATGCAAGCGTTTTATGCAACCCTGCTTTTGATGCCAGGTTACAACATATGGCTCTGTCAAATTAATGTTTATCATGATTAATTAAAGCGAATATCTTACCAACAGAAAATATCATGCTGGACATGATAAGCAGCCTCTATCTAAAATTTGTAGAGCAGTTATTGCTTCAACAAACATCAATAAATTTTCCACATTTCCCAGCAGCCCCTGCCCCCCCTTCCCCTGTCCATGCTTCCCCTCCCTGCAGAGGACAAACACATTGGCAATGATATTTCCATCAGCCCCTCACATCTTCCACCGTCTGCTGTTTCCAGATAAGGGTAGCTTCAGCCTCGTTTCCTCTGGACTAACAGTGTCCTCCTCTTGTTTGGCGCCTTAAAGGAATCCTACTGAGGCTCTCTCCCAAATCTGACATAGTGGCTCAAAATAGCTGTGTCCCATTCCAGAGGCCGGATCCTCCAAAGACTACATTTCTAGACAACAACAGAGCATAACATGCTCACAAGGCTTGTCCAATTTCTAAGGTTACTTCAAAAAGTGTATCCTCAGCTCTCAGTATCCCACAATCCATTGCGTGTATGCCGTTTTTTAATAGAGCGTACAATTCTTGTGTAGTCGTAAAAATTGGAAATATCAAGTGATTTTTCTGATCACAGGGAGTGACAGATAAAAGGACTTGCGAGGTGGCAGGGGCGCCTAGTTCTATAAGTGTTCTGTGTTCCTATTTCAAATTTCAAAGTGATATCCTCTATGTAACTTAACATAGAAACACCTAACTCTCCTGGGTAATGGAACAATCCTATAAGTTTATATTGAAGTCAGCAGTGGTAATTAATTCAGGTTTGTTTCTGAGAAATCATGTTTTGTCCCTCAGTTCTGGCATAATGTGAATGCCCTAATTCTACCATTTACCAGTCAACTGTCACAGTAGAGAATAAAAGGATTGCCACAGTGATATCTTTCAAGAATTTTAAAATCCTTTCTTGTAGTATTACCACTATGCAGTGTTTTTAAGCCCTCAGACTGAATCTAATACTCAAACCGCCCGTCCTGTGTCATATTTAAGTGTGATCAGGATGTGAAACAACACAGCACCTTGCACTTTTTAAAACAGTCTAGTTACTTTAAAAGGTGACGTGTGGAGTTATGTTTACATTCGGTGTTACTCACCAAAATACACTGTGTGTACTCTTGGGGTTTACCAAATATGAGGAATGTATTTCCATCCTCATGAAACACTTCAATCTTATCTTTTACCAGCATTGTTTACATCCATGTTTACTAGCAAGCAGTCTTCTCCTTCCCTGCTTTTGTCGACGTATTACTGCATTTCGTATTCCATGTGTATAGATAGATACAAATGCACTATTAGTTATGGTCTCTGTGACCCTATAGACTGTCTAGACTGTGTAGAGTCAGAAAAGGTTCAGAAAAGCCTCAAGGTTGAAAGCAGACGTGGAAACAAAAAGCCACTGTATCAACACTGGGCAGGAGCAACCTCTTTTCCTCTTTTCTTTTAACAGTTTCCTACCAGGAAGACATATTTTTATTAACTTGTTGTCTGCAGTTAAGCGCCGGATAGATTATCAGTAATATGTGGAAGTGAAGTAAAGAAAATGCTGTAAAGTGAATTATTAAAGATGACACAAAGTGTCAAAGTGTGGTACTAAATAAACTTGGTAAACAAAATGGAAAAAACAAAAAGAAAACCAACGGTCTAAACCACTGCTCAACCTACTGCACAGCCAATCACCAACACTTCTAGGCCTCCAGTTGCAAGGAAAAACACTCAGATATTTCTCTCCTCCACTGACACAGTCATTTCCATTTCACCCCAGCCTCCCATGCTCTCATGTCTCCGTCATTGCCTACTGAACCGACTGCACTCTTCCCACGCTCCTCTCTGCCTGGGCTTGTCCCAGAGTAAAACTATGCTCCCTAAGTGCTCCTAAAACTCTGGATCCCTAACAATAACCAGACGCAGCAACTGAAACCTGTGTGTTCTAAAACAAAGTTTGATATTCTTTTAAGGTTCTTAATGAACACTCAAAAAAGTAGAGCACTTATCCTATGGTTCTTAACGCTCCAACATGCAATCTCCATGTTTGTTTTTTCACTTGAATACCACTTAGGACCATGGATTATTACTTTGTGTATTTCTAGGTCCATACATGACACAATGTAAAACTATGAAGTTTTACATAATTTAAGCCCATTAAAAAGTGTGTAACAGCGGTCCACCAGTAATAGCACCAGTAAAAGCATTCGATGATGTGCAGTCTAATAATAGTAATAATGCTTATAATCAGCTATTCTTTTGTGAACTCTTTGTGACAGCAGAGAACATAAACATATCAAAAGCAACAAGTCATTCTCCACGTGGGTCCTGATGATGCGTTGATGATGCAGGATGACCATCACCATCACCAGTGTCCAGTCATTCAATCATCTGTCAGTCTCTATGACTTCATATTTACTTCTCTTGGTGCTAAAATGCAGAAATCTGTATTTGTTTCCCTTGGTCTGGACGAAGTAAACTGAACAACAGATGTGAAAGTTAAACTTTTTCAAACCACAGCGTTTGCTGCTCACACCTTTCGGATCAGCACCTTCACACCACAGCATCTGCAGCACCTCACACGCACAGCAGCCAGCTAAACCACCAGTGCAATCTCCATCTACACAGCTTTGTTTCCATGTGTCTCTTCCTGTAGCAAGTGAGAGATATAGATCGTGGTTTAGATAATTTTCCTCATTTCGTCACTACTGTTTGCTTGCTAAGGCTTGCGTTTGTCTTAGCACTCAGAAAATGCAAAGCTACAAGTGTTTGATTGACATGAGCAGAATACCCTCAACTTCAGTCAGGGTCAACCCAAAGCCAGGGGGAGGACAAACCATTTTTAATCAACAGATGTCTCTGGGGCTCTTTTCCACCAGATTTGTAATACACTGGCAGAAACCCTGACCATCATAACTGCCAGTGAAGCACTTGCACTTTCTGCAAAATGTTTTATAGAAGCCACAAACAAGAAAATGGTAGTGGAAACGCTGATGTTTAATACAGCATTGTGAATGCATGCTATGGTAGATGTGGTTAGATTAGATCTGCTATCTGCTGAGGATTTTCCTATCTGAATGTGGCTTGATGCTAAGTTCAAATACAGTACTGAAGCTACTGTTCCAACCAATTTAACCATGTATGTTAAACAGTGTGTTATGACTGTCTTGCAAAATTCATCTATATACTCTTGGGCCATAACCTTGGCTTTTTACAACTTCTTAAGGAAGCCAATACAGATATTTGGTTTATCTTACCAACTTAAGTTTTTATTTTTAAAACATTACTAACATAGAAAGAAGTAATTCAAGAGTTCAAGTAAGTTGTCCTTGTGTTCATCGCAGATCCAATTCCAAAACTATTACTAGACAGCAAAATGAGCCAAAATGAGCCACAGATGAATCAACTGGTTGTCAAGTGTGAGAAATTAAAAACTTTTTGATTATACTTTATACGCATTCTTTTTTGAATCCCTTTGAATTCCCTTTGGAGCTTTAGTCACTGGATTTCAGATCCACAAGGAGGACTCAGAGTTCTATTTAACTGAGTCAGTGCCCACTCAAATGCATTTATGTCTGTTTCTAGCTTTAGTCACATACTTTCATTACAATCCCACCCAGATGACTGGACATCCAATATATGCTGAGCTGATAATACTAGCTAGAACTGGTCCTTTATCAAACAACCAATCATGACTCCCCCGTGATTTCTCTGGAAAGCTCACTGTGAAATATAAGTTTTTCCTATAGAAGTAAATTAAGGTCCTGCGCCAATGTTTTTTTTATACATTCGTACATTACTTGCTGTGCTCTTTAACAAATAAGTTCTGAGAATTTTTATTCAGTTTTAGGTCATATTTTATTTCTTAAAAGCTTCTTCTGTTTACACATCATAATACATTTTTCTTCTTTTGTTAAATGAAAAGAAAGATTTCTAGAAAAATATTATATTTCTAAAAGTAACATACTGAAAATTCTAAAAAGATACTTATCATAAGTGTACTCAGGCTTGCACAGGTGTTGACCTAACCTAACATAAAAAGTAAAACCTATAAACTGTTGTAGCCTCCGTTTTCACACCTACTTTGGATTACAAAAGTCGCAAGCTTCAACAACCACAAATATGTTTTGACCAATACATCATTCAACAGACTGACACTGACACGCTCTGACACACTGCTCTCAAAACAGCCTAAATTCTGTCTGACACGGATTCCACAAGAAGTTAGAAATATTCCTTTGAGATTCTGGTCCATGTTAATGTGCATGCATCACATCATTCCTGTAGCTTTATCAGCTGCACATTCATGCTGCCAATCTCCCGTTCTACCAAGGTGTTCTGTTTGATTCAGATCTGGTGACAGTGGAGGTCACTGTAGTGAGTTTCACTGAAGTCATTGTCAGGTTAATGAAACCAAAAATGATAGTAGAAGATGGTAAATTGTGACCATAAAGGGAAGCACATGGTCGGCAACGATACTCAGATAGGGTGTGGAATTCAAACAATGATTGCTGCCTCAGCAGAAATGCAGATTCATCACACCAGCCTACATTTTTCCAGTCTTCAACTGTTCAGTTTTGGTGAGCCTGAGCCCACTGCTCACAACAGATGGACAAAGTGGTTATCTGAGTTATCATAGCCTGTACTGTATATGTCAGCTCCTACTTAGTCGGGCCATTCTCCTCTGATCTTTCTCATCAACAAGGAGTCTCTATCCACAGAGCTGCTGCTCATTGGATGTTTTTTGTGTTTGGCTCCATTCTGAGTAAAAACTCTGGACACTGTTGTGCATGAAAATCCCAGACCAGCAGTTTCAGAAACACTGAAACCAGCCCGTCTGGCACCAACAATCATGCCTCAGTCAAAGTCACTGAGATCACATTTTCCCATTCTGATGTTTGATGTGAACATTAACCGAAGCTCCTGACCTGTATCTGCATGATGTCATGCACTGTGCTACTGCCACATGATTAGCTGTTTGGATAATTGCATGAATAGGCAGGTGTGCAAGTGTTCCTAATAAAGTGCTCACTGTACATTTAATGTTGTGGTAAAATATCAGTGTTAATGTGATTCATGCTACTTATCCCACTGGAGCCACATGCGATATAAAAAGTGAATGTAAGCAGGCTGTAGACCAAGAGTAACTTACAACCTGAAATTACGCGACACAAAATATTAGTGGGAAAGGGAACCAATACCACCTACTATTGGTGAGAAATACCAAAAGATAAAAGGACAAGAATCCATCAAGACACAAACACTAGTTCATATTTTCACAAATATCTGCAGACATAACTGCAGACAAGAGTTAATAAAATATTAATAGTGTAATCACAGTGTAGTCTGAATACTTCTTACTTATGTTTTGTAAAACACTAAAGGCAACAGAGAATTTTCTCTGGAGTCATGATAATTCCTTGACTGACTTGAACTAGCAGAGTAATAGTATAGTGGTATTTGTACAAGTTTGAGAAAAAGAGGAAGAAAATTTCCCGCAAAAGGTTAACAGTGTTCATTCACAGATTTACAGGCAAGACTGAGCAGGAATGTTCACCCCCCCCAGCGTTCAGACTGGGCCTCTGTCCAGTTCCAAACCATTACGCAGCTTTTTGTCAGTGGTTTCTAAACAAATGACTCCTGAAATACCAGAATGTTTGTCATCTGTGTTTGAGGGTGATAGATAGAGGGAGGGAGGCAGAGAGGGGAAAGGAGAGGCAGACAGAGGAAGGGAGACGGAGTTTCAGAAATATAAGGTAGTGTGAAATTTGGCTTAAAGAGGAAAGAAAACTGTTTTTGCTGATTATTGCTGTGTTTCAAAGCCTTTTGTGACCTGTCAGTGTCCTCGGTCACAAGTGTTCCAGTAAGTTGTCAGCTTCTGTTCTGCTTCAGGCTGTAGTTGCAGCCTTTTTTCCTGTAGCATTTTCAGTCTGATCTGTAGTACATGTTCATTTCTTACTGTTGTTTATGTGTGTGTTTTTCAGCCATGGGCCTGATTTCAACATTAGGAAGTCTTCTGATTTTCATCGGGTTATACGGGATCTGTACAGGATTTGAACAAGGTGAGCGGAGTCACACTTTTCTCCGAACTCCACAGAAGCACATAAACACTACTGTAACTGCCAAGTCTAACGCTAACGTCTGCCTCCAGTGTGTACAGAAGCATTTTATCGCCACCCTGTGACCACTGCTGTAACTGCAGCAACTTGTGTGTAACTGTTATGACAAGTGGGCTCTTCTGAAGTCTAACACTGATTTCTGACTGGAAAAAAGCAGACTGCCAGGCTGCCGTTGTAATCGAAGTGCATATGACGATGATGATGTTTAGTGCTATAGTAGCTGAGCTGCGATTAGAACCTGACCAGACAACAAAGTTTAACTCTACAGGATGCTGCAAAATGGCACGTTACCATTTAAGTTTTATTTGTATATTCATTTATTTTGTGAGGTCTAACTTGTTCTAGCTGCTGGACAAGAGGAGATTAAATTAACCTGAGTAATTCTACTTTAACAACAGTGTCACCAAGAAAAGGCATTAACCCTTTAGCAGCTCAGTGACCATTAATAGATGTAGTAATACCGGGCAGCTCCAGATGTGAATGTGAAGCAGACAGCAGACATGCTCAGTACCAATGTTCATAAATATAGAAAACGATGCGTTGCTGTTTCTATGAAACACAATAAGGGGAAACCTGTTCAAACTTGAAGACTTAATTACAGCATCACAACTAAAAAAGTATACACCATATATACATGATACTGTGTATGATGGTGAACCAATTCAATTCTTATTTGAGCTTCAGTTCTCTAATAGTCTAGGTGTATAATGGGAACAAAAGAAAATGTTCCGTAGTTTCAGTTACAGCTGCCAGGGAATGGCAAGAATCCATCTAAGTGACGATGGAGTATCATGGAAAAATACTGGAAGTCAGGCACCATGTCCAGTCTGTGCAGCTCTAAATCCTTGAGGTACTAGTGGAATGTCAAAAACAAAATCCAGCAAGAAGGAATGGTCTAATGCAGACTCTCTTTCTCATGGCTGATCTTTTTTACCTAATATGTGAAAGTAAAAATGTAAGGCCAAATAATATTTCTTGCTGGAAAAATCTTAAATTTGACATTAGTTTGCTCAAAGTTGTATTGAATGGCTGAATAAATAAATCTATTCTCTTTCTTTCTTTGTTGCAGATACCTGCAACAACTACAAGACCCAGTTTGAGAGGGTTTTCTCTGTTCCTGGGGACATGGCTATGCTGAATAGCACCTTAGTATCTCCAGACGTCTTTAACATCACAACTGTCCCATACAACATCACCTGGTATGACTCAAGGACAGGTCAAAAAATGAGCAACCAGACCGGTCGAACCCTTGTGCATGGAGAGACTCTGTGGTTTCTTAATGCAACACCAGAAGACAGTGGGGAATATGTGACCATACTGAGGTACGGTAGCATCAGCAAAGATAGAAATATCAATTGAAACTTGAAAGAAGCAATGGAAAATTTATCCTGGTGTGTTTGTGTGTATGTCTACACTATATGAATTTCTGTGAATATTCTATGAATTAAACAAGACTAGGTCAAAACCTAGTATGTGGCTGGACCTGATCCAGATTTTTAAACTGCAACGTCAAACTCACCAAACGAATAAATGAAAGAAAGACTGAGTTGTGATTTCAGATGTATTTACTGATGATTACTCAGAGAGAAAGTTAGGAGAGACAGACTATCTTTCTTCTTTTTTTTTTTCAGGCTTTTGTCTTTATTTTATTCATAGTGAGAGAGAGACGGAAAAACTGGAGAGCGAAAAAAGAGAGAGAAAGACTAAGCAGCTCTGTCTGGAGCTCTGCACTCTGATGACCAAAGGTGGAAATACCATCACTCAGGCCCCACTGTTGCTGTCTAGCCAAAAATTTATCTGGAAGCTCAAGATACCATTTGAAGTAGTTTGCCTCATGGTCCAGCAGAGGGCGTGATCAGCTTGACCTATTGCATTCCCTATTGACCAATCAGTGGGCTAAACCAATGAGTAAAAATGGAGGACACTATCAAGCAAAGTTGTGCTGACTGGATAATCCTGACACCAGGTCAAATTCTATTTACCACCATAAAAAGCAGCAGGATAATAAACCAAATCAAATGACGTGTTCTGTCTGTCTGTCGATCTCCACTCTTAAATCACAGCACGGCTCCTATGCACAACAAGCAGCTTCATTACAATTAGCTGATCATGTGTGTGTGTGTGTGTGTGTGTGTGTGTGTGTGTGTGTGTGTGTGTGTGTGTGTGTGTGTGTTGCAAGCATGGTTATATGCACTTATATACGTTAAACTGTGGCAGGGCAAATTAAATTCAATATTAATTCAATACTACAAATAATAAATTGCTAGATTAGTGGGAAAACAAGTCAAATATCGTCTTGACATTTGCAAAGGCATGAGCAATTGCGATCATTTTAATGAACGTCGATCAGGCGTTTATAAATTGAAAAGTTTGATAGGGGGTTGATAGGCCACTTATTGCTTATTTGCAGTAAAATAAAAGTTGAAAAAGCTAATTTTCTTCTAAATTTTCCAACAGAACTCCTTTTCACTGCTACATGCAGGCCACCAGTCTTGTAGTGGAACCACCAATTGCTGGAGAGTGTGGAAGGCCAAGGAAAGTTGATCAATCACTTACACTTGGAGTCGCTGACACCCTGTCCTGCCCTCTGAAGGACTATATCAATAAACTGGACAGCTACAACATCAGTTCCTCCCTCACGTGGTACAGAGTGAGTTATGGGAAAGTCTTGCTGAATGCCATGATAACCCATCAAGTTCAGTCCAGTTGTTGTTACTCGGCCAGATCTATACAGACAATTTAACATAATCATGGGGCATGTCAGTTTGGCAAATTAAAAATCTATATTTTACAATGAATAAGTAATCTAACATAGATTCAAGTTACCTTAATATAATTTGGGTTTTTTTCTTTTAGTACCTACTGCCACTATTTCAACTATTTCCTTCGGTTACAAACTTACTGGCTGTCTATGTTGCTAAAGAAGTCTTTTTATTTTTACATATTGTCATTATTAAAAGCCTGACCTTTGTTTTTCTCTTCCTCATCTAGGGTTGTGAGCCCATAGTGGAGGGGAAAGATGGGTATAGCTACAGGGATAGGACCAAAATTTCAATTAAAAAGGTGGAAGAGCAACACAACAGCACCCACACCTGTACTCTGACCTTCACCCTCGGTGGCATCACGGGATCCGTGTCAGAGACAATTAAAGCAGAGGTCACAGGTCAGAATGGAGATAAGTGTTTGAGTGTGCAAGAGAAGGACTTTAGGCTTTAGGTTTGTCCAAAACACAGCAGAATGTGAGAATTACTTCCACCACCCTGAATAGATCACAAGCAACAGGGAGGAGCTGTTATTAAAAAAAAAAATTAAAAAAAAAAAAAAGATAGTAACTGTTTGGTGTCATTCCATATGCTGTATATTTCCATGATTAGACAACCTCCACCTCTGTTACTGTACTGTATTTATTGTTGGCTCTCTTTTCAGCTGTGTACTCTATGGTTCCACAAGTGCATGAACCAGCCAATGAAATAATCAAGGCACAGATGGGTGAGTCTGTAACATATTCTGAGAAATATGGCGTTTTACAGTTTAAATGTTTGTTGTTTAACTTTAAGTTTAGCTTTATAGATTAAGAGAAATGGTTGTTTTATTGTTTGTGTATGCGTTTAGGGTCCAATTTCACCAAACGGTGCCGTGTGTTTGTGCCGGGTATCGGGACGCACTTTATTGATGTCATTTGGTCAGGCAGAGATTACATTTTCAATGCCGACCCCTCTGACCGAGTCTACACATCAGAACAACGGTCAGTACTTTTACTTGTCCTTCTATTTGCTTTGTTTATCTGCTGCTTTTGGGGGACAACAATTGAATAATAAGTAAAGTTCATGTTGACACTCTTGCTCTAATCAAGCACAGTACCATCACATCTGTTGCATTACTTCTCTTTTTTCTTATCGATCTGTTCTCACCAGTTTGTCGATACAGCATAGTCCTAAACCAGGTTTCTGGTTGGAGCGCCTGTTGACGGTTTCTGAGCTGAAGGAGGAGGATTTTCACATCAACTACACTTGTATAGTGTTCAGTTCCCGCGGCATGCCTAAGGGGTATTTTACTCTGCTACCAGCAGGTAAGAAATAGTGATATTGATCATCAATCACTCCGTTTCTATCACAGAAAACAAGCACATACTATACCAGTCAAAAATTTTAAAACCAGCCCCATTTTTCCAGTTTTAGACATTGAAGTCCAGTGAATTAAATGGTACAAAAGGTCAGCAGTAAAAGAGGTAAAGTAAAAAAAAGTTTAGGTCACCAAAAACTAAAAAATGAAGTCAGTGTCATAGACAGGGATTCTCACAGGGATGAAGAAATTGGTTAATTTGCAGTTTTCCTGAAGCAGCAGAAGTAAATGAAGCCTTGAAAGGTTAAATTTCTACAGGTTGACAAACCATCTGTCTGTACATAGGCAGTGGTGGAGCAAACTGTGTTACTACACCCTCATTATAAGGACATACTGTACTGCAAGAAGTAGTACTTTATGTTGCTATCGGAATGGTGAGAAAAACGCAAGTAACAAAGGAAGACAGACTGGTTGGCCAGGGGTTCATCCCACAGCACGATAATTAGCCAAACCATTAGGAGAACAGAACTAGACAGTGGCTTCACATGATGAAGACCAGCACCCTAGGGTTGGGTACCGAGTCCCGGCTTTGAATGGGCCCCGTGGCTACATTATTCAAGACCGCAGTATCAATAACAGTTCTGCTATCGATACTGGAAGTTGCGTTTTATTTTTTGTTTTTCTTTCTCCGCTACATAAACGTTATCTTGCACATTTAATTTACAACTCTGCCTGCCTGCTTTTTGTGTGAGTGGAGGTCAGGGCTGTTGTTCCAGACAGTGTAGCGCACACACCAACTCCAAAAGCAACAAAAGCTCTTAGCCTTCATTTAGATAGTTAATGATGGCGGAGAGAATGGTCCAAAGTGTGGTTCTACTTTACTAGAGTTGATGCAGACACAGCCCGTTGACACAAGTGTGACAAATGTTTTGTTTGTTCAAGTTGTTTTTCTTCCTCAAAAAGTATCGATAAGAGTACCATTAAAGTACCGGATCGATGAGCAGTATCAGTAAGAGTAGTACTACCGTTAAAATCTTAACGATGCCCATCCCTACCAGCAGTCTCCAGACCTAAACCCCATGGAGATTTTCAAATTCCTTCTTGTATCATCACAGCTGGAGCCATTAGCGACAATAAAACGCAAAATGTCAGTTGATTATTTTCATGCCATGGATGTGTCATAGGAGACAGCCCAGCCAGAGAAGAGCACAAAAGCCTGATTAACTTTTTTGACACTTGGAATTAGAATGAATGAAGTGTCATCTTATTATAATCCATGGTGGAGAAACTACCTAAAATTACTTGTCTGATATGTATGGTGTTCATCTCTACAGATCCAAACATCATAGTTCCCATTGGATCCATGTTCGGTGGTGTGACCGTTCTCTTTATCATCTGTGTCGTCATCTACTACCTTTTCAAGGTTGACATTGTGCTGTGGTTCAGGAGAGTATTTCCAGTCCTCTATACAAATACAGGTAATATCCCACAAAGTGGGTATGTTATTAGTCACATGCTTAATTATATGCAGTATGCAATGTAATGATAATGTCAGCTCACAAAATTACTCTAACACTACATGCAGAACACTCCAAAATGGAAAAACCCAGTGATGCTTTGACCACACACACACACACACACACACACACACACACACACACACACAACAAACACACACAACCCAAGAGTACAGTAACACAGTACCCACACATGCATTGCAACTTACAACACAATCTTACGATCTACCGCATGTGTCAACGGTGAGAGAAAACAAAGGAAACAAATAAACCACAGGCCTGCACCATTTCTCATTAAATGTCACTTGCTGTTTATGCAACAGAAGAACCTTTTAACATTCAGCACTGTATGGCATGGCTATCTCATAGTGAATTTAACAGTCCTAACTGAGCCGGGAACACAGAGAAAAGACTGCACAGTGATCTGCACTGTTGGTTTGTTTCTTGACTATGCATTATCTGACGGAGCAGTGTGCAGATTATTTTGTTCGGCTTGTTCAACCTGCAGATGTCAGGCTGATGTCTTGTTAGGAAACACAAATAGAGCAGACCAATGAGTGAACACATTTTCTACTTAGTTGAAGCATCTTGTACTGACAGTCCATAGCTGTGTGGGGATAACCTGTATTTTTATCACTAATAATGCTTAACTATCTTACACATGAAGTTACATTTTAGTCTTGTTGCATTTTGTACGATATAAAAAAAACCCAACAATAATTAAAATCATTACTCCCAAGCTTTAATCTGTACTTGCAATGTGCTTACAAGAATAAAGCAGTGTGTGAAGACTTGAGACTCAACTTGTCTTAAGTAACTTCAGACTTCTCTAGAATGACTAGAGGTGAACAATTAATCGATATATTATCAAAAATACAACATACCATAAATGAAGCATTGTGGCACTACAGAGATGCCCGAGCCTGCAAGTTATATTCTCCAGACATAAAGGAACATGCTTTTTTGGTACATGACCCCACGAAAATCACTAGAGACCTGTCCACATCCACATACCCTTAATAAGCTCTTTTTCTTTTTTTCTTGTGTCAGATTTGGATGGGAAGCTCTATGATGCCTACGTGGCATACCCACCGCCCGGTGCCATCGGATTCACAGAGAAAGTGGAGACGTTTGCACTTCACACTCTGCCTCAAGTGTTGGAAAAGGCCTGTGACTACAAACTTTTCATAGCAGGCCGTGACTGCCAGCCAGGACAAGGTAAGTCACCAACATGGCAGAGACCGCATTGTAGTATTATTTGCTTCATATTCAGCACCCAGACCCACAGTTAGGAGCCACTGGTTTAAATTACATTATTAGACTTAGCACACTACTAGGGCTCATCACTTATCAACATCATCTCTAACTCCACCGTGTCTCTTGATCCTCGTTTCCTCCCTGCAGCCATAGTGGACTCAGTGGAAGAGAACATACAAGCCAGTCGCCGCCTCCTTCTGCTCTACACCGCCTCAACTTTCACCAGCAAAAGACACACAAGCAGCACTAGTAGCAATAATAACAACAACTTCTCCAAGAACATTAATAGCAAGGATAACAGCGAAAGCAAGACTGGTGACAGCAGTAGCAGCACAAGTCTTGATGGTAGCGATGAAGTCTATCCAGACACAAGGCAGCAGTTGGAGTGTGTGGCAGCAATGCACAGGGTGCTGCTGGAGGGATCGCTCAAAGTGAGTAAAAAGACATGTTAATGCATATTCTTGACATCAGATTTAAATTTTACCTCTACGAATTACTGGCTCTAGTCTAACTGTAATCGTAGGCTGCATACAGTCCAGTCACACTTGATTTACAGGATTTATTTACCCAGGGCTGTGTCTGCTGGGCATGCAAATAGGAACTAGGGATGTCCTGATCCAAGTTTTTTTTGGTCCAGATCCTGATCAGTGTCCTTTCAATATTGGGTATCTGTCGACACCAAGACCAATCTGATACTTATATTTACCTAAATGCTGATTAAATATGTACCTGACACATTGAAATAACTTGCTGTAGCCTAGTAAATCTGACAGCTTATTTTTCATGAGCTACTTGATCCAAATAAGGTCCCGGTTCAAAAACATTATGTTTATAATATGAATGAAAGATTAACCGGGAGAGTGTCACACCTGAAACTAATGTGATCAGCTAGAGGGAGGAAGGATCATTTTGTTGGAGTTGTGGGAACTACAAAAACAAAAAACATTGCTCTGCTAATTAGAAAGAAGGATGGAAGATAACAGATCTGCTAGCACCTGAGCTCAGGACATCTCTAATATGAACGGTGTGCAAAGAGCTAACAACTTTAGCCAGAGATAACATGTCACAGCTGTGTATCTGTCAGCTTGACAGAGTTCTTCTGCCTCAAAGTTGCCACAAAAATTGGATTAAAAATTATTGCAGGTTTATGGATTAACTTCAGTGCCCATAGTTAATTTCCATTCAGGATGATTCAGTGATGGTTTAATTGATTTAGTTCAAATTTCAGTTGATTTGAGTTCATGGCCGAATGCTCAAAAAGGCATCCAGGTTCTAATTTGACCACTGCTTTACAGGTGGTGCTGGTCGAGTTGGAAGAGATTACCCCGGCTCAGCTGGCTCTCTTCCCAGAGTCAGTGCGTCACCTGAGGAAGAAGCAGGGAGCCGTGTGTTGGTGGAAGAACCTGAGGACGAGGCAAAGGCGGAGGACATGTATGAGGAGGAGAGAGGACGAGGAGACAGGAGAACAGGACACACAGTTTTCACCATCCCTCTCTCCTTCTTCAAAGTTTTGGAAGGAGATGAGGTATTATATGCCGGTGAGGGGCAAGAGGGCGGTCTACCCCGAGAAAACTGCCCTGTTGAACATGAAGGGGTTATGATGTGTCAACTGTTGAACCAGAGAGTAGCTGGGTTCCAATGCACGTGTATAGCAGTGAATACCCCTCACACACAGATAATTCAGAAATACTGTGTTGTAACCAGAAGCTGTGAGGTCCACGGTCTGAGTCAAAGTCCATAATTGCACCATGTAAGGCATGTGCTGAAGGCAGAGTGACTGATCAAGAAAAGGTGGAAGATGTTCTGCTCAAAAACTCAAAGACAGCAGCTCACAGCTGTGTGCTGATAATCACAGTGTCTGGGCTGTCTTCAGTTTGCCTGCACCACTATGTGAACTGTTGACTTTCCCTGGCAGATGGAGACTGAAGAAGAAAGTGTAAAATGTAAATATGTAAAATTAAAAGTGTAAATATGGAAAAATAAATAAAGTTCCGTATCATAATAAGTTAAGAAGCAAACTGAGTTATATTGAATGTATTGCCATTTATTTACTGTTACTGAACTACAGACAAGGAACTGTAAGGAACAACATCCAACGGAGAGGAATGTTTATAAAAATCTTTTTTTTTTTTTTTTTAAATCAAAAGTTATTTATAATGCAACAAGGCAAAACAAAGGAAGGACTGAAGGATATGCAAAAAAATAAAAAATAAAAATAAAAAATTACATTGCGATTATTTTAGCAGATATTGCGATGAGTCACAATTTCAGTCACAATGGTAATTTTTGCATTTCATTCTCATGTTTAGTGAAAATACCAAAACTGACATTATTTTCATTTAATGCTGAACAGTTTTAAGTCTGCAAAGGAAACAGTGAGTGGAAGGCTTTAAATTTTAGATAGATTTTTTTTCTTTTTACACCTTACTCAAGTTTGGTTACACAATTGTTGATAAGAGGGACTTTAATGAGAGCTGTTCCTGGTGGCGCCTTGACACATAACAACACAATGTTCAATCTGAGGTGTGATAGCCAGCTGCTGCAAAGTATTTCACATAAAATCTTACAGAATTTAACCCACAAAGCGAACAACAAGCAAATGTGGGTGGATATGAAAAGGATTGGTTTAGTGAAGTCATGTCTTGTGTTAAAAGGTTATAGTTTCGCAGCTGTCTCATCAGTTTTAGCATTAGTTTTTGAATAGTACCTAGGGCTGAACAATTTGCAAAAAAATAAATAAAAAAAAATAGATCACATTACGATTATTTTGGCAGATATTGTGATTGCTATATGAATCACGATTTCAGTTGGAATGATCATTTTTGCTGAAAATTTGTTGGGTCTTGTACCAAACATACATATTCCTTTACATTTGGAGTATATGATTTGTAGGCCGAAGCATCTCTGCAGCAACACAACAATTTGGTGCTAACAATGCAAAATATTTGACACATTTTACCTTTATCCAAAAAAATTGCAGCTCATGTGATTTGCACTGAGCCATATTGCAGTTTCAATTAATTGTGCAGCCCTTGTAGTATTCAAATGTAATTTCAGAATCAGAGAGAGTTTGGTTAGACAGGGAGACAGTTAAAAATCCGCAATGGCTTTAATAGTTAGAGGTTTTATTGCCATCAATTCACATGCGAGATCCTCCAAAAATATTGTCTGTTTTCAGGAAGGAGGGCATCTTAAAGAAGAAGTATCTTAAAAGTCACAGAATGCAAAATGTTGTGGGGTTTTTTTTGTAGTTTCTTCTTAATGTGGAAAATGGGCAGTATTTAAATTGGGACAATGTACAGCTGCCACTTTCAGATCTGAAGCAAATGAAGTGTGTTGACCTATATTTGACTCAAAGCTCTTTTGTGCTGGGGGTGGATAGTTGTGGTGCATTTATACTGCAAAACTTTTCTGTTCAGTGGAAATTCTGTGCAGTGGTTCGTGGAACAGTATCAAATGACTGGAAGAAGGAAAACCCTGCAGCTCTTGAGATTTTAGTGCAGGTAACAGTGAGCTGTCTTCAAGTCCCACAACTCAGCCTGGTAAGTTATCATCAACATTAAAGCTGGAGTCTGATCTCTCCTATATTAGCCCTTTAAGGAATTTTACTGTGTACTGTGTGATAATCTTGGTGAGTTTAAATAACGGTTTTTGAGTAATCTGTAGTACAGTACATGACATGTAGAGTATAATTTTCGTAATCACGGTGTCAGTGACATTTAGTATTGGTTTCATATTGACTCGGTTGTTTTTATAGAAATGTTCCTACTGTTCATCTCTTATAATGTCATATAATATCCTGATTTTATTTTTGTGCTCTTTGGTACCTCATACTAGATTTACAAACCCGTTAGGTCTCAAAATTCATTTGATAAAACCTCCAAGATATTTTTTTATAGTTCAGCAGTTTCATTATAGAGGGATTGAGATGTCTCTGTGATAAGAGATTCTCAGTGGCTTCAAGGTGCTTTGTGGGGTACCACTTTACAGTAAGGCATAGTTAAGGATATCTGTGGGCATTATCCTTAAAAATATATAAAGGCAAACAAAACTTTCATAGTATCCTGTCCAATATTATTTTAGCACACAATCGTTTCTCAGCAATTACAAATGAATCCAAAAAAATGTTTGGTTACCGGGTTTAAAGTGCATATTAGGAGAAAGATCACTTTGACAGGTGAGTAACTGAGGCAGTAAACCCTTATTAGCATTAATCACAGCTGATATAGTGACATGTACATCTAAAGCTTATTCATTACAAATTTAGCCATTGTTTTGTTAGTCCTTTTGTCTATAAGGACTTGTGAATCATATACATTAATGCTTTTGTAACCCAGACAGTTTATAGACAACATGCACTTTTCAATATGGACATCATTGTAATTTTTAATTTTCAATTAATGTGCGTGTTGTTTATATTTATAAAATTCACTGTATGTGTGAATTGTGACATTCTTTGGGGGGGGGGGGGGACACGACGACTTCTAATAATAACAAAAGATCTTTTAACATCCTGTGAAATTTTAAAATATTACTTGTTAACCATTAAATAAGTTGTACACTTTCAAATATTTAATTTGCTATCCACTAGCACCGAAAAACCCATTACTGTGTGTGCATGTTCGCTTATATCTGCTTAAGGATATTACTGTCAATGCAATCCTTTTGTTAAAAAAAAAAAAAAAGCACTGTATATATTATAATTACTCCAGGTCATATTAATTTTCTACAGGATACAACATAAATATATGAGTAAAACAGGGTCCCAACTGCAGTATCTATACTGCCAATTTAGATCAAAAGTACTGTAATCAGTGACAAAGTGAGTTGAATCAGTTATTAAGATAGTGAGAGAGATAGTGGTAGATAAAGATTAAGATAGGTCCAAAGAGATAAGACAGATAAGAGAGCTGGATACAGAGACAGCTTCTTTAAATGTCTGACCTTTTCCAAATAAGCACCCAATCGATGGAACTTCCTAGGACTTCACGGAGTGTTTCAGCCCTGCCTTCTATGTGTCAACTGGGTTTCTCCCACTTCCCCATACTCTGGAGTCTGTTCGAGCCAGAGACCTGTCAGGAAATGTGTCAAGAAGCCTTATTTATTGCCGAGAGTCGGTGCAGCGAGAGAACATGAGCCATGACTGAGAAACCATACAGGGCTTTAATGAAATGTAACCTGTTAAATCCCACAGATGAGAACCATGGCAGTGACAGGATGGGTCTATTTGTTGACTGCACTGTTGTATCTGAGATTTTCTGTGGCGCACGGTGAGTATTGATCACCACAATTCTTCTGAGGATTTTAAAGACTAAGAAAAGCTTCTGCTGTTGGAAATAATTTCCAAAAACCTGACTCTGGTTGCTTTACAAGAACTTTATAACACCAAAATGTTGTCCAGTTGTTTATTTAAATTATTGGCTGACTCTTAGTTTAGAGCATTTTCAGTTTCAATATTGTCCCAGACAGACTTAAAAAAAAAGGTGAAGTTGAAAACCATGAACTGTTTTGTAGATTTCAGACATAAAGCTCCTAAGACGGGGCCATATTTATGCAGCAATTATTAAATAATAAACTGAAAGTAAGCACACGTCGCCTATGTTGCAACATTTGTATAGCATTTCCTGTTTATAACTTGTTTTACAAGCACTTGAGAAACCTGCTTGAGCTGTCCGGAGTTTCCTTCACAAGTGAGACACCCAGCAAATACTGCCTGCTTTCATAACACGTTTCCTATAAAAGACAATAAGATAAGCAGTTTGTGACATGACTAACAATTTAAACTTTCTCAGTTGTATGTAGCACCACTATGGGTCTAACTATTCTGAAATCAAGACAAAAGTCACAATACAAATGTCCTGGATCTTGTATTGTGATACTGTCATTTTATAAAAAAGTACAGGTTATCGTCAAGGTGAAAACCGAGTAGGTTGTAACATCTCTTCTCCTGTTCTACTCAATCCTTCAGTGCGTTTACATATACTTAATTAACAAGGTTATAGTCGACTTTTTCCAGATGGCTGATTTCTGAGCGACTGGGTGAAAGGAGAGATCTTTATAAAGAGACCAACTGACACTGAAACTAACACAAAGTATCCTGTAGAAGTCTAAATAAATCATTCTCCACACTGAACATTTGACCATTTGTTAAATCCAGACACACTGGCACTGCGAGGGAAAACTGTAGTCTGTCTGGCTGTCCTCTCACTGTGCTGTCAGGCTGCTCCCGCACAAACACACACAGAGAACACAGCAAAAAACAGAGAAAAAAGTCAGGACCTCAGGGCCAAGACAGCATCGTCTATCACTAATGCAGTCAAAATAAGCAAGCTATGCTCCCAAAGTAAAGTCGGGAGCCAGGGAGAAATCTAATTACCTTGCTGCATGTAGTAACCAAGATACTATGCATACTAATGCAAGATACTATGCATACTAATGCATAGTATCTTGGTTACTATCATGGTTAATGCAGTTTTTGGAATTTGATTTTCATCATTTGGTCATTTATTGTTCAGGTAGAAAAAATATACTTATGAACTGTATAAACACATTCAGACAGACTAAAATACCCTAAAATCTGCTTTGTGTTGTGTATTTCCTGTATGTTGGTACCTTTGAAAAAAATTCCTCCAGCACCAGCTCGGTCTGCTTTATACTTTTGCATTCTGCTTTTCATAACTCAACTGTGATTTGACATAAACACACTCTCTTCGCCTCAATGATTAAAGATCTGGTTTATGCACAGAGGAAAGTTAATGTTGAAGATATGCTCAAATTATAATAACATATAAAAAAATATCTACAGTATAACTTATATCCTTTACTGTTAATTATGTTGTGTTGTGACTTTATCATCATCATCTCAGATAGGTTCTCCAAGGCGATATGTCAGTTACACCTCCCGTTTCTCACACTCATCCACAGCAGCACATCTCTGACAAAGTGCCAGCTAAACTAGGTACTGTAAGACAGAGAGCTGAGACAAAGGTTGGGTCCTTCTCACCACTGATATCGGCTATCAGTGAAGTAACAATGATGACAGGACACTCTGAAAAGATACAAAGTTACTCAGTCACAGTGCAAAATACATCTTGCTTGGTGAGCAGCAAACAGCAGACCACATGCATGACATCTGCCTCATGACATAAAATAATTTACATGTGTTCAGAGAGTGGGTTTTTCAACCTGACTATTGTTGATTAAAATAGGTCAAAGACGGCAAACATTTACTATGAGACTTTTATGGTTGAGTCTCCAGGAAGTCCCTTACCTGAACGATGTCAGCAGTGTGTTAAAGGAAATGAATGACTAAGTGTTAAGTTACACAATATACATCAGCTTTGAATAGGGGACAGAAGTTATAAAAAAAAATCTACAAAATATATTTTTTTTAAAAAACAATTACATTAGCTTAATACAGCTTGGTCAAGTTTTCTGTCAGTGTGCACTAAAAGACATTTTTTCTACTTAATTTTCTTCACATAACATGTAGAAGGACAAAGTAAGTAACATTTTCAAAACTTTCCTGCTGAAGCATACAGTGATTTTCTGACATCAGTGATGAGTCAACTCAAGAAAAACACTGCATTGGCAAGCTTTGCTGTCATCAAATTAAAAAAGCCCAGAATTTGCATTACAGACAGAAAATGTCAACACTGACATAGAAGAAAAGTAATGGGTTGTTCACCTGCTATCAGTTGAGCAAAAAATGTATAGTTCTTTAAAATCTCAATTTTCGTCAAAAAAATACAGAAGAGGAGGGAGATATTTCCAGCAAGGTTCAAGGTTTTGAGGAAAACTAAAGCCAACTAAAATTTCTCTTAACTAGGTTGTGCTGAAGTACCTGGCGAGCAATATTCAATTTGTAAATCTTACTGACAGCATTAAACTGGTGCAATAAGCTGATAACACAATGCGTTTTATCTCAGGCAGCAACGTAATTTCTGGTTAGTGTGCTACATCCACTGACAACAATTAACTGCACCAACAGTATAATGGATTTACAGTAAATCTGTGGAAGTAATTGGCAAACAAAGCTCTTCCTCACTGTTGGAAGAACCTCCAGACAGGACTCACAGTAGCTGACAATCCAGCAAAATACACTGTACTAGACAAATCACACAGCACCTATAATATCATGACAGCCTATGTGAAAAATACTGTAAACTGTACTGCAAACTCTGCTACACAGAACATGTTACTTTATGATATAATTTACAACCCCTTATAGTACATTTTTATGTGGAGTTTAGGGCTGTCCCAAACGATTATTCTTTAAAGATTAATCTAACAATTATTTTTTTATTAACCTAACAGTAATTTTATTGCAATTATTTTCCAGTTAGTCATTTAATATAACAATTTGCCCCGTCCAACACACACACACACACACACACACACAAATGAAGATGCACTTTGCAGTGTGCAGACTACCGCACTATTGGTTACAAGATTAAAGTATTCCCAAACTTTGGAGGACCTTGTGCGAGCCTTTTTTGCCGCGTGTTGCTCCACACGCTCCGTCGTACTGCTGGTAGACGACGCCATGTTGTTCAAATAGATTACACAGACGCAAATCAATCACGTAGTCAATGCCTTCAATTACGTCACCGCGTTGTCCCAGCCTTTGCGCTGCGCTTGTATCCGGGTAAACCAAAGACGATGGATATAAACGGTCCCATTAGAAAGTTCCGGTTTTGTTCTATGAACATTTACCCTGTGTGGTTTTACACGACGCGTCGACACTAAAATTCCACGTCGAATAATTTTTATAATCGAAAACGTCGATTACGTCGGATAATCGTCCCAGCCCTAGTGGAGATGAAACAATCAGTTCATCAATTAGTCAACTGACTGAATTTTCCCACAACCCAAACACATGCAGGTTAACTGGAGATTGTAAACTGCCCCTAGGTGTAAATAAGCCTGAATGGTTGTCTGTCTTTGTGCATCAGCCCTGTGATAGACTGGCGACCTGTCCAGAGTGTACCCCACCTCTCGCCCAATGTAAGCTGGGATAGGCTCCAGCACCCCTGGCCACATGTATAGATAATGAGTGGATGGATGCAAGACATAGGAATAATTCAATCATTCATTTTGCGACAGGTATATAGGTCAAAGAGAAACACAAACTCCAGATTGTCCAATGTTTAGAGCTGTAAAACACCACAGATAAACATACAATGGAGAGCAACTTTCAATACCGACCTAAATATCAGATGTCAAGTGCAAATGGCAGCATTGTACATGTGCAGCATTTATAGGTGAGGCTTCATTCATAAGCACCTGCATGCGTAAATACAGGATTTACTCAGTATATACAATCATATGATGGAGAACATTAAAAGGTGCACAGCAGTCAATCAACTACCATACTGGACATCTATTGACTTCCAAAAACCTGAAATACACCAACTGTCCCCTACAAGTCTTTTTCATCAATCCAAAACTTCATGTAGTGAACAAATATTACGACGCTAACCACTGACAACTGATGAAAATGAAAACATAAAAATAAGACAAAATAAAAATTAGAGAGGGTACTGCTAACTGTCAAGGCAACCAAATAACATGCGCAAATCATAAATCAAATCAAAGGAAAGGACGGTCAAAAACACAATCTATTATATATCACAATACAAATCACTTCTATATTTCTTTTACATATTTTTCTTTCGGTATAAAACTTTGTAGAGTCAGGAGTATTTGTGTAACTTCACCTGCCTGCAAGGGACGCAAAACTTCGCAGCCCCGCGTGTAACCCCCAACACACTAATCAAACAAGCTAACAAGTCAGCAATTAACATTGGCAGGTGGCAAAAGAGTCAGCGGTCTTACCTTGTGTTGGTTCTTCTTCTGTGAAGAGCCGCCACATTAAACCCCAGGGCTCAACTTGGTATTCTTTGGAGTAGACATTCCTTCCTTCGAAAACGAGTCTTCACAGGGGGAGCACCATCTAAGCTAGCAGCTAGCTAGCTAGCTAGCATCGACATCAGCTCCAGCACTGTAGCCACTGCGCGATTTTACTTCCTTTTACAACTTGTATTTTATATTTCTTCATTTGCTTCTATTTCGTCAGGGTTGTAACTTGGTTTCTTTCCACCAACTTGAGTTTGGCTCCGGTTCTTACTGTCATATCGTCGGTTGAAGTTGCCCGCCATTTGCAATCTGTCTAATGCTGCGTTCACGTGAGATCCTAAATACGATCACCCTAGCGGGAATATCCGTTTGCCTACTAAACGTAAAACTGATGACTCCAGCCCGGTGAAAAACAACAGAAATGCCTAATAACAATAATACAACCGATTTAGATAAAGGCAATTGGCCATATCATACAGTACATCTGACTTTAACTAACCATTTCAAAAAATCAAGTATTAAAGCTAATTTAGGCTAGATTTCCCTTTATCCTTTTTTTAATGGTTCTGTAAAGCTGCGACTTCACCGCTCTAGTAGTAGTAACAAGAACATGGTCGTTCTTCCCACTCTTCCAACTGTACATGAATGCGGCATTTCAAGTGTGTCCAGAAATGAGTAAATGAGGGTGTAGAGCTCATAAAGAATCAAAAGGCCACAGTACCTCTTAAGAAAACAGTATAACGGACTTTACATTTTTTTTATTATTGGCAATGTTCTTCTTTTCTTTATTACTTTTTTTTTTTATATAAATCACGTATTGTTATTCAAATAACTAGGTTGTCAGCATAGGCCATCAACTAATTGTCACTTTCATCTGAATGGTTGTTTCCAGGGTTAGTGTGGTGTTCGAAGTTTTACAACTGAAAGTGTGGATTAAAACTGCTCTATAAGCGTGTCACCGAACAGTCATTTGACGTCACAACTTTTCTGTGTGTGGGCAGGGATGTCATTTTGACATTTTGGCAGCAAACCCTTAATTTCCTGCCTTGGCTACAAGGCCTCGTGCTTTTGTCCATGTAGCGGTTTTTTTTTAACATCACAAACGTCCTCTGTCTTGTTCTGTACATGATGATTAATTTCAAACTTTCTGAATAAACAGATGATCCTCTCTAAGGCCGAGTATAAACTCTATTGCTACATCTATCTTCTATTAATGAAGAAAAAAAAGTGAATAAGCATTGTCGCCTCTCTCTCAAGCTGCTCACTTGTCGGCAGAAAAGTTATTATTAGTGTAAAATATACATAAACATGCAAACAGCCTCATATCAATGCGGTCAGAGAGCACACCTCCATGTGCCATACAATCTTCTGTTACTCTGATATCAGTAAATGTCAGAAAATGTTTTGTTTAAAAACTCTTGGGACAAAACATTAAGTTATTTTTATATATGTAAATATATATATATATATAAAATTGGCCTCACTGTGGTGCTGTCTACACAAGAAAGCTATCAGTTCTTCATTGACCCAACACTGAACTTCCCAACCACTTAAACAAAAATCTGTTAGATAGTTTTGGAGATATTCTGCTAATTGCCAAACAAATAAACAATAAACAAACACACAGTACTGAATGCATAACCTCCGGCAGAGGTTGGATTAAACTTACATTAAGGATTGTGATACCTTCTTTTACTGTATGCAAAGTGCTAGTTTGTGTCAGAGAACACTTAAAAATCTGAAGGCTTGCGTTTACTCCAGAAATTCTGCTCATGTCGTGTATATATACTGGTGTCTTATATGTTCAAGTTTTTACCCCTAGCATTGAATGAGAAATGACTGGTCTCTCTTTGCACTATCACATCCAGACCACAGCGGGGAGACAGACACCTACCATGTGAGTGCTGGCTACCTATTTTTGCTGAGATGTCTCACTGCTGATGCTCACACCAATGTGACCTGGAGCAGAGCAGGGATGCACAACTTAAGCCTGCCCAGTGGTGTGGAAGTCAGGAATGGGTCACTGTGGTTTCTACCTGTACAGACTTCCCATAATGGAACCTACACCTGTGAGAAAAGGTATAGAAACTCCTCTATAACTTTGTAGGTTTAACTGCATCTGATCCTGACTGTATGAAAAACTCAAAGCACCTTTGTTAAGTATTTTAACATCTGTAATTGATTAATTGACTTCACTTTTAGACATCTGTTTAGAGGGGAAGTTGGACATGAAGCTATGGAACTGATGTAAAAATGTAGTGTTTAAAACAAAAAAGTAGAAATGTGATACAGGCCCAGCTCCCATTTCCACCTTTAATAGAAATAAACTATAAGAGGGGCATTTGTTTCTTGTGGTGGGTCTCCTTCACATTTGGAGCAACAAGGCATTAAACTTTAAACTCCTTACAGATGAGTCTGGAATTACATTTAAGTTTATATCACAGGTTGTGGGAGTGAGTAATAAATTGCAACAGGTTTATGATAATAATAATAATAATAATAATAGCTCCTTTTCTTTACCCTTGACAATAGGGAGAGATAGAGATTAGTTCATAGTATTGATAACCCTGTTGTTCCAAAGAGCTTGAGTTTGGCCTTTCTGCAGCTTTGTCACTGTTTATCTCCCTCTCTTTAGGGACGAGACTGGATTGTCAAAGATAACATTTGGGGTGTCGGTGTCCACTGGAGAGTGTCCTGATACACCTGAGACCATATCCATCACCCAGGAAGTCAGAGGAAGTCTTCCCTGCAAACAGACAGAGATCTTCAGATTGAATAACACAAGGACCATACGATGGATGAAGGTATAAACAACCCCATGACATTCATGTGCTGTTTTTTAATGATGCATCCCTGTGCCCTATACTGTATGTCTTCTTCTACTGCATGTCTGCCTGATGTAGCTCCTGGTTCAGTTTGTTTTGAGTACAAAGAAAGTGTGTTATTCATTCAGACAAGCTTGCACCTTTAAAGGTCCCATATTGTATAAAAGGGGATGTCCATGTGACTTTGTGATGTAACAACAAAGCAGTCACCCTCTCAGCCATGCCCCATGTCCAGCCCACCTGGACCCACCATCCAACCACGCAGGATTTAGTTTCTCTGAGTGTTTACCGGCTATATTTTTATTCAATCACTTCGAAAACAGTCAGCCAATCAGAAGAGAGGCTCAGAGTCTCTCGCTCGAGAGAGAAGCCTGAGAGAGGAGATGTAAAAGTACACTGAGATGGTTTTTACTTAAAACCACAAATATATGTTCTTATGGATATCAACAGTTCAAATAAAACACAGGAAAAGTATAAAATATGGGACCTTTCCAAGATTAGTGTAAAAGCACAGAGATGGCAAGAACAGAGTAGGTCCTGAGTAATTTATGTAATTCCTTTTCGGGGGTGTAAATATATTGCTTTTTTCTGGTTGACAAAACATTTGATTTCTACACAATGTCCTGTATACGTATTCTGGCTTGATTAATGCAACACTGCCCCCTACTGTACACATCAGGAACTGAGATCTACAGTAAGTGAAAATTGAACAAACCATCTGCCCCCATCTGCTGTTTATGGTTGTTATTGGTTGCTATAAAAATGCTGCTGTAGATACACATCTGGATGTGGAGGGGGCCCATACAGCACATTACAAATACTCCAACTGACAGCCAATCTTTCATCAAGCAGCACAGAGTACTGTGCCACAGCATCAGAAAACCTGACTGTTAATTATTCACATTCTTCAGGAAAGTTTCTCTGCATGCATGTTTTCATCACTTGCAGTTCAAGTTCAAATTAATTTGTAGAGCACAATCTTATACAAAAGCAAATAGAAACAATAAAACAATAACAAAAAAAGGTTAACAAAGAGATAAAGACAGACAACACACATACACATAAAAAAGAAGACTAAGTAATTAAGTTATAAATGATTTAAGGCCTTTTTTATTGTTTATCAATATACAGTATTTGTTAACAGTTGTAATGTCTCCTATATTATTACAACTGTGTTTGAGTATATTGTCATTCATTATTTGTTCATACACAAACATCCACTTATGGAAGGAATTACAGTTATTTACAAATCCCTAAATAGACTACTTGGATTGTCTAAATTCCTAAAAATGTATTTTATGTTACTGACTTTTGTTCAATTTAAGATCATGTGCTTTATTTTTGTTGGCTTTTTATTTCTTGTCTTGTAAGAGGCACTTTGTAACTTAATTTTTTGAAAAGTGCTCTACAAAATAAAGTTTGCACTCGCTTGTACACTGTAAAGAATAATTACAGTCTGTGTTTCTGTGTGTAGGACTGCCACGCAGTGGAGCCCATCTTGGTGGATGACATTGGCAACATGAGGCTGCCTCCAGTCTCAGAGAAGGATGCTGGGATATACACATGCCTGGTAGACATTAGCTTAGATGGCAGGAAGTACACTGCTGCACGCAGCATCCAGCTGACTATTAACAACGGTATGTACTGTCAGTCATTAGTGTCATCACTTTAGTGACTTTGATTGCATCCAGATGGATAACTATTTATTATTCTATCGTCTTAACACTTCTTTTCTTACATCAAGAGACCACTTTTACTATTGTGCAAATGACACTTTCATCGACTGTAAAAGCTCTCTTCATCATTTTAAGACGTTGCAGACAGCCACAGCAACAGGGAAACTATGGTTTCTGAAGGCTATTCTTATTTACTCATCAGTCATTCTATTCTCAAAGCTAAAGTAACTTTCCCACAAAGTTCATCTTAGATTATTTGTCTTTTTCTTATTGCTTCACTTTTCGTAGAGTGTATTATATTGTGCTGTGTTATTTTCTGTTACATTGATTATTTGTCTGTAATCCTTAAAGATGAGTTTATCAAACCCCCTATGATGGCGTACCCTCAAGAGGAAGTGATTGTGGTCGAAGTGGGCAAGTAACAGTTTCTCACAAATTATAATCAACACCTTATAGTGACACACGTAGTCTACATCTGTTGGGTATGACTTCACAATATGTCATCTTCTCCAAATGTGACTGCGGTATTACTCATGTCTTGTTCTCTATTTAGCTCTTAGAAACTGTGAGAAGGCTAAAACTAAAAGAAGGCTAATAGGGTTAGTGAGTTTTGTGTGACTGCGTACAACAACACTTCTAACAATGACGTAAAAGGTGCCTGCGGAATTAGGGCAGGTTGCAGGATGGAGCAATTCTCCCTTGGCTTCATCACTGGTATATTCAAACCACATGCTTGGAAAGAGTCCTGGGACTACCTACTTTCAGCCTTTCTCAGGCTGACAAAGTAAGCGTCCCAGTCTGTATTTGAACAAGCTTTTTAGATGTCAAAGTGGAAATCTAACAAAAAAGGGTGTAAAAGCTGTCAAATAAATCAAGCGGAGTAGAAAGTACAATATTTGTGTAGTGTAAGTATAATGTGGCATAAAATCTAACTACCTAAACCACCACAGCCATAAAAAGACTATTAAAATGAAATAATAACTATATTGATGTCAAAACGTATCTTTACAACAACTAATCCTCCATTGTCTCATTGCTCATGACTGAGCACCAGTGTTTGCTAAAATTAGATAATATATGGCATTTTGTATTGGTAATGAAATGTTAAGCCAACATTGGAAATGAAAGGTCGCACTATCAGCTAGCTTGCATTAATTGGCTAAACTGTAACTTAAAGCATGATGCGCAGACGCAGAGACAGAGGACATGAGCCACTTCTGCAAGTGAGATAGGCAGACAAGATGTGCAGCTAACATCAAGGTCTAGAAATGGTACAGTGCACTGTAAGGGTGTCTGAAATCGTAGTACAAGATCTAGGCATGAATATGGGAAATATAATATTTATAAACCTGTGATTCGAACCCTGGTTGAACTGCAACAATATATTTCAGCTTTATGTAAATATTCATGAAAATAGTCTGTACTGACACCAACATGCAGGTATTCTGGCTATTTTAGGCCTTAAGTGTTGCCGTTTGCTGCCATTAAGAATAACTAATCTGTAGCATTGCCGAGGATACCTTAACACTTGTCCAGTTTTGCATCAAATTATGTTGGATTGGGTGTGTCATCTATTAATTGGGCCTGATTTTGTCAGAAGTCAACAGTTCAGGAGATATGAGGGCTTTGACATGTCTCGGTTTCAGACTTTCTCCAGATTTGCTTGTCAAACGTTTTCACTGGACTGAATTCTATAACAAATGACAGTGAAGTCAAACAGTTTTTTATGTTTATCCTGTAGAGTGACAGCTGCTTTGTTTTTTAATTTCACTGATGACCAGGTATGAGAGCAGAGCTGAAGTGTATAGCCTACGTAGGCAACAGCGAGGACAGTCAGACTTCCATGTACTGGCTTGTTGACGGGATCTTTGCTGACGAGTACGAAGGACTCGAGGAGTCCTGGTCATAGTGAGTCTCTGTTTCCTGTTTCAGCCTATACTCTACATGGTTATGTAAGCAAAACAAGTTCAGTCAAGTCAGTTTATTTTATATAGAGCCAAATCACAACAGATGTTATCTAAAGGCATGTGATATAGTAGTTCTAGACTGCACTCTTTATAATACTGATTACAGAGGCCCAAGAATTCCCACCATGTACAAGCACTTGGTGACAGTGCAAACTTCAAGCAGCCACAGACTCAGAGTGGGCGGCCATCTCCATCTCGAAGTCAAACACATAAACATTTCTTGGAAAAAGGATTATTTGCCTTCTAGTTGCCAAATATTGCAAATGCAGCTTTGAACAAAGCAGAACAAAAGCAATGATGACAGAGGGTTTTCATGACATTCTTGCTTGGTTGCCTGATTTATTAACTGACTGATTGATACACTGTTTGACGGGCTGACTGGTCCTGTCCCTTTTAGTTTTCACGCTGATGGCAAGGTGTATGGTCAGTCCATTCTGTCCATCTCCAAAGTTCGTTGTCAGTTCCTGAATGTCCCCATTCATTGCCATGTATGCAACCCAGTTGGAGCGGTATCCGGCTTGATGACGCTTCGAGAAGGTATTCTCTCCACTCCTCTCCTCTCTTTACAGGAAAAGCAAATTCAATATCAACCCAGGGAACTACAGAAATGGCCAAAATCTAACACATTTACAAACTGTTTTGAACTAATGTCATAAACACATATGTTAAATTATAAATACTAACTCCTAAAATCAGTGAAACAAATGTCATCACAAATCAAATCCTTTTAAAAGCCAGGCAAGAAAATGCTTCAAAGGATTTTGTAAATATCCATAAATCAAAACCACCAAATGTTTACGTCTTATTTCCAGTAAAAGGGAATCTTACTGTAATTCTACAGCCTTTCTGGCAACACATTAGGGAAGGCTCTCTCCTGTTTCAACATGACAGTGCCACCGCCCCCCTACATAAAGCCAGATGCATAAAGGAATGGTTTTTCTAGAGCCCTGACCTCTGACAGGCAGGTTCAACAACCAGGAAAGTGAAGGCTGTTAAAGCAGCAGATTAATGCCAATGATTGTGGAATGAGATGTAGCGATCACTTGTGATGTGATGTTTGTGAAACCTGATGTTTGGGTGTTTGTTAGAGTGTCTGCATACTTGCTAAATTGTGTATCTTACTGTTCCAAGCCTTGTTTTACTCAAAAAAGCTCTGTAACCATTTATTTCTATATTTGACATTGTTTTATTTTGTTGTTTAACCCGGTTAACATCGGTTTCAGCATCAGCATTCCTACTTACATCTGTCTTAAAGACTGTCTCACATGTTTAGCCACAAAAAACCTTTTCAGAACATATTGTTAACAATACTGAAACCCCCCCTTTGACATTATTAGTTTTCTCCTACTTCCTTATTGATGGCAAAAATATTATTTTCTGAAATTATTGATAACTTTTAGCAAGTTATATTTTATGTTTGATACATATTGTACTTTGTTACACTTTAATTTATGGGGTCAGTGACAAAATAAGAGGAAACAGGAAAACAATCTGACCTGCTATTACCTGCTACCTGCATACTATGAAAAAATAAGAAAAAAAGCACACTCTTGCGTTCCATTAAAGATATTAATATTAATGATCAATTGATGAAAATGAATGAATAAGACATTGTGTAATATGGACCAGAGTCTCTAAGGATGTTTTTAAGGGTTAAATGTTGTTTTTTAACAACGTAATTGCGTTTGTGTTGGAAATATGGTAGGCAGTTAGTTGCCTGGAAATATTTCCACAGGATGAATAATTCCTGAAAGAATTCCCAGTAAACTTGTTATATGTCGTTAAACCAATGACTGTAATCTGTCTGCCTCCTCCTGTCTCCAGCTGACCACAGTGCCTTCTACACCAGTGTTGCTCTCTGCCTCGTTGCCTCCTTGGCGACTCTAGCCTTGGCTGCAGCCTTCCTCTTCTTTAAAGTAGATGTGGTTTTGGCGTACAGGAGACTGTTGAGACATTTTTCCAAACAAGGTCAGTGTTTTATCTGTACGTGCACTTGTGTGGAATCTGGGCACTGTCAAGAAATCACTTGTTTGCTTTATTGCACAAATCTACAACATGTACCAGAAGATACTTCAACACTTAAACACCTTGTAGGAGGCACGATTGAAGGTTTTGAACAAATCAAGTTATGTTTTATCAAAAGTCTTGTCCGGTATTATCGATTAGTCAGCCTGATCAAAAATCATCATGGCCACCAGTGGTGCAGGACATGCTGATCAGCTGGTACGTAATTATATCTTAATTATAGCCATTTTCAATAAAACAATAATAAAAAAAATCATAAAACTAAAAATGGTTTAATTTCATAAGAGTTGGAAAGTTAGTCAAAATGTTTGGTGTTCAAAATTTTGTTCCACACTATTTGTAAGTTTTGCTATTGCTACATAGCTAATGTTAGCATTAACAGCTGTTTACTTATTAGTCTAGAAGAAACACTGAGAGTTCAGCATCAAACTCTGGTCTCAATCACTTCTTTTCTTCTACGGAAGTTAGCATGCTAACCAGCTAGCCTCAGCCTGTCTCGTCACTTTCCGATAGCAACTCACTGTATCCTCAAATCTGCCCTGAAGATGTAGCGCTGCTCAGAGGGCATATTATAACCTCTTGTCTTGTAAACGCAATGATGGCTGAAGCAACAATCACCATCACCCATTCATGAAAAGAAACCACATTTGGTGGCAGATAAAACTTACAAATTAAAAAAAACTCTTGTTCACACAATGACCAGGGAAAACAATAAAGTATCACTTGTCTTCATCGTATAAAACATTAAAATGTTTACCATTTTCACTCTGTTTACACCTTAATAGGGAATACCTAGGAGATACAACTCATAAAATCCTAAATATACAAAATATATTTAGAAAATGTGTGGAAAATATTTCCACACATTTTCTAAATATATTGGTATAGGTGCAATATAATATATATTCTTAGGTGCAAAGTAGTAATGTTAAAGTATTTTTTATAACTAATTTTCCACTGCCTGTTTAAGAGTTGGCTGTTACATGAAGCTTTACAGAGACAATGCTATCTTCTCTACAGCTTCAGATGGGAAGCTCTACGATGGCTACGTGAGCTTCTTCCATCCTGACACCCTGAGTTCAGCTGAGACGGCGAGCTTTGCTCTGCAGATGCTGCCTGAGGAGCTGGAGAAAAAACATGGCTACTCCCTGTACATCAGAGGACGGGACAATTGCCCTGGAGATGGTCAGTAGCAGACACCTCACCTGGTGTGATAAAGGCACCTTGTGGAGTTTTTGTGGAAACACATTTATGTCTATGTTTAATCTTTCTCACTAGAACATGTTGTGTGTGCCCTTGTCGTCTGAATCGCTTATCTCATCTACCTCTACCTGTTTACCTTCTGGTTGCTTGCTTCCATGCACCACACATTTACACTGCAGTTCTCTGCAAACAACAGATACCAACAACAGATACCCACATTGTTTCACAGTGCCATAAGAGATGAAGGAAACCCCACAAGGCACCTTATGTAATCTGTGATCTCTAGTGGTTACCATAGGAACTGCAGCAATATTTAGCAGAATTAGCCTTGCTTTGCACGTACATTTGTTACTGAGAATATATCAGAGCTTTTGTAACTTAAAGTACAGTAACCAAGAACGACAAATGATGGATACTTACAGTAAATTTGTTAGTGACTATTTTACACACATACTACCTGTCATGAAGCCATCAGTTTCATCAACTAGCAGACATTTAAAAAGTAGGTAATCATAATCGTAATTTGTCACTTCTGCTTTTATTCTTTTACTGTATTTTGTCATGTTTCTACAATTGCTCAGTATGATTTCTGCTTTAAGATGGTGTTCAGTTTGCAGATATTTCACCTTGCACTCATATCTTGCTTAATTTCCGTTTGATCTTTTAAAGCTGTGCATGACGCCATTGCTGCTACACTGCACCAATGCCGCAGACTGATAATCATACTGTCACTGGCGCCAAGATCCTGTGCTGATGGCAAAGAAGTGGAAGCTTCACCCTTATGTGACGACCAAAACCAGCTGTGCTATGAACAGAAAATCGGCATTTATGATGCTTTGACCAAGAACGAGCCCCGAGTGATTCTGGTGGAAATTGGTAAGGACAGACTCTGCTGTGCCTAGTTAGAGAAGAGAAATCTGAGAGTGTTTAAGTCATTAGACGTTGTAAAGTAATGTTATGAAGATGCACTTTAATGCATCAGCAGCAGCCCGCATCCACCTTAGAAGTGAACATATTACCATTGTTAGATATGGATTCCAAAAGTCCTTTTGGGTCCAAAAAGCTGCTTAATGTGGCAAACTAGCCTGCAGATGTAGTTACGGATAGTGCTTTAAAGGCATCACAAGCAGAGATCTTTACAGGTCCCACTTCATGGACCTCTGCTTGAGATGTGTCGACCTGAGAATAATCCAAATATGGTCAATCTGAACAGAGCAATACAGAGAGAGAGCACCAACAATGACGGCACCAGTGGTTAAAAGTATGGAAACACATCTGAATCAATGTAATGCACTTCACAATTTACACTATGTCTCACTTTCATCATGTGCTGATTCTGATGCATCACCTAACCAGAGCTGATATTGAGTCCACTTGAATACACTTTGATATTAGCCATTCAACACGGACCCGAGACTTGTGGCAAAGAACGTGATCCCAACCAGACCCAGTTAGACTGAAGATAGTTTTGATCTGGCTCCATTCTTGTCCCGGGTCAGATCTTGGTTACTAGGAACTGGCTGAGCCTGTCGAAACTTCTAATCTTAACTTAATTATCCCACAAATGAATGTGAACTTCCAAGGCATGAGGAAAAATCTCCTGGGAGAATGAAGGTGATAAGGTTTCAAGAAGATTTTATCTTCTTCTAAAGTAATTTATAATCTGCATTACATACCACAGAAGAGTCAGAGTTAACACCCAGGGATAAGGAAAGATGGAAACTTTGCACTGCCTCCTTAGACTTCCTACTTACCCTATTTTTTCTTTTTTGGTGTAAGGATGTCAGTATTGACCAATCTGATACCCGACAGCTGTGGTATTTTTTATGTTTCAAAAACGCTAAGACACCAAACACCAGTTTTAAATATAAAAGAAGCTTAGTGTCAGTGGTTTAAACCTCAATGCACCATCCATCAAATCTCACTGAAAGCAGTTATGTCTTTCTTTTTTTTTGGCAAAAAGACTGGAAACAGCGGGGAACAACTAAACTGGCTCTGTCCAAAGTTAACAAAATTCACCTACTATATCCTTTAAAGGTCACTAATTAATACTTTGTGTCTTGCTTGTTTAATCTGTACCAAGAAAGATAAGTCACTGCTTTATGGAGGGTTATGTGCTCAACTGATTATTGGCTAGGACCAGTAACTTCCACTAGTCTCCACTGGTTGCCTAGCATTTGCTCAGAGCCAAGAAATAGTCTGGTTAGCTGCTTCTGTTTCTAGTCTTTATGCTAAACTAAGCTAAGCTAAGCTAAGATAAACAACTGCTCATAGTTGCTTCATATTTACTGCACAAACAAGAGAGAGGTAATCTTCTCATCGAAGACTAAGTGTGAAAGCAGATAAGTGGTTTCCCAAGACCATTCCTTTAAAAATAAGAAATGTTTCCTTTTCATTTTTCATCCATCTACAACAAGTGTGCGGGTCTAAACCTCTGGGCTTGTTACTTTATGATCAAAGTCTCAAAGTTGAGCATTACACCAGCAACTGCAAGGGCCACGACCTCTGAAAGGTGCTATTATAAAACATGCTCAATTTTTTTCACTACTTATTGTGAAGGTTAAATAGAATACAATTTCAATACATTCAGTGTCTTAATTTTAATATATATGGTCAACGTTCTCTTCAATCCTACCAGATGGCCCAGTGGATTACAGTCACCTGCCAGAGTCTCTTCACTACATCAAGAGGAAACAAGGAGCTCTGAAGTGGAAGAAATCGTCTCCTGGAACCAACAAACTCACCAAATTGCGCTCAAACAGAAACTTCTGGAAGAATCTGAGGTACCACATGCCCTCAATCCCTGCAGGGAAATTTCAAACTATTGTCTAAACCAAGTGGAAAAACTTGAATTTTTACAGACGGGATCAAACACAGATGTTTTGTTTGTTACATAAGGACATTTCAGACAACATTGTGAAAACATGTCTGTCATTAATTATCATCTGAATTATGTGACGCTAGAATTACTGTAAACTAACAGCTATTGGCCCATTGGCAGCCTGCACAATGACTTTTTCTCACTGCGTGCAATCGAGTTGGAAAGACATCTGCTGGATTTCTTCTTCTTGGTACACAACAGGAACTACTTTTTCCCTGCTCTCCAGAACAAAGGGGTCCAGTATCATTTACTCATTTTGAATTTTAGCCTATTTATATACTGGTATATTTTCTTTTTGCATATTTTAGGCTGTTGCAGTTTGGTAATTGCCGCAGTCACTATTTGATCTTTGTATTTTTTGTAGTATTTCCTTTAATCTTTTCTTCCTCTCTGTCTTATGAAAGCAACAAAATGGGTCAGAGAAAGAGAGAAAACATTTCAAGAGCAGCTTAACTCTGTTTTCATTAGTTAGATAATGATCAGAACAAAATGAAGTGCAGATATCCTCGTGGTTATGGAGCGGAAGAACATAGATGGTGTTCTTTAGCACATAGCCAGCTTCCTCTCTCTCCTTTTATTCCAGCAGAAAACATATTGCATTCAGGGTTTCCAGCATGAAACCTGGAATTAATGATTTAACCTCATTTCTATTCTGAAACCATCCCTGATAAGTGTGTGACGTTTTGTTCTCTTATAGAAGTCCTAGGGACTTGGTGAAATATTTTGCTCATGTGATTGATGATCATACATACTTGATCATTAGTGTTGGGTATTATTTAGATTGTATCGCTTTTAATTTCACTTCCAATATTGCTTATTGGTTCTGGATTTTTATCAAATCGTGGCTCTGATAATTGGAACAAGATTTGAGTAGTAAGCAAAAACATAAAAACATTTGTCTGTTAAGCATATTTATGGTGCTAGGAACATTTCTGTTGTAACTGTTGGAGTGTATTTTGTGATTATTTTGCTCCAAAGGCAAAATAACTTTTTTATTAACACTGTTGAAAACTGGAATATGACAGATTGCCTGGGAACAAGATATTATGGATTACCATGGCCAGTGATATATCAGATAAGCTTTAGCTGTAATAACTGTAGTAACGTATTACACAAATACATACTAATCCTAGTTTCCAGAAAAGGAGGTTTTCAATGAGACTGGTTGACTGACTAATCTAACTTGGAATCTCCCCTCTGTAGACTCATAAGCCGTGTCCTGTTTGGGAACATGTCGAGTTCAACCTCTGATGGGGAAAAACCCTCTAAGAGTTATGTTGTGTTGTACCTCATGCCGTCGCTATAAACAGCGTTACATTCACTCATTATATTAATGAGTCCTGACATTTATTTTGCGGAAAAGTTCATCATTTGGGGTAATTTACTTATTGTTTTTCTCTGAGGGCGTGAGAGGAGGAGATTGAAACCAAATTCATGTCTGTGTGTTAAATTACTGAGCTGGAGGTGCCTTGCTTAGCTTAGAGACTGGAGCTAGTCCAAAATTAAAAAGTCTACCCCCACCTGTAAAGCTAATTGGCATGCTGTATATCACCTGTACACAGACAGAAACATAAAAATTATGATTTGCTGTTTTATTCAGGGAGTTATGTTGTCTTGAGACAGGGCCAGATTTGCCATTTCCCATGCTTCCAGTCTTTATGCTAAGCTAAAATAACCTCTCTGAAAGAAAGCAAATATGCATATTTCACATAATGTTGGAACTATTGCACAAATTAGTTGTGCAGCCCAGCTTGGATCACAATCCATGGAAACATTTGTGCTATCAAATAGAAACTATTGATTCAAAACACAAATGTTTTTAAGTGATTTTAATATTCTGTAAGACGTGTTGGCTTGTGGAGACAAAGATTTACATTATTGTTGCGTGTTGTGCAGTACTCTTTTACTTGGTAAAACTCCACCACACTGCAACCTCATCAGAGATCTAATCAGCCATGCAGGCTAATAGATTTGTGCAGGTGTGCAGGGCATTAAATCACAGGCGTAAAGCACAGCAAAACACACTCTATGCTGGGGAAATATACAGTATCGCCATTGTCTTGCCCTACTGTAAATACACCATTGTAACATTGTGTTATTTTCTATGAAAAAGAGAGTATTTTACTTAGCGCAGTTCTTATTTAAAGAAAAAAGTATATATATATATATATGTGTGTGTGTGTGTGTTTAGGTTGTTTTTGTTACACCATTCAGATTGCAACAGCATTTGTGATGTAGTAAAACAATCACTTTTACTATTTCAAAGGCAAAACTGTACAGACTATCAGTACAGCAGCACAGGGTACAACATAATTGATTTCATGACAGAGCATGGACTCATTCTACTCCACTAGTCCTCTTCTATGTGACTTGTTGTAATGTGCCACAGAAAGCTTAGTCTCTCACCTACTGCTGAGTGCAATGCGTGTCTTACTCTGAAACAAAACAACTAAATGTTTTATAAATGTTGTCATAAAAACTCTGTATAAAATAATTGTGTCCTGAGATTGCATCAAATTTGAGGTATTTAGCGCAAAAAAAAAATGCCTGTACAAGACTATAAAGTTACAGTATATAATTACTGTTAAGTTATTCCCAAATGTATCCCAAAAGTCTCCCCGAGCATATTCTGGTGATGGTCTCAGGTGAGATAAAGGACAAAGCTGCAATGGTCAGTGAGTTTAATCAATATTTTATTTGTGCTGCTACTTGACAGCTTTAGTGTATATCCATAAGCCCCCTTTTTTCATTCTTTACATAACTATTCCTGTGTTTTATGTGTCTCCAGGTATGTAAAAGACAAAAGTCTGTTACAGGACAGATCACGTTATTCTCAAACACTCTAATACTCTGCGTTTTCATCAAAAAATGAATCCACCCAACAGAATATTTAGTCTGGATTTCAGTTTTTAACCGTTTAGAATTAAATTATAACCAAGTCTGTTCCTGTTAGAAACTACTGGCACAAAAAAAGATCTTTATGAATCATGAAGAAACATTTCATGTTGAGTCTTTCAGAGAAGCATCTTATCTTTGTCATTTCATCTCTTTGGACCTCAGATATCCTGTGCCTGTTTTCTACTTAAATATAAGTCTAATATATAGTTTTACAAATAATACAACAGTATTTTTATTAATAATATTTGTCAAACCTATGTAACATTTTTTGTGTTGTCTACTTTTCTTAATTTTGACCTGCATCCAGTTGTCAATCATACTTGCAATTGAATTTAGGTAATTCAGATTTGACTTTCTTGCTTGTCTTTCTTTCTCAGAGTGTTGACTCTACAGTGCAATGTGTGCTCACAATATGATAACATCTAAAACACCTGCATTGATTTAGACTTAAACCTGTACAACAAATGTGCCTTCATGCATATCACTGCGGTTTGACGTGTAACAGTTCGTCAGGACAGTCAAGATACACCTACATACAAGTGTTGACATGCATTTAACATCTAATCTCTGCTCACTCCTCACAATTAGTCATTTGCGAGTAAGCCTTCGAATGCTCTTGACAGATGACTTTTATTCATGATGTCTTGTATAATAATGGTGAGTCAGTTTTTAAGTGAATATCACTCATCAACTCCTCCTCTCAGACAGTCCTTCATTGTAGTTTGTCAAGACTCAAGGGATCTTATGATCATTCTTTTGGCTGTATTCAAAATACAACTGAAAGTTGAGTCATTCTCCTCCTTGGCTGAAATATCAGCGTAATCCTTCTTACAGCTGATTGGAAATTTAAAACAAAGCCCAAAGGCAGGTCAGGAATGGGCCACCAAACTGAAACAACTATATGCTATTATAACAGCCTCCACTCTTTAGGGAAAGCTGTCAATATGATTTTGGAACCTGGCTGCTGAGATTTACTCCCCACAGCTGCAAGCTCGTTTGTGTGTTATATGCTTGATTTACAGCCAGTGTTACAGTTCATTTCAAATGTGCTGAGTGGGGCTGAGGTCAGGGATCTGTGAAGACCAGTCAAGTTCTTCCAAACCAAAGCTAAAAAAGAACATCATTGTCGCGTTGAAACATCATGGGGCCTTCAACAAATTGTTTCCACAAAAAGTTGGAAGCACACTACTGTCTGAACTATTGTTAGTATGCTGTAGCATTAGGAATGAACTGAATTTAAATTATTTATTTGTGTGTTTACCTGTCCCTGTAACCAGGAAACAATGTCAGCAGCTGTTCAGATGCAATCTACGAAGGCATGTGGAAATGATTAAAGAGAGCATAATTACTCATATACAGCTCCAGGGGAGATAACAAGTACCTCTTACAAACTGCAAAGTATTTATTACAAGCTGCAAAGGGAGAACTGCCTCACCTTGGGCTTGTCTATTAGTCTCTACTGAAATCTAAATGATGCCAGTGAGCATGGGGTCAAAAACAGGACATAACTGAAAACAATAAGTCCCTCTTCTTATGCATGTCCCTACCTGCTCACTCCAGTCGAGTAACTTGGATTTTGCTTCTTCCACACATTAGTTTGAATTAATCGATTTGACTTCTATTGCGGTGATTGTGAGAAGTATTGCTCCATCAAAAGGGTTTTGTTTCTCTTGACTGACTATTACTCAGGAAAATTACACTCTTTGTCTATTTTAGTATGCAGTCCATTTTTGTGGGAAGATTGTGATGGACATTCTCTGACCAATATTTACTTTGAGTTTTGTTCCAGTTTTGCTTGGTTTGGTTTCCTGTTCCAGCTCAGAATATTTTTCTGACATGGTGATAAATGTCTTACACATCCTACGTGACATCAAGACTAAATGATGCATGACTTCCATAATGGTAAACGCGGTGCCAGCAGACAAAAAATGCACTGACAACATGCCAAATCTATGAGTGTACACATTATGCAACACACTTCTTGTGTGGGTTGCCATAGGAACAGCACTTTTGCCCAAACTTGCCAGCTCTCTGAAGATAAAAATCTGTATTTGCCCTGAACGAAAGATACAGGTTCATTTCTCCTTACCTAATATTTAACTGTTTCTAGGGGTGATTATGACAAATCATCATAAAACACCAAGCATCACCATAGCGTCTGACACATTATATCAATGTGCTCATAGTAATGCTATCTCATACCTACCACGTACTCACCACATTGCTAGACAATATGCAAAACAAAATAAAATATGATTATTTACTGTCAGTCTGGATCAAAACTGAGCATACTGAATTTCAGTCTCCTAATCTGAGTATTTTTTATGTCCTGGGTCAGATGGATAGCAAGTTAGAATGTAAATACTTACAAATCAAGGTTTAGCCTTCAATAATTCAAAGTCTAAGAGTCTACAGTCACACTATGCTTACAATAACAATGCTAAAATGCTTATATTTACAAGTAATGTTTACCATGTTTGCCATATCAGTAGCCTATAGCATGCTAATATTTGCACGTTAGCACTAGCTGAGGCTGATGGTCATGGAATTGGACCAATTCAAATTGATGATGATACACTGTTATCATAAAAACATTGGACATGTATAGTTAAATACAAAGTTATCACTGCAAGTGTTCCCTAAAATATTAATTGTTGTTGTTGTTCTTGTTGTTATTGCATCAAAGGATTTTAAGAGAAGTACAAAATTGTGTATCAATATTCCCGACTGATTCTTTTGATGCATAAGAGGTGGTGTGGCCGTCGATTCCCCCACGCATAGGCGGAATGAGGGGGTGGCTTATAGGGCTCCAGCCCCAGATGTTTTCTCAAAAGCCCCTGAATCTTTTATAAAGTTTATAATATAACTTCAACTCGGTGTCATTTCCCCTCAGTCTGATGGTTGTCATGTGATGGTTTTATTTTCGGCCCCTTAAATTTGGGCTAAGCCCTGAATGTTTACAATGTTTTGTTCCGCCCCAACCCCCGAGATGCCACCCTTTAGAGGATTTCTGGACACGTCCAGCTGGTAAGAGACATCAGAGCAGACCTAGAACACAATGCAGGGACTACGGATTCCTCTGGGAAACTGCTTGGGATCCATTTATTATGGGATTTACTCTGCTGCCACTGTGACCCAGAACAGATGGATGGATGGATGGATGGATGGATGGATGAGTCAGTGTTGTCTTTAGACCTAACTAACTCAGGTAAAACATCCAGTTTTTGATAGTTGCCCCTGTGGCCACAGTCTTCTGACCAACAGGAGATACTACTGAAGTCAGTCACGGCTGACTCATTACATGAGTATTCAAGTACACGTAAGTACATTTATGGATCCGATCACACCTGTCTTCGAACTTGGCTTTAATTTGATGTGAATTACACACATGTGACTCCATCTTTCCTCTGTGGTCGTTCCAGTTACAGTACCGTATTTTCCGCACTATAGGGCGCACTGGATTATAAAGCGCACTGGATTATAAGGCGCACTGTCAATGAATGGTCTATTTTCGAACTTTTTTCATATATAAAGCGCACCGGACTATAAGGCGCATTAAGCGAAACAAAACAGTCAGATAAGTCAGTCAGTCAAACTTTATTAAACACGTTCACAATAACTCCCAACCTTGTTCAGTTGTAACACGTAAAAAAAAACAGTCTGTTCTACTGCCTTGAGTTTGAAGTCCGCGTCGTAAGCGTGTCTCTTGACAGGTGCCATTTTGGGGTCTTTATACACACACACTGTAATATTATGGTGACACACATGTATTACTCCGCGACGCTCCTGACTACGGTAGCCATAACAACCAGAATTAATCCATATATAAGGCGCTCCGAATTATAAGGCGCACTGTCGTTTTTTGAGAAAATTAAAGGCTTTTAAGTGCGCCTTATAGTGCGGAAAATACGGTAGGCATTTACATGACCACATCCTGACACACACACACACACATACAAACACACACAGAAGGTTATAACAGGATTATTGTTCTGAACTTGAACTGGCTAAACAGAAGTGAACCACATCGTTAGGAAGCATTTAGTCACCCAGTCACTGTTTCATTGTTAACTGGATATTTCTTCCAGACCCTCCACTAGGTTTTCTTTCTTACTCTTCTCTATTTGAATTCATGGGAAATGCCTGTTGTTAGCCACAAGGCCCACATGCATCCGACCAAACATGTAAGGTTTTGGAAGCATGTGTTGGAGTACTGGAAATTTAAGGTTTGCTTTAACTTCAGTAAATCGTCATTCCTTTATCTCACGTTCTTGTCATATTCAGGGGACATGGGAATCATAGTCATAGTCTCAGTTAATCATGACTTACTACCTTATTTATCTTTTTGGCAACAGGAAAATTATAATCTAGTTTACTACTTTATTTCAAACAATGTCTCAAAAAAAAATTGTAAACTAATTACAAACATTTGTAACATAAATTAATGTGGTGAAAAATAGCCTATATTTTTATAGGCTCAATGATATGATACGTAAATAAAAAGCACACAAAACTGATAATTAGTCCCCAGTCATGTATCATGTCATGAGAGAAAAACACACATCTGGTAATGGATTATCATGTTAGGCTTCACAAATGAAACAGTCTTATCCGACAAATTATTTTCATACTATTTACATAACATGGAAATCGCTATTTGATTATAGCGTAGCTGTGGAAACTGAAGGCATATGTTCGACATTCACTGTTGAATGCCTTGATGCGATTTTTTAATGTCAGGTTCCAAGTAAAGGTAATTGACTCAATTGTTGCTTTGGGAACGACAAAAGACGATTTTGATCTTTTAAGGACCACTGGCTCCAGTTGCATAATTTCCATCCATGCAATGTGCATGACCATGCATGTGTAAGAAAATGTGTTTAGGCTATCTGGGGCCACAGGAGTTATGTCAACATGTTTGTTACACAGCAATCTTGTGTCATGTTGTGTCGAATGACCTAGTGTGTTGAGATAATAGGTAAATATTTCCCAATGAATAGGAAGGTAGGCCATCATCGCCCCCTCTTCCGATACACTTTAAATAAACTCACTATACACAGCTGCCGCCTCAGAGAGTCTTCTCAAAAACACCTGTCACATACTCAGTTTGCTCCATATGAAGGAGTCACACAGCTGTAGCTGTGTTCCCAAGAGCACAAAGGCCTACATCATTCTTACATGAAGGAGTCTGGAACAACCAGGGCTCTCCTAGAGCTGGACCCCCAACTGAGACAACAGGGAGAAAGGTCTTTGTAAGAGAGGAGTTTGTAGTCTACAAAAGATATGTAATTTCAATCACTAATGCCTTGCATAATTTCCTGTAAGTAAAGTATAATAATTTCTGTATACAAATTGCCATGTTAGTGCACTGCACTTGTACACTGGATATGCTTTATAGTGTTAGTATGAACTGTAGCATCGGCACAGTGGATGTTTGCATTCCTTCAGAGGTAAGTCTACTAGTTGTAGTTTTTCAGAGACAATGAGAGAACGTTACTTTCTTGAGGCGTCTGGACCAGTGTAAGTTTTGCCAGATACACTCCCTGAAACATCCACGCCCACACAAGTGCTGCAGCACACTGTTGTGAATAGAGGGATATTGCTAAAGAGGTTGGGAGGGAGCATTCAGTCCATGAATGTATCATTATGTGAATGTATGTCTCTCTGTGTATGTGTGTGTGTGTGAGCGCATGTGTGTGCGCATAACTTCCTTGTTCTAAAGTCAAGCTGATGCTGCCCACTCATCTAATTCTGCTGAAGTTGGTGATAGCAGAGAGGATAAAAAACCACACCGAGCAGAAGAATACAGACGAGCCCGACTGAAGCCACTATACCTCTCAACGCATGGTAAGCAAACGTTTTCAATAGTACTACAATGTTGTATGTTTATTTCAAACGTTATCTACTTTATTATGTTTATTTAAAGTTTTAGTGAGTATAGTTCAAGTTAACTATAAGAAATTCACAGATGTACAGGAAGACAGCACTTTATTGATACATTTTGCCGATTGTATCAATGTCCATCAGGCCCAGTGAGGGTACATTAGTTAGTTTTGCCGTCATTCACATATTTGCAGCATTTTAAAAAATCTTTATAACTGTAAATTAATCATAACTGTACTTAGACCTGAGTGGCCACAGCAAAAATTTTGTTCTCAATGTAATTCAAATTTTTAATTTATGAGAGTTCAATAATGTAAGACGTTTAAATCCAATTCATTTGGATGGGCACTTCAGAATAATGTCCATTTTGCAGCCATAGTGCAGGAAGCAGATGTTTGCTGTGTTATAGTCACTATAACATTATATAAAATTGTTTATTGCATTATGCCATTTGAGAGGCAAATAGAGTGGGATTGATTTGGTAGTTGGGTTTATTGAGTAATTAATTTCACAGTGTCTACACAAGCCAGTTAGAAACTGGTTAAAGCTTTCAGCATTTGTATATCAACAGTGACTCAAATGACCATGCATATTGTAAAACGGCTTGTTGTGCGAATCCTACAGAGAATTATCCAGCTCTGCAGCCCTACTGAGATTTATAGCCTGATGGCTTTTTTCATTTTCCATTCCACAAACTCTGCTCTCGTCAAAACTCTTTCCAGCAGCCAAAGGCAGTTTTATTAAAACAAGATGCTGATAAACCCATTGTATGCCACCTGCCCATCACCAAACACCTCATAGTGGAGCATTTAGTAGCTAAAGACCCAGATATTCTTCTCAAGAATTAGACTTTTGGACCCCACTGTATGTTATTAATTGTCACCTGTTAATGACCAAAGTTTTCCATTTTAATACCCAAGAATGCAACTGTTTTTTTGTTTGTTTGTTTTTTAAGGCAATTTTACTAGTTGAGAGCAGTAAAAATGCTGAATTCATACACTGGGATGGTAACTATTCAAAAGGTTTACTACTGCTGGTGATGTCTTTATGTGAAGTTATATTTACTGTAAATACCAGGACTGTGTTCAACAGTGTATTTTATCAGTGTTTCACTGAATGTGCAGTCATATCAAGGGAGGAACTTGCTGTTTAAGATTAAATCATTCTATCTCTTGCAGATAGTAGTTTACAACATAACTTTTTCCACTGCACGTTTTCATAACTGATGCTGCAAGTTTGTCACTAGTCACTGAGAATTTTTTTTACTTCTAAAACATATTCTTCACTTGACAGGGAGTGTTACTGGGCTTGGTGAAATTGTCACTATTTGACATTTTGCAGGTTAAATGATTAAAAAAAACAATATTTAAATTAAGTATTAATCTGTAATAGTTGCAGCCCAAATTTAGAGGTTGCAAATGGTGTTATTGCCTTTACCATTTTACAATTTACAATTTTTCTTATCTGTCTTTTATATTTGTCCTGGATTGGCCATAACAAACATCATGTTCGAGCATAGCATTGTTCATAAATATACTTGGTACCAGCCTAAGTTCAATTACATTCTTTGCGGTTGTATCATCTGCTCTGCAGCTGTATGTCTTGGAGAGAGGAGCAGAGCTGCCAGCTGGTAGTTTGTTGGATCAGATGTTGGGGTAGGCTGATGGACAGACCTGGTAAAATCTAAACCTGTAGTGAAGGTGGCCTGGGAAAGCCTGGCTGAGGCCCCTGTCAGCGAGGTCTTCAACTACAACATGCAACAGAACTTTTTTGCATCCCAGGGGAAGTCGAGGACATGAAATCTGAGTAATGTAGTTAATGTAGGAATTGTGCCGGACCGTTGCGGTGAAGTGGGAGCTGAGCTAGAAGACAAAGCTTAGCCTGGCTGTGGCCTGGCTGTTCACACCGGCAAGATTGAATTTATAACGTCAGCTTTTATGCGTTCCTGGACAAGCAGGGTGTTGCTTCTTCTGCAACAATGAAGTTAAACCGACCATCACCTTATGTGATGATCTGCCGGGAGGGGCCTCTCTCTGGCCTGTATTTGTCTGCTCATCCGTCTCTCTCTGTTAAAACACTCTAATTGATTTACTTATTAATAGAAGTTAATGGAACGCCATTCAGGATCACTTTAGCCAACTTTAACCCCTGTAGGTGCCACATTAATTATTTAACAAGAAGCAAAAGAATATGCTCTAACTTTTAATTTATTCTCCCTCCCTCAGCTAATGGATGCTTCCCCACTTATCTTCCTGCTCTTTGTGGCGATATCTACATCTGAATGTTCAGGTAGTGTATACATTATGATAAAGAAAAATACAAGGAAAGGAAGTGCATTAGTGCATCCCCATCAACCCACACACAATAGTGCTGAAGCTGAAGCTTAATGTATGCATAAGGGAGTGTTCTACAAGTCACCAGTTAAGAAACAGGGCCTGAATATAATGGTCTTGGACTTGGACTATATGCTTTTTTTATTTTTAATAGATTGCTTTATATTGCATAATAACAGGACTCTTGATCTCCTTTACAAATAACACTTATATATGGCTAGTGCTATTTCACCAACGAACAAAGCCTATAGCAGGAGGCAAGAGTGGGTGTGTGTGTGTGTGTGGGGAAAGTACTGGCATTTAGGCGGGGATAATGGGGAAACTGCTTGACTGAGTGAAATGACCAAGAACTATCTAAGTAGCAGCCATTACCAGCCTGAGGGATTATTAATTTTGTGCTTTTCACTTTTCTCCTCATCATCATCACTAAATTTATCATCTTCTCGCTCATTTTCAGAGACAGCTGAGCCCCTATGTGAGGACATTGAGCAGATCAAACCTCACCGTCTTGAAGGTGAAGCGTATCATGTTATGTTTGTGTCTCAGAACGACCTCCCACATCATCAGACCACATGGTACAAAAATGACTCCAAAATTGAGTATATCTCATCTGACAAGAAAAACAGAGTACATTACCACGGGGGAGAGCTCTTTTTCTTAAACCTCCTACCTGAGGACTCTGGACTTTACACTGCTCGGTAAGAATACTTTTCTCAACAAAACATTTTCACAACTTTGGAAACTTGGAAAGTTCTATTTATTTCTATCACTAAATATAACTTCAAATTCATGTCATGGTCTTTTTGGCAACTCTAAAATGTATTCTTTCCATTGAGATGATCTACTGTCCCTATATGTATACCAATATAATGTCCCTGAGACCTATCTCAGCAAAATGTTTCTGGTGAAAGCCTCTGGCCCCATGTACGCCCTCGTCCTCAGTCTGGCCCATATACTTCCACAACTGGGCGGATTCTGGTTGTTATTCTCCAGTGTTGGTTGACAGCCAGCAACATTTTCTTTTTGTGCCCCAGAATTGGTCCAGATGTGGAAGCAGCATCTGATAGTTTCACTGTATGTGGACCAGACTCAAGCAAATTTGTTTTCCCTTACCTTAACCCTAAGACTAACTTCCTTGGACGCTTTACCTGACCCTAACATATCACTAATCCTAACCAGTTATTTCTACTGTGCCTCACCATAACCCAACCAAAGCCCTAACTCCACCACAGAGGGGCCACTATGGAATTGAACAGGGGGCAAGTATTGTCTGAAGGGGGAACAGACTTTGACACAAGACAAATTGGAGTATATTGAGCCTAAAGAAACAGTCGTATTTGCCAGTATACATTAACTATCTGGAATTGCTTCTCTTCTAGGCATATTGACTCCTCATCAGGAAAGTGCAGACTCTATAATGTAAGACTTGGCGTACATAACGCACGTGACCAAAGGAAATATTTATATGGAGAAGTGGAAAAATCTGACCAGAATATTGAGATCGAATGTCCAGATCCCGTCAAGAACACGTGTGAAAAGTTTGGGGGAAATTTCACCTGGTACAAGGTACAGCCATTTGTGATTACAGTGACACCTGGTATGAATATCAGTGAATTATTACATTGTTACATTATTACAATTATGGTTTACAGGTTCGAAAGTACAAACCTTTTTTTGTTGTTTTTATTAGAAGTTTTTAAAAGTTGGAAATCTCAACAGTTGTAGCGCCAACAAGTCCATCAAACACCCAGATATAATATAGTTATTCTGTGCTATGGGACAGTAGCATAAAGCAGTAATAATGCCACTTTAATCATCAACATTTTTGTATATGTATTGCTATATATGCCCATATCTCTGCAACTGATGCAATGGCCCAGTGAGGTAATTTGTTGGTATGTAACCAAGACTCACGAAAAGACAACTTTGTGTAGGTGCGCCACAGTTTCATAATTATTTCCGAGGTAGTAACTGATATGAAATGGTTACTTCCTGTGAAGTTCTCTAGAAATTGGGTGCTGAGTTACTGTAGATGTTATGTCTGACAGTACAGACTGTAATCATACAGTACTACACCACAATGATTTACAACCTTACTCCATGAGATGTAGAAAAATTAATAGCGTACAAAAAAAGTGTGTTACTTTGTGGTCAAAATGCATAACTAGTCTGTCGTTGTCCATGGTTATAAAGTACAAGTACAAATATCATTCAACCAATATTGGGAATATGCTTTCCAATAAAAAAATATTTAATACCAAATTTTTATCCATTTGGTAACCCAGATTGCCAAATGGGTCTTGTCAGTTTTCTAGTTGTATGAATTCAACTGTATACATATATACATATATATATATATATAGTATATATATTTATTTTTTTCTGTAAATTATACTTATTTTTAATCTCAACTCAACTGTGGTTATCTTTTCCTACATCATTACTTTCTTCCGTCTTACAAACTCAAATAAATTAGTAGGTAGTTTCCCAGACACTTCCATTGAGGTGGTACAACTAAATTAAGCATTCATGTCTAAAACTGAAACTAAACCTCTGAAACTAAGGGACATGTAAAATTAAGCATTGCTTAACACTGTTTAATAAAGGCTAGAACTATTTGAACTAATTTGAACAATTATATATTTAGTTTATTATGTTTTGGACTCTTGGACTTAACAGATATTCCTTAAATTTACATTCATACTGTTCTATTTTCTGTAAAAGGATTATTCTGTTCCATTTTTTTTCCACAGTTTTTATTGTCTAATTAGAGGATTACAGAATGTGGTTATTTGAATAATAAAATGTATTTACACTCTCCAAATTCTCTTACATTCCCTCTAAGCTCCTCAGTTGTTTCAAATTCCTCTCATATGACTTTATTTGAGTCCTTCTTTATTTTCACTACTTGTTGCCCCTTCTGCCTCGGCTACAGGACTTCAATCTTCTTCAAGGCAACAACCATCTGCCTACTCTGTGGGTTAAAAATGCCGACAAAAATAACGAGGGCATCTACACTTGCATGTGTACCTGGCCATACAATCACAAGATGTACAACTCGTCAGGCTCCAGGAAGCTAAAAGTTTTAGGTGAGTGAGTTTTTTTCAGGTATTTGTAAACCTTTACTTAATATAGTGGGAATTTAAAAGAGCCATTGTGCATCCAGTCTGAGGGTAAGTTTGAGTTAGAGAAAAATTTCAAGAGTTTGTGTATTGTATCATTGTAGAAAAAATACTGATTATGGTGATAACACTGGAATGTGACCATTGTCAAGTGTCACACTGAAGAGAACAGAAGGGAACACTCATCGCTGTGTTTTATTTCTACTTGCAGAAAAAAGTATCTACAAATGTGAAATCCTCTCTCCGGCCAACAAGGAGCAGTTTGCTAATGAAGGTGGGAAAATTTCCCAAAATAAGACCATGGCGCTATCACAGCACTACAAATACAAATGTTCCTATTATGACATAACCACTTGCACCTTGCCGACACGTTACTGATTATTACTGTATTAGTGTTGATTTCAAGCTAAGTATCTGATCTGTGAATTGTTAGTGTTGAGTTCAAACTCAGATATGGGAAAGAGGGGGGAATCCCTTTAGAAGGAGGCGTATCAAAACAAAGTCAATGAGAAGTTAAGTTTTACTTTCAATTTCCGGCGGAGTATTACATCCACACACTTCTGAGATGAGAAGCAAACTAATGACAAAGAGTTTAACGGTTCAACTAAAAGACACTACTGCAATCAAATGAACATTACATATTAATAAGAGAAGCATCACATTTACTTTTAGTTGGAAATGTAACATATATTAATATATAATCTGCTGCCAACAAGAATGTCAAGATTATGGTTTATTTTTTACTTTAATGAAGTGTAATTCAAAGAATATACTATAAATATATTTCATTAATTAAATAAGAGTAAGGAAATGTCTAACTTAAAGAGTGGATGTCTTTTACTTTGAAATAATGGCATTCTGTGTACATTTTTCTTTTGTTTATTTAAAGGTTATCAACGTAATAAACTCTACTAACTGCTCAGTACTAAAACAAAACTGGATGTAAAAAAGTAAACAAAGCTAAGTGGAGGTAGACTAGAGCCCTGCTCATATATAGGTACTCCTTTGAGAGGAAAACACCATATCGCTCTCCGAAGTTTAAATTCCCAAAGTTTCTTTCAGACCTCTAGCAGAGTTTTGATGTACAGAACTTTCAAAGCACGGGAAACTTTGGGTATTGTTTCTTGTTATTACTTTGTGCCTTGTAGTTACTTTGGGTAGCCTGAAGTTTCCATCCTGGAGCAGAGCTGAAACTGTAATTATCTCAGTGTCTTAATTTAGTGTGTGGGCTTCAAAGCCACTCTATTCAGACAAAGCAGGGAAAAGTGAATAAATGAGAAATTGCTGCAATGTCTCAATGAATCATTCTGAAACTTCTCAATAAGGAGACACACACTGTGAATTCAAATGTTTTATATACTATGTCTTGTTCTTTCTACCAGGCTTTGGGATTAAGTTGAACTGCTCAGTTTACTGTGGGATTAATTTCGACCTCGAGTGTCAAGCTCGCTGGCAACCTGCCAATAAGAGGGATGGATACAATACAACCACCAAACTGTAAGACTGATCAAAAGCAGAACAGCACTCTCACTTGCAACTTACCGTTTGTATGGTGTTATTACATGTTTATCATTCTGTTCTAGGGTTGTCAAAGAATCGATAATCAGATACTAATCGATACTAAAAATTAGTATCTGATTAGATACTCATTTGCAACAATATAAAACGACCAACGTTAATGTGGGAGCTAGGCAGCGAACGTTATCAGTCCTGCGCATCTGTAGCGTTAATAGAAAGTGAAATTCTAGTATAGTGACAACCCTATTCTGTTCACTCATTCTTTAAACTGATTAAAAATACCGCACACGTCTCTGTTCAAACATGCACATAAACTGTCTCGTTAATGGAACAGCACATAAACACATCCACAGAAACCAACATACAGGCATTTGGTTTTCATGTGATGGCTGGCTGGTTAAAGTAAGGGGATTACCAAAGTCAGTAGGACACATCATCTATGAAGCATAAGTGTCTGCACCAAATTTAGTGCCAATCCTTTGGGTAGATGTCAGGATATTTTACTGAATAATTGAAAAAAGGTGATCTATTTTGGGCTTAACGGGAAAAGTCATTTAAAAACTCGTAAACTGAATGTCTGGACAAAATTTAATGGCAATCCAATATTTGTGGTGATATTTCAGTCAAGACCAAAGTGGTGAACCGAATGACCGTGATGGCCATCTCCAGAGCTACTCACATATCTAAAACAAAACCAAATATCTTGAATTTAAATGTTGATTTTGTGTATTTTTTTTGCCCTGGTTGGCTGCTGTAGTGAACCACTGGACTCTGTAAATCAACATTAATTATAACTCGTGTCCTTTTCTTCAATGAACCAAACTCTGTGTCCTTTGTTAGAATCATGGAGGACCGAACAAAGAACATCATCTCCACTGCGGTCTTGACTATCGACAAAGTGTCAGCTAAGGATTTTCTAAATAACTTTCAATGCATCGCTGACTGCTACTACGAAATCAATACTGCCAATTTAACTCTTAAGCGGAGAGGTCAGTGACATGATTGTAGATTGTTGTTCATTTGTAAATCTATCAGGCTTTGGCTACACATGCAATATTTGTTAGCTGAAATAATTGTTGGTTTTAATAAAATTTGTCGACAACACGAAAAATACTGACAGTCAGCCTTGTCATTTAGTGATACACACACACACACACACACACACACACACACACACACACACACACACACACACACACACACACACACACACACACACAGATACATTTTACTTACTTCAATTTTGTGTTTGTTTTCCAGAATCAGTAACTCCACTGATCGTTGCACCAGTGTGTGTGTTGTTCCTCTGTGTGTTCGCTGCTGTGCTGGTAAAGTGCTTTGCTATCGACCTCGCTCTCTTCTTCAGACGCTTCTTCCTTCTGAGCAGTCACAGAGAAGGTAAGGGTTTATGTACAGCTTAAACAACAGCTTTATATGCTTGTAGGTGTTTGTTTTTTTTTCAACTTTGAACTGAGCTGGACTAACTGTTACCCCCAACATCTGGTTTTTGGCCTAAACTAATCACCTGCTGACATACCCAAATCTCCAACCCAGCTGTTGGCAGTTGAGTTACATTGTGGGTAATTTAAAGAGAATAAGAAGAAGACTGTCAGGAGTAAAAAAGATGGTATATCTGGTTTTTCTACATTGACTTTGACAATGTTTAAAGAGTGCAACATTACACCGATAGAGTACTCTTTCAATTCACAGCAAATGGAGCTGGAAGCTATTCAAACTGGTTTTTATAATTAATGTGTCATGTGGCTGGAATATGTGCTTCATTCTGCATGTAAACAAGCATGCACAGATGTGGCGGTTTTCTTTTATACTTGTACAGATTTTGAGTATTACATTACCATGTCAGATTTGAACATGCAGGGCTCCATCTGTTGAGATTTGTGAGGGTCTGTCCATCAGCTTCTCTTTCATCCTCTGTGACCCATAGTTACCCATAATACCCAAAGAAAGATTTGCAATTTTGTTAATACGCATATTTGTAGAAGCAATTTTCCAGCCGCACTGAGATTATATTTTTAGCAATGTTTCTCATTGAGTTACTTGAGATTGACTTGAGGGGATTTCAGTCAGAAGTAAAAGAACGAGACCAGCATCATAAGCGACTGCAATGTAGCGTGGGTGACAATGAGTCAGAGTGAAAAAAAATGGACACTTCAGCTTCCATTCATTTGTTTGTATTGAACAGATGCAAGGTTGTACGATGCCTACGTAGTCTACCAGATGCAGAGCACTGACAAGGGCACTGAGGACACACTCAGTCAGTTTGTCACACAGATTTTGCCCTCTGTCCTCGAGGAAAAGTGTGGATATCGACTCTTCATCCACGGGAGGGATGACATACCTGGGGAAGGTCTGAATTTTATTTTCTTATTTTCTTATTTACCTCTCACCTCTTCCCTCTCACACCCCCTCCTTGCATTTGCTTCTTCTTCTTCTCTACTTTTTTGCTTTAAACAGTTAATAATATTAAAAAAGAAACCATCATGGTGAATTTCTCTGAAAGAGTCATTTACAGCACTTTGGGGTGATTTTGTTGTGCTACAAAGCCTGAGGAACATTTTTCATATCATAACATAAAATAGTTTTTGTTAAGCATTTTGTTTGACCCCACAGACCGTCTGGAGCTGGTGGAGGACAGCATAGAGCAGAGCAGGAGACTGATGGTCATCCTCACCCCGGGTTCAGGATCAGAGCCTGAGATCACAGGCCAATGTCCTGCCTCAACCCAAAACTCAGTAATAGGAGGATTTGACTGGCAGGTAGGAGTCCAAGAAATGTAGAGAAAAACCATTAAGGCACTTACTAAGGCAGTATCCCTGCCAACTATGCACAGACATGACTGATTAATCATGACAAGAATAATTGAATTTGTTCAAAATATTGGGACACAGTTGAAACTTGGGTCCAAATGGTCCAGACTCAAAACTACGACTATTGCATTGAGTAATGAGTCATTTCTGTCCATGTATCTGTGCCAGCTATGGAGTACGCAGATTCTCTGTCTCATTTTTTCATGTAGGTGTGGTCAAAACATTGATACATTGTTTGATTTCTTAAATTAAAAACATGATGAAACATTTACATGTGAATAGTTGGCAAAAAACTAATATTGTTCCAGAACATCATTATTTGTTCTTCTGAGACGATGAGATAATCAAGACTGAATCATCATAGAACTATTTGATATCTTGAAACAAAGTTATACTCTTTGAATTCAAGGCCAAAAGAACATTGTGAACAACCATGGCTATTCTTGGCTTTCATATTTTATGCTACTTAGCTAAAGAGTTCTTTGATTGCACCAACAATAGAAAATTAAAAAAAAAAAATGTCATTGATCATTTTCCAGGTGGGGATCCACCATGCGCTGGTCCAGAGGGAGATGAGTGTGATTCTGATTCAGCTGGGGGAAACTGGGCCCCAAGGATACACAGACCTTCCCGTCGGCTTGCAGCACCTGATTCGCAAGAGTGCCCCACTGAAGTGGCCAGATGGTTCACGGGGTGCTGCCGCATGGACCTCGCGCTTCTGGAAGAGGGTGCGATACCTGATGCCCGCCACACCAGCCAGAAAATGTTCTCCCTCTGTGATTATTTGAAGCCCTTGTGCAGTTTGATTTGCTCTGCCCTTCCTGGAATGACTGACCTGTAGCATGTACTAAAAAAATCTGAAGGATGGTCCACACTCACTAGTCCTTTTATACAGATGTGTGGGAAAAATCGCAGGCGTCAGCAATATTGTTTATATATGAATGATGCAAATAAGTCCAGAAGGAATGTGTTTATTGTAGCTATATAGAGGAAGCTTTTGGATCTTAATAAGGATACTTATTTTGGATATGTAAGAATTTATTATGCACTTTGTATATGTATAGTTTAATATATAATCTGTCAACTAAGTCAGCATAAACTCTTTGGCGTCCTCCTGTATTGATGTTCAGTATGGGTTGATTATCCTATAAAAATAAGCAAGGTTTTGATGGTTTCATGACTACTGGCCAGGGTGCTGTTTCCAGTACCAACAGAGATATACAGTATAGGAGTATCGTGCTGTTTGTGGGAACCACTGTGGTATTCTCTCTTCAGCTCTGTGCTACTGGACAGCACAGCTTCTGTCATTCTGTTTGTCTGGTTGTATTTACTGTTTGTTATGAGCTTTTACTTTGAAATGTATAGGTTTAGCATCTGTTAGAGGCTACCCATGTATGTCTAATCCCCATTGTTAAAGTAATAAAGATAAGGTAATTTAATACATTTATATCAGTGGCATGCGGTGACTTTTACACACAGGCAGGCACAACGTAGTTGCAACTCCACACCCCCCCCCCCCCCCCCCCCCCCACAACTCAGAGATTCAGTACCCAAAAAAATATGGACCAGACTAACATCTACCTTTTCATGACAGTAGCAGTAGCAAATCTTCAGTCTTCTTGGATCTTCAATTCAGGGCCAGTCCGGTCTCATGGTTTTGTGCTGCCTGTCTTTCCTGTGCTGGACGTCCTGCTCCTGCATCTTGATGCTCTCTGCCAGGACATCTTCACCTTTCCCCTTCCTGTCTGAAGAAGTTTTAAGATTATTTTAGATTGTCTGATCCTCTGAAGTGGCACTAAACACATCAAATGTGCAGCATAGAGGAAAAATATCCAATCACTTCAATGATAATCTTCAAAAATATTTACCATTACCTGACAATGACACACTCCAGTGACAATGTAGAATCCTGTATTTTCCAGCCTCAGTGTTGTTAATCCTCCCGGCTCATTGTCTGGACTGTAGTTGGGAAGCACAGGGGAACTTCGCTCTCAAGTAGTCATAGCATTTCTTTCTAGAGTGAAATCTATAGTGCACATACATTTCACTGCTACGCTCACAGCCACACTGCTAACTTATAACTAGCTAGCTAACTCTCTACTCTGGTCGCCAGCCTCACCCCTCTCTCTCTCTCTTTCGGACAACCTACGTACTGAGCTATTCCAGAAAGGAGCTTCACTACTCCTGTAACAATATTCTGTCTCAAATTTACAGCAAATCTTGCATAGAGCTGATAAACTAATGTAATTCGCTTGTTGCTGCCTCTTCGCGCTTAATAAGCAAGTCTGGTTTCCACATAAGTCTGCGCATGTGCAAGATACGCACAACCTCAACGCGCATGCGCGAATTAAGCCGCTTTCGAAAATGACAACAACGATAAGCACAGCGGCTGGAAGTCAAGCTAGCTTTCAGGGACAATACCCCGCTGCCATCACAAGTGGGCAGTAAATTATATGATGAATGCAAACAGGCAGCAGATCCTTGATGAAACAGAAAGCTTTCCTGAGACCAAACATAAGGAGAAATGTCGCTTCCACTTCAGTATTGTTCAAATCAATGTCTATTTTTTAGCTTTAACTGGGCGATTACACTGCTTGCCTTTCTTGCCCCCCGACGGCACGCCACTGATTTATATACAGTGTAGGTTGTGCAGAAATACAGGTTAAAGATGCAGACGAAAATGGCAAAAGAATGTTAACTATAGTCCAATTCGTTTTCGAGAAGCAAAAACTGATATTTCATTATTATAGCGTCACCTATCAGATAATTAGTGTAATTTTTTGTGCCTGTGCGCCTGAGTTTTTCTCAGGTAGTTTCTGCTGCGGAACGCATGAGAACAAAAACAATAAGGTCCCAACAGCATTCACGGCTTGGACCTCTAATTAAATAATTTTCTCCTATCAAACTAACCTTCTGGGGATATTGGCCCACCATTGAATATTTATTGATTTAACTGTAGTTACACCGTTTGTCCAGCAGAGGGAGACAAATGCTACTGTAGGTTCACCATGACGGTTGTCTGCTAAATCTACCACGTCCTCTTCAATACTGCAAAGAATAGCTCTGTAGTTAATGAAGCTTATTTCTCTGGTAGGATTACTTTGCTTATTTACAGTTTGCTGGAAAGATTACGCGGTAAAGACTTTTAACAAATTTAGAGAGACAAAAACTTAATGTAAAAAGTGCAAAGAGGAAAATACACTGGGGAAAAAAAGCCCTTGTGTTCAACACAGACTGAACAAGACACTTTTCATGGCGGACAGATGTGGATGGTGGCCGCTGGGTGGAGACAGTCAGACAGGTAGAAAATGGAAACTGCTGTACACTCTCTCTCTCTCTCAGTCATACGCGGCAAGCAACTGATGACATCGTTATTTCCGACTCTCTCGGCTGTTAATACAGACCGCAGCTGGTCCCTGGAAGTCCTGCTTCATCTTCTGCCTTGTTCCCGGGTCGGTGTCTCTGTGTGTGATGGAGGATTGATTCAGGACGGGATGGATGCCGCGTAAAAAAGTAAGTGGTGACTTGTCATCGATTTTTATTCCCATACGCAACATATTTTATATTTCACACGTGAAAAACCTAAATTAGTGCCACACTATGATATGCTTTAAAGGGAAATGTAAAACATCACTTTGTTTTTACAGGAATATTATGAGCCTATACAGAAAGTCAAAAGTAAACTGCTCCATAAAAAAATCATCACTGCCTGTTGTAGGCACAGTATCAATTTAGTAAAACCATACCAGCCAAAATTATCATTATTTACAATAAATTCATTTTCTATTTGCTATTGGCCATTAGAGCTCAACTCTTGATAAGATTAGTCAAAAGGAATTACTTAGAGGTCAATATGTTGTTCGTCATTAACTACAGTAAAATCTATGTAGAGTACAGACATGTTTACAGATTGTTGAAGATACAACTACAGTGATTTTATACAGTATAAGAAAAAACATGAAGTAGTAGAAATGACCTTTAGAAACAAAAATGTTTAATGAATCGGTGAATCAGAGAGTAAATGGTTCAAATTGTGACATGATTTTTAGTTTAAGGGAATAATCCCTACTCAATAACTTCAGTTTGCTCCTCCATTGACACACACACACACACACACACACACACACACACACACACACACACACACACACACACTCACACACACACACACACTCACTGTTCCCTGCGCTTATATGCAAAGTGTCTTAACAGAGAACAAGACACTTAGCTGTGGACAGCTACCTGTCATCACGTCGGTGGTATCTGGTTCAGTCACTCAGCTGATCCTGAAACACAACAACCTACACTCAGAGTGAGTTGACAGCTGTGATGATGGGGAACAGAAAATGTCATCAGTAACTTTTCATCAATGACACAAAGCAAACGACCTTTAAAGTAAGTAAAATTAATTTTGCTTTCAGAATTATTTTGTTGAGCTTTTTTCTAACACAACCGATACTACAGTACTGCTGTTGCACTTATAGGAAACTTTATGTTAGAAAATTAAAATAGAAATGTAGAGTTCTCCCTATTTTCTTGTGAAAAGCCCTGCCTTCTGAAGAGCAGCAGTCTGAGACAGAAAGTTACATACATATGTTAACTGTACTGTGGGACACGTCTGTTTATTCAGACTAAACTATATAACTGTAAGTATTTATCAGCTGAAAATGTCTACTTGGCCCTCCTGATGTAAAATGAATGTTAAAATTAATTACGTCTTCTAATAATGGTGGAAATAAACTTAGTACATTTAATGAATGTATTTAAGTCCAATTTTAAGGCTTTTCCATTTAATGCTAGAAGTCTAGAAGTGTTTGTGCTACGGATTCAAAACAGCATTTAATTTAATTACATTACATTATAGAAATGCATTTTACAAGACATGTTATGCGATCTGGGTTACATTTTTATCAACTCAATGAAAAAACTTCATCCTTTTTAAGTTGTTTTATTTTTTCAGGCTTTTTTTGCCTTTATTCTAGCCACAAAAAGAGACAGGAAAGTTGTAGAGAGAGAGAGAGAGAGAGAGAGAGAGAGAGAGGGGGGATGACATGCAGCAAACGGCCACAGGTCGGACTCGAACTCGCTGTAGTTAGGACTAAGCCTTCATGGCACAAGTTTTACTACTGAGGCGCCCCGTGAAAAAACATTTTAATTAACTTTTTTGCAAAGATGCAAAAACTGAAACCAAGATCTTCCTGTCCTGTTCATAACCAAAGTGCTTTTGTTGCCTAAACCAAAAGCAGGACTCAGGACATCAACTCCAATCAGTGCAATCGAAATCCAGCGGTATCGATCCACACCGCCTCCCTACAACTTCCAAGTCCAGTGGTTAAAAATGTGGCAGTTATTCTACAAGAAATAACATTTCCTGTAAAATGTGATTGGCAAAACAAATTCGCACCATGTATTATACAAGTATAATCTCTAGGAGACAGGGTACTCAGATGTCGGTCAGTGTTGAGCATTTGCATCCATGCATGCTCTGCATATGTCCCCATGTGCCCTTTTACCCCCTTTGCCTGCTGCACTGAGCTCTAGACATGACTGTGGAACGCCAGGCGGGACATGTGTGCGTCTGTATGTTCATGTGTATGTGTGTGTGTGTGTGTGTGTGTGTGTGTGTAAATGTGCATGTGTCAGCAGAAGCAGGACAGCGGCACGCTCCCATTGAAAAGGAAGGGGGATGGGAGGGGTGGGGTAGTGCTGGATGACGTTTGGCCCGGCAGCTGGGAGCTGCTCCGGGCTTTTGTTCCTCGCTGACCCCGCTGACCTGGCACTCGCCCTGATGTCACACACACACTTTCACGCACCTGCACATAGTCAGACGCATGACCGCACTTATGCACCCTTACACACACACACACACACACACACACACACCACATGCACAAGCCTGCACCAGGATATATGTAAATGTGGAAATTTGCTAAAACACACCATAGACACGCACACACATGCACACAAACTCAATAGGCCAGGCCCTGTGGGGACGATCTATCATGACTTAATCAGGGTGCTGTGAATTTGTGTGTGTGTGTGTGTGTGTGTGTGTGTGTGTGACAGAGAGCGAGAGAGAGAGAGTGTGTGTGTGTGTGTGTGTGTGTGACTCACTGTATGTAGTCTATGAAAGACATCTGATCATAACAGTAGAGCTGTGAGTGTGAGATTCTATGATGTTTCCTTTAGTCGCTCCTCCATGAGTAAACACTGCTTTTCCTTCCTGGTTTGTCATCGGCTGAAAAGTCCCAGATTCCCCTGACTCTCATTGGGAACCGATGATAATCTCCTGTTTTTCTATGTCTAGAATAAACTTATTGAAATCGCTTTGTGCTCCAGGAACCCCAGCACCTAGAACATTAAGGGTAATGTCATAATTTTAATTTTTTTTCTTCAAACACTGAAGCTGGTAGAAGAGAGAACATCGTAGGTCGTAGCAGAGTTTATTTTCTTCAGAAACACTTCTGAAAGTGTTTCATCATTGTGTGCTGACAAACACGTGGCAGAAGTTTGTGTGTTGACTGCTGTAGTGGTTTTCCAGTGAAGACTTCAAACTCATGTCAAGAATCTTCTGCACCAGTTAGATTAACTGTTTAAGTCATTTATCAAATGTGAGGATTTGCTGCTTTTCTCTGTTTTATGTGATAATACATTGAATATCTTTGGGTTTTGGGCTCAATCATACTCCCTTGCAGATGCACGTGTAGCTGCTCTTATACTACTTTCTAGTCCGATTGAAGGACGCATGTGCAACACTAGCCTCAGTCAGAAAAAACAAGCAAACTGAAGATGTTAAGTTTAATTAGGAACAGACTAATTGCTACATTCCTCTCTGAAAGTACAGTTCAGATGCTGACCAGGTTGCTGCGGAGGTTTTATTGGCCTGAGTTATGTGGTAAATCTCAGCACTGTGTCTTTCTTTGTGTGGCTGCTGAATCACTCCATCTTCATTACACCAAACACGAGCCTGGGCGAACAGCAGGTGGTATGTGTGTGCACGCGCGTGTGTGTGTGCTTGTGTGTGTGTGTGTGTGCTTGTGTGTGTGTGTGTGTGTGTGTGTGTGTGCGCGTACATGTTTTCATGCTGCCTCCTTGCCTCCTTAAGTGACCCAGAGGGCATTGGGCCTAAGGCCAACCTTTTGTGGCTTCAAAGTCTGATGACCCTGTCCCATCCCCCTCCACACACACACACACACACACACACACACACACACCATGTGGTCTGGTCTGGTTTGTTTGGCTTCCCTCTTCATAGGTAGGAGCATGTGTGGGGGCTGTTAGTATAGCATTATGCCTGTAAAGTGTGTGCGGATGATACCAGCTGGACAACCTCTTCTTCTCCCTGTATCCACCTCTCAGGCCTTGTTAAGGGGCTGGAGTAATCCCCGCTGCCTGGATCAGTGTTTGCCCAGCGGGCTGAAGGCCGAGCTGCTGCAGCCTCTTTTCCTGTTGTTCCCTCTGCCCTGGATTATCTTCACACCTACTCTGTCTTCTGTCCTTTCTGTCCTGTCTCTGGACTTTCGGCGTAATCAAGCGCGCTAGAGTTTTCTTCTGGAGGGATTTGCTATGAAACATGAGTTTCATAGCAGCATAGAGTCTACGGTGTCTCTCTCTGGACAGCACTGCTCATGATGGCAGTGTTTCTAAATGAGTGCAAATAATCAACGGGACACACAAAGATATAGATATTAAAAAGATTACTATTTATTATTATTAAGCATTTCTGTCACTATTGCATAAATATGAAATGGTGAATAGGGAAATTATCAGAGGGAGAAGAAGCATTAAGTCATGGTTGATGTTTACGTTACTGTATATTTGACATTGATTTAATCAGGTAATCTGGCTGATGACTTTCTGTGTGGAGTTCATACGTTCTAGCTGTGTCTGTGTGGGTTTCCTGCTTCTGCAACAGTTTCCTCCCGTTCAGAAGACATGTCACTTATGTGAAGCTAAATTCATTTATTCATCAGTTAGTTAGTAACTTAGTTTGTTTAACAAAATACGTAAAATAAACAAATATTTTCACAAAAAATAATTAATCTAATAAAAGGTACAGACTACAGTTGGATAATTATGTGGGTTTGCATATATAAGAAAAGTTTCTTAAAAGTACATGGATACCTTTTAGAAAATAGATGCATCGATCAGACGAAGAGTTTATCTGACTCTGTTCTTCATGGCTGTGATCATTCTGTCAGATTAGGTGGTATTTCCATATGTTTCCTCTTCTGTTTGCCACACAGATCAAACAAAACGAGTCAGATTTATCTCGTGTAAACAGCAGTTACACAGCACAGCGCTGCGCAGTGCTGCGCTGTGCTGCGATCGAGGGGCTCGGTGTGGTGCAGGCAGGCGGCGGGGAGCAGGACACCTGTTCATCCTGCGACTAGAAGCAGATGGTCCACATGGCTCCTGCTCCCCGAGGGAAAAACCTGTCAGCTGAGCCCCAATTAAGGAGTCACTGCAAGTCAGAGAGGAGTGGGGGGGTAGGGGAGGGTGACAGAGGCTCGAGAGCAAAATCAGTAATGAAATGACTGTAATGTGAGAAATTAACTGTTTGACTGATATGATTTTTGTAATACCTATACTACACTCCCACCCACAGTGGAATGATACAAACGAGATTAATGACAAGATATAGACGTGCTTTTACTATGAAGCTTCCTAAGCAATGCAATAAACTGCCTGAAGCTAATCTTTGTTTAATAGTTTATATTCCTAGGTTTTATGGTATTTGTTTAATTCTTTTTTTTTTCTTCTTGTAAACAGTTAATGCTTGTAGGCTTGAGAAATGATTTATAATAGTGAAGTTGGCATAATGAGATAATGTGCATGCTAACTAAAATACCAAAGTGTAACTGAGTTTAATAATGGAACTGCTCAATCATAGCGTCATGTCAAATAAATCTTTACAGTATCACATTAAATAGAATTTATTGCATAGGGTTTATTCATACGCAGCGCATGAGTGATAAAAGGGAATTAGCACAGATATTTGTAGTGTTTGTTTTGTTGTCTGGCAAACTGTTTCTGATGCAAGACACATTTCAGAAAAATAATAAAGTGAAATCATCATTAAACACCTTAAATGACGAGTTGAAAGATAATATCATACCGCCGCTGGCTGACTTGCACCAACAGGTCTCATTTTGAAAGAAAAATTACTGACAGAATTTACAGGTGCTTATGATTTGCTCCACATATGGCAATGGAACAATGTGTTGTCTACTTCTGATATGATAGAATTTCCTCTTTGTGTGTAGCTTTGTGTGTTATATACATACCTTACATTGCCTCAAGGTTCAGTGGTTGGTTTCTGTTTTTGTGTGTATTCAGGGTTACCATGGTGTTGGCTCGGAGTGACATGATGATGAGCCAAAAATTATTTAAAATCACTGGCCGATTTGCTGTGTCCCCTTAGTATTTCTACACAGTTTCTGATGCATGCCAGCCGGATGAGATTATTTTGGCAGAAAAAATTCAATAAAATCAGCTCTGATGCATCACTCTAAAATATCAGTTGTTTTTGTTGTTAGCTGTAACTTTCACAAACTTAAAACCATTTACAGCCAATTTAATCCTCCCTCTCTGTAGATGGAGAGATAACTGTCAATAACTTTGCAGGCATATTTGGTAAACCAATAGGTTTTAAAAATTCATGTGGTTAAGGCCAAACAAAAATCTTTGTTCCATAGAGAATGTCCATATACACTATCAATGACATTTACTGTAATAACTTTAAATAACCCTGATAAGATTCATGTTGTAGCTAATACTGTAATGGGAACTACACCCAGCAGATTTGCATGTTCAGACCTGGGCTTTCCAGAAGAAGCTTGGCTGCTTTTTAAGTCATAAATTTACATTTGTTCATTTAAAAATGAACAATCCTTTGTTTGAGGGAATATTTCCAAAAGGCCTACTTCAGGTTTGTCCGGCTGGCAGGAAGCCATCGGCGCAAGTTGCCAAAAGGTGTCACAATCGGTTAGAGTAATTAGAACAATAAACATATTTGAGAAATAAAACTGATAGCAAACATGTGTTACAATTACACAAAATTGTTTGTTTATTCTTTGCAGTCAGCTTGTTATTTACCCAAACACTCAATGCTTGTTCGTGCTCTTTATTATGTGATGTGTTATCAGTTCTATTATGTTGTCCTGAATAAATACATGTAGTTGACAAGGGGGGAAAATGAAAACATTAATGTTAGCACACTCACACACTGTGTATTTGCAAGATATGGGATTAACCTCCTGAGGCTGAGCAGACCGTTTCAGTTGCGTAAGGTGAGGACTGGTTTAGATGATATAAGGTTTTTGTTATTTTCTTTTGTGGATATTTCTCAGTTTGGTGAGTGAAATCAAGAACCCTCTCCAAAGCTGACATTGACAAAGTGGCGTTATTTATTACAACTGGTGTCTCTGCCAAACAGCATCAGTGGGAATTCAGAAAACTGGCACAGGAGTGAAGACTCAAGGGAGGGGTCATTACTCAGTCATAGGAAAAAAAAAAAAAGAAAGAAAAGGGGACAGTCTGATAGGTATGTAAAAGTGAACCTAAGGCAAAGGAGTGAATGCTGGCTAACAGGTGGATATATACTGGGTTTGATGACTAATTGGAAGCAGGTGTGTAGACGGTACAGTGCAGGTGATGGCTGATTCAGGAAACACTCTCCTCCCTCTAACCCTCCCCCGCCGTGTTCCCCAAACGTGAGTTTTCAGGCTTGGCCTTAATAGGTCGCTTCAAAAACAAATAGAGGAGATTTGAAGATGCTACATTCACATTTTTGTATGATTTTATGACTAGCATTTCCCATAAATCACCTTTCGTTTAGACTGTTTGGGCACAGCTGTGACATCTCCATGCCTACATCATCCACTGGAGATTATCTTGTGTTTATTTCAAACAGGAAAAGTGATGCGCATCACTGCCTGTGAGGCAGGAGGAAGCTAGCAAAGAGAAAATATTTTGAAGGTCAAACTGTAAAGTACTTAAGGTTGAATCAGTATCATTTGAAAAGTTTAAATACCCAAATTTATTTTCTTTTTTGCATTTGACAAAAAAAAACAAAAAACTTTGCAAATATTAAATCATCTAAACACAAGCAGCTGTCCAAGAACTTAGCCTGAATACAACATGAAAACATGTCATTTAAATTTGGACAAAGAATAAGATCAAATAACTAACTAAAGAATGAAATTGATCAGACCTTATGGATGGAAATATCAGTCGGTCCACCACTGTGGTCCAGAATGAAATGTCTCAAACCTCAACAATGATTGGGTGAATAATTCATTCATGGTTCCCAGAGGATGAATCTTCAAGAAATTCAAGCATTTCACACTAATTTTATTTAGTAATTAAACAAGGATTCAATTTCTTCTTGACAGGTTCTTTTGGTATATTATCACACTTGTTCTGTACTCTTCTCTGTTGATGGGTAAATCATGTTTTGTTCCATTGTCACTGTTGGAAAAAATAATAAACCTCCTCCTTTCTCAAGATGAAATGGCCTGGTAACTGGAACTGTTTAAGTCCAGCCTGACAGGCAGCCAGTCTTTGTTTCTAATCTCCTCTGAGCCTAAAAGTAATACCCCTTCTCACAATCTAAGGCCTTTGAAAAGTTGCCGCCATTTTGTCAGGGCCGTGTCCAAACAACAAAGCCCCACTCTTGCTTTTTTTCCCTCTTTTTCTGTCTTTTCCCACTCTTTTCCTTTTCTGCCTCTTGTTAGTTTGAAGGCTTTTTCCCTTCACAGCTTCCTTCCCCACCTGCTAACTTTCTGTCAGACACACACACACACACACACACACACACACACACACACACGCACTTGCACTCCTAACACCCATTTTGGGAGCACACACTACTTTTAACATAATTCGTCTCATTGTCTGAGTCAAACCAATCCCCCACCCATGAAACAAAGAGGTCGAAGGCGGCAGCCGTCCCCAGCGGGCCAGGTGTTCCGCAGGGCTGAATTCTGGGTCCTGTGTTTTTTTTCACTTGCTCTTTCTCCTCATGTATCTGTATTTGTGTGTGTGTGTGTGTGTGTGTGTGTGTGTGTGTGTGTGTGTGTGTGTGTGTGTGTGTGTGTATGTGTGTGTGTAATGGCCCTGAGCATGGTGTGTCTGTGTGCAGCTGCCCGCCGAGGACCCTCCTTTGTGTCCTTCTCCCCACCATTGTCAGCTCACGCCTTCTCGTCCATTCATGGCTCATGCCGGCGGATGGGCTGGTGGTGGTGGTGGTGGTGTGTATGTGTTTGTGTGTGTGTCTGTGAGGTTTTTGGGGTGGGGGGGTTTGTGGTGAAGGGGGTGGAGTTATCCTAGCTTATCTTGGTTTCCCTTTTTATTGGCTGAGAGATGGGTGATTGGTTTGTGTACAGAATGAGCTTTGGTGAAGACAGGAAAGTGAGACGTGTGTGTTTGTGGTAGGATCTCTGCGTTCGTATTGGTCCGTGGGGCAGACTCGGTGCGAGGAGGGGATGGTAGATGCCTTACACTCCATCTGTTGTCAGTCACACTGCTGAACCTGCAGCCTCAGGACACTGCACTCTGCTTCTCAACCAAAAAGGAGAACTTGAATGCTGATCTCTTAGGATTGCTGCTAAACTCAACCAGGAAACTCATTTTGCTCAGCCCAGTTGGATTGACACCTTTACTTTTTCCAACTCTCTAGTGGATATTAAAATTTGACTTAATTTTTTTTTGCTTTAAAAAGGATTTTTTTTTTGTGTCATACATCCAGGCTTACTTTATCATCACCATCACTGGAAATTCCTCCTGAAGTTTTGTCTTACTCTTGTGCTTTGCAGCTGGAATGACAGAAGGCAGCGTTTCAGGAGAGAAATTGTAGGAGTTTTTCTCAGTTGTTGCTGCCTTGCTGTTTCCCTTGGAGCTGTGTGGTAAGTGTTTGTGTTTTCTTTTCATGTGCATTTGGCTTGGCTTAGCCTAGTTTTGCATGTTAAAGAAAATTGAAAGCGCCATTATCATGCCTTGTCATTGCTTTATCATGATTATCTTTATCGCAAAATCTCCCTGATTATATTGTCTGTACTCACCTCACAGTCAATGGGTTTAACAGCAACAACAACATGCAGATGTGACCACAATACTCATGTGTGGAATAATGAGTCAGCAAGAGACAAAAAACACTTCAAGTCCAACAGTTGTTGTGATGTTTGTGTCTTTTGTCTGTAGCTCAAATCTTTTTTACATGTTGAAGGTTGCCACTCAAATTGTTTCATCTATAGACAGACAATGCCTGATATTTCCCACGTGTGATTTTTAGAAATGTATTCTTCAGTTTGGAAGGTTTTAGTGTCGATACACAATATAAAGTGTGTTCACAAGTGAAATTGAGACTGAAAGTCTTTGTGTGGGGGATTCCTTGGGGTTCTCCCACATCATAAGGAGCTGTTTAATTTCACTCCAATTTCATTCATCCCAAACCAGTCAGAGAGTACTGTATATAATGATGGGAGTTGGACCAGTGATGATCAATGAGTTCACTTTCACCACTATATCCACACACATTAAGCCTGTGACATGTCTGATCCTGGGTTTAGTAAGAAAGAGGGAGGCAGAACCAGACGTAACCAACTGAGAGTCTGCTCAACTCAGGGTGAAAGTGAGAGTCACCCACAGCCCCCTACCTAAAAGGTCACATGACAGAAAGTGGTGATATGTATCACCGAGGACGAAGCTGGACACCACCAGTTGCAGGAAAGCCGTAGTGGAGGGAAGAGGAGGAGGAGGAGGATGCTTTCACGGAGGTCCCCTGTGGCTTCAGCAGGCATCTGTTGCCCCCGCTGCCCATATATACCCCCACCCCCACCCCCACCCTCTTACACCCCCTTTGTCCCCCCCACCCCAGCCGGTCACTGGTGTGGCAGACTGGTTCACTGCTGGGCTCAGCCAGCAAATGGCAGCCGCTCGGCAGCCCTGAGGGACTGGTCCCCCGGTCTGGCCTCGGGGGAGCTCATCCCTCCATATACCCCCAAGGGGGCTAACCCTGGATCCTGACACATGCAGAGATAGACAGAGTGCAGAGGCAGTGCAGGCAGGCTGGGTCACTGAGGTGGAGGCCGCAGCATCTGCTCACTATGGAAGGACTCGGGCCCCTCCTCCCTCTGCGCACATACACACCTACAGAAGTTATTTGAGAGACGAGTTACGATGAAGTTTCTGTCTGTATAAAACGTAATGAGCAGAAAAACCCTGGCAAGTGGCAAAAGTAATTTTTATTAAAAAGGTTGAGGGGCATCTCTCAATGTCGGAATTATCAACCAAAGGAATTGAAAGAATGGTTGTGATCTTTCAACATTATGGAAATGGAGAGATTTTTTTCCCGAGCATTAAGGACAAATAAAAACTGCTACGTTAAGTTTGTAACTCACAAATCTGAATTCATTGCAAATGAATGTGGTTAGAGTTCAAATATCTTGTTTAACAAAAAAAGCTGTTGAATCTTTGAGGCTAAAGGCCAAAAAAAAAAGCAACTCAAATGTTATATTTATTCTTAAAAATCAATTGATACAGAAAATATTGATAAGAAAATGACGTAGCTCAATATTATGGTGGATTTGTAGATTTGATGCACATAAAACACCATAAAACAGTGACAGGTGGCTTATTATGTCCATCTGTGCTATTTTATAGTGAAATATCAAGAGTGTGTGTCACTTTCCACACGTTCATTATTTGACATTTTGTCATAGCAGAATCTACCCAAACGCTTCCTGTGCAGCTGTATGTTTCTACATATTCACTAATCTGATTGGCCGATCTGATTTTATTCTGCAGCTTGTAAGTCCAGGTCTAAACCGAAGAGGCTGATCTGTTTTCTGTACTTTTACTAAGTACCACAGTTAATTCCATAGAGCTTAATCTCAACATTAATTTCACACTGAAAGTAATCTACAATCTTTCACAGAGCTTTCAAGCGCAGGAAATGGTTATAAAATATTTCATAATGAATATTTTAACAGCATAAATAGTTTGTCAGAATAGCTGCTCATAGATTACCGTTGTTCATTCATTTCTGACATCGATCATTTTATTATTATTATTTATTTACTGGTATTCATCCATGTTTTTCACAAATACATTTTTAATGCTCCAGACTTTTACTGCATTTTTTAAAAAATATTCTGCAGCAATAATACAATTTATATTCATGTTTAAAAAAAAAAAAGTGTGAATGTGAAAAAAAACCAAACATTTTATTTAACTATTGTTGAGTATATTATTAATAATATTAATCTGTATTAAATATTTTAGGGATGTATTATAAAAATTTGGATCTTTAGCGCGTGTTTTCTCAACTTCTTAGAAAAAATTGTTTGCTTGAAATGATTGACTCATCTGATCAATAACGTAGACCATCATAGTGTCATAGTACTTTTGTAGTAGGGGTTGTACTATTAAAAAAGAGATTAACTTTCATGTCATTTACTAGAAGAAACTGAACACGTGTCTCGTTGTTTCTCACTGGCATTAAAAAAAGAGTGCAGAGCCTCCTTTTCTCAGTTTTTTGAGTTTCTTTCACCACAGCAGCATTGTTTCTGGAGCGCTGTATTCTGCCCAATGCTGTGTGTTTTGTTTTTTTTACTGCGGTTATTTTACATATTTTTCTGCGATACTATAATTTCAGACTGCAGTGATCACACAGACCGAACTTTCCTGCCTCTGACTGGGTGATTTACACTTGCTGTGTCACTGTCATATTTCTGCTGACTCCTCAAAGATCCTGTCTGGCAACCTGTGACTCTGAGACTGCTGTGAATGCTGCATTACCAGTGTGTGTGTGTGTGTGTGTGTGTGTGTGTGTGTGTGTGTGTGTTGGTGGGGGGTGAATGGGTTTAAAAACCCCCCCAGCCTCCGTCTGTGCACGCTGCTCAGGCCGAGAGAACAATACTCCCGTCACAGGAGGACAGATTGGGTGGCAGCTGCATTGTTGAAGGACGGCAAGCCAGACACACTTCTTCCCCCCACCCACACACACACACACACACACACACACACACACACACACACACACTCTCTCTCTTTCCTTTTGTGCTTCTTTTGTTGTTGGCGGACTAAATTATTCCAGTTCTCTTGTGGCATTCAGGGTGACAAACAGTGGTGCAGCAGCTTAGACATGAGGGGTCAGGACATTAAGAGGCCCCTGCTTTGCGGTGCTTTAGTCCAAGATCCAAGAGACCTCTCATTCCAACTGTCTCTAAAATATAGCCACACATATGCATGCATACAGTGTTTCTAAATGAACTCTTCTGAACCAACTGGCAGAGATTGGTGGAGAATCATTTTTTCTAAACTTGACGTGTTTTTAAAGCCATTTTATGTTCAGGTACTGAGTTATTCTTCATTTAAAATTAGCCTGTGTAACACAAGCTTCCTCTAACCAATCAGAAGTTAAAATCCTGAGCAATAAAAATCAACCTTGCTCAATTCAATACTCAGTGTGGTATAGCCAGTAGCTTGTGGTGGCAAAGGTTATCAAGTTTTAGATTTTACTTCAACCACTTTATAGCTGTTTTCACCAGGAGACACATTTCTCACGCTCTCAGCTCAGTCACGTTATACGGTGCGTATTTATCACTTGTGGCCACAGTGTCTGCTGCTCTTCAGCAAAGTTACATGGTGTCTGAAGCCCTGCACTGCCGTGTCAGATTAAATTAACGTTAACATCACGATGGTTTACGATTCAAACAGAGGTGAGACTGAATCTGAGCAGTTTAAAGTTTAAAGTACAAACACCAAAGTTGTAAGTAGCTGATGCATTCAAATAGTTTTCTCAACATCCTGGGAGCAGTCTGATGCTTTGGAAGTACCCTTCATCCTTTATGGGTATTTCCACAGATAAACAATGTTGCACACAAACACACTGATGCTGATTTGTTTGTGGTGTGAGCTGGTGTCAAAAGCAACCCAAAGCCAGCCCACAGCCCCTCTGTCCATATCATAGCAGCGGTCACAGGTGCTGCATTGAACTCAGTTATCATACGACTGATCCTTGACTGTTGTTTCCTTTTCGTAAAACAGCCCTCTGTGAAGAATGTGCTTTTGTGTTTGCAAGTGGAGCAACTGAAAGAATGAGCTCCCTCATTGTTCACATTTTTGATAATCTGCAACACAAAGAACAAAAGATCCGGTTTTGGTACTGAGGGAAAACTATGCATCAAACACACAGGACTGAAACTAGATCTGAGGATAAAGGAACTTTAAAGAAGTCTTGGTAAAGCATGGTTATTTTATACCGAGTGTGTTGTAATGTGTGTGTATGTGTGGCCGTAATACAGTGGAGATGAGTGAGCAAAGGAACACATGTTGTTTTTTTTAAGGGGTCACTAAGCAATTTCCCATCCTAACAGCTCGCCCTTTGTTTCAGCCAATGCGTAGACCCCCACGGGGCCAGCAGGTCCCACTCTGAGGAAGAAAAGGGGCTTTCAGGACCATTAGAGGATCTTCAGGGGGAACTACACCCTTGCCTTGACTTTAGTGTTCGGTGCTTCATGGCTTTAAAGATTGTTGTTGAATTTCATTAGTATCAAATCTTATTTTATTTTGAGAGTGTGAATTAAAAGAGTGCTGTGGCTGGACTGGAACATGTATGGTATTTGACATCAGTGACACTGCGTGTCCTTGTCATTTTGTAAAAAGTTACAGTATGACTGTGAAGTAACTCCGCCAAGGAGGTCATGTTTTCACCTGTGTCTCTTTGTTTGTTTAATTAGCCACACCTTCTGCGCTCTGCTTTTCTGTGCACATAAAATGGTAAAACCATTCAGTTCATTGTGTTTGAAATAATCATGTATTAAAAATCAATAAGTGACACCATGCGCACACACACACACACACACACACACACACACACACACACACACACACACACACACACGTCGGACTAACATGCAAATATGTTACCTATGCACTTGTTGTGGTGGATGGCGCAGTGTGTGACTGATGTGTGAACTTTGAGGGGGAGAATGTCATCCACGTTGTTTTCTGTAGCTACAATTTACAGATGTCCCCTGAATGCCTCACATGCAGACTGTTGGTAGACTCTAGCAAGGCTGCACAAAGAGAAGCCTCTAGTTATGAGTTAGTTAGAAAAGGTGAAATAAGGCGTTCTGATGTAAGATTTAAATTTTAAATTTTATCTACCTGAGCAAGTCTTAATCTACCTGGGCTGGTTGTTCAAGTAGAGCCCATGTCTGCAAAGCGCTGTGCTGGCAACATCTCTCTTCACACATCATTAGGAGGTTTTTGGGGCAGCAGCACTTCACTGTAGAGCGGCTTAATAGGAGGTTTAACGGGTTTTATGTTTGTCATTGGAAAATGTGTCAATTCCCACGCTTGTTTTGGGGAGGGCCCAAACATTTCTCAGAAAGAACTTATTCTGCCTGTCTCATTTTCTCGGTAAGATAGATTTTGAGGTGAAAACTAAAAACTTACACCAGCAAAGTAATGCATTGGTTTGTAACCTCTCTCTAAACATTACTGCTCACAATAACAAGTTTATAGTGTCAGGGCTTCAGGCTTGAGTTTTGAAGTGAGTTGTCAAAGCCTCATCACTCATTCATCAATAACTCAGTAAGAGGCTGACTTCTGCTCATTTATGTAACAGGTCATATACCAGGGTAGAGTTATCATTAAATGTGTTACGTATTAATGCATGCGTAGATTAGGTAACAAGAGAGTCTACACGGACCACACTGAAGCATGTTGTCGTGTTATTCTCACACAACTGCAATGAAACATATCGGCCTATTTAAGGAATCCAGAGAAACATAGTTTGTAAAAACAAATTGCCAGTTTATATCAGTAGCGTAGCCGTGTGTATTTAGGCAGTGTTCTGCTCCTGCATGTCTACACACTGGAAGGTGTGAATCTTGGCCATGGTTTCCAGTAATTACGTTTGTACAGTGAGGTGGTTTGGCATCACTTGGCTTAGGTGCCTGGTGTCTTGCCTCTAGTCTAATCTGTTTCTTTGACAAGTCAATGCTGCTAAAATGCAAATCAGCAGAAGTGGAGCAGCAGGTAATGGAGGTTACACTTTACTCTTGAAAGCCTGCTGGGTGTAAGTAAACTTCACAAACCCTTCACTCCTGTTTGAGCTCAGTTTTTACATGATCTTGGGTCTTTTTGTTTAAGGCATGGTATAAATAAGCTTTCTTATCTCGATTGTGTGGTGAGATCTCAATATGCAAATTAGGCAGGTGGAGCTGGAAACTTTCAACTTACCGGGCAGTGTTTTTTTTCATAAAAATGAGATTTTTACACTTAGAGCTGAGATCTGATCAGAAGGAGAGCCAGACACCCTTCAGACGTGACAGCTGCCGGGTTTCAATATGTTCTGCATTCATTTACACCTTGCGTTTTCAGATAAGATATCCAGATACAGATCACATGGTAACGTGAGGTGTAAACGAGCACATTACATCATATGAGGTGTTTCATATATATGCTAAACTAAGGTGAATTAATTTGTGTGTATATGTGTAAATTAATAGACATTTTGGACGTACATATTTTCAAGTTTAACCAGTTGCTCCTTGTGTCTCCCTGCAGCTTCACTCCCAGGACCAGTCAGTGAGCTGTTAACTATCAGCAGTAACAGTGGGGTCGGCTCGGTGCCCGGGAGGTCACGGAGGCCGTGGAGCTGGATGTATGAGACGGCTTCATGGGCCTGAAGGACCATCTGGAGGATGGGACAGGCCACATCCTCAGCCTGGAGCTGGATCTGGACTACCTCCATGTGGAAGGTACTGAGCGGCAGGGCGGTCTGAGCTCTGCGACGGCTGCTGGGAATATAGGAGTCCTGCAGGTCAGAGCTGGTGCCCCGGGTAACAACAGTAACAGTGCTGGGAGTAGCAGCACTAGTTTTAGTACTCATTCAAGCTATAGCAGCAGCAGCAGCTGCAGCAACTTCTCCGAGGAGAGCGCCGTGTCCGACAGTGAAGATGAACGACTCCAGAATGGGTCTGAATCTCAAAATCCTCATCAAGATCAGCCTCACCTACACCACCAAGAGTCCTCCTCCGTCTGTCAGCCAGTCAGGCTGGACCTGACACTAAACCGATCCCCGAGAGACCCCACACAGCCAGAAACATCAGCGTCTGCTGACCCCGTCACAGACTGCCGCACCAAGGTGGAGTTCGCCCTCAAGCTGGGCTACCCCGAGGAGCTGGTGCTGCTGGTGCTGAAGAAACTGGGCGCAGGCGCACTTATCAATGACGTCCTGGGAGAGCTGGTCAAACTGGGAACCAAGACAGAGATGGAGCAGCAAGGGGGTCCGACAGTCTCCCAGTCTCCCTCCACCTCTTTGACCTGCTCCTCCTCCTCATCCTCTTCCTCCTTCAACTCCTCTCTGGACTCCTGTCGCCTGCTGTGTCCGTCCCAGCTGCTGGAGGACAAAGAAAACCTTCGTCCTGTTGTGGTGGACGGGAGCAACGTAGCCATGAGGTGAGAAATGTCAGGTTCATACTTTCGCTCACATGTATCCACATCTTACTGCGCCATCATGAAACCACCGATGAAGAAAATCTCTTTTTTGAAATTGTTAAATAAAACAAAACTAACCCTATGTAACCATAGCAACCATATGAGCGTATAACATACCGTAACACTGCTGATTGTATGCTGACTAAATGGGAAAACATGTTTGGATCTCTCGTCTCCATTGGTTTGGCTTCATGGTGACTATTAATCAACTCTTTAATTAAAGCATCTTCAAAGGAAGGTGCCTGTACAAACGAGAAGAAAAATAGGGTCACACCCGCAGGCATCACATAAAAGGCCTGTACAGTATGTGTGGATAATTATTTCAGTAGTTTCAGTATAAACAGGTTTAATACAATAAGCCATAAGTGTGTTTTCTGCATATTCTTTTTTTGAGAAGTCAGTTTTTGCCAGGAATTTTTGTGTTGATCAACTTTTACTGTGGTTTAAGAAACAGGAAGTATGTCTTACGAAAATCCAACAACGAACGGACCGCAGCTGAAATTGAGCTGAGAATGAAAACAGACAGATGAAAAACAGATGTTAAATAGCAAAATATATATTTTTGTGCTGATGTCGCAAAAATGTCTTAAAAGTTGAATGTCTTGAATGCATATATAAAAGTCATATTTAGCCAGAATACACAACTACTAGAATAAAACAAAACTGAAACAGAATAATAAGAAATACAAATAATAATAATAATAATAATAATAATAATAATAATAATAATAATAATAATAAAGCATTTCCCAGTGTTCAGGCCAAAGCTTAACCTCACTTTGTGACACAGGCCACAGCTCAAGCTCTTATCTCTGACTTTATCTCTGACTTTCCACTGGAAAACTTAAATACAAAACAGTGTTATCTTTTGCATCACTGGTTGTAATTTACACATTTTTTTTCTGCTCTTGCAGTCATGGAAATAAGGAAGTGTTCTCGTGTCAAGGCATCCAGCTGGCTGTGGACTGGTTCTTGGAGCGAGGTCACCGTGACATCACTGTTTTTGTTCCCGCCTGGAGAAAGGAGCAGTCGCGACCTGACGCTCTCATCACAGGTAACAGCTGCTGTAGCTTTTGTGTCTAAATCCTCTGCTGTGGCGGGGATTTCTTCTTCTTCTTATCAACTTTGTCTCGTCCTTGTTTGAAGTTTAACTGTTGACCCTCTTTTCTTCAGACCAAGAGATCCTACGGCGACTAGAGAAGGAGAAGATCCTGGTCTTCACACCGTCTCGCCGCGTGCAGGGGCGCCGCGTGGTCTGCTACGATGACCGCTTCATCGTCAAACTGGCCTACGAGTCGGACGGCATCATTGTTTCCAACGACAACTACCGTGACCTAGCCAATGAGAAGCCAGAGTGGAAGAAATTCATTGATGAGCGTCTGCTGATGTACTCCTTTGTAAATGACAAGTAAGTAACTGATGTCGAAGGAGAACGAGTTCCACTGGAGAGAAGGAAAATAAAACTGCAAGATTATAGAAAACTGACACATGGCAGAGGGGAAATGCTTTAACTTCAAAAGCTTTAACTTAGTGACCCAGAAATGACTTCATCCAGTGTGTGTCCGAAAGTTTTGCAGGGAAATTATCTGAGGATGTCTTATTTACTTATCAGACACTTTCAGTTCCTCACCACTGTTCTTTTGATCTTTATTACTTCTCTTCATGTTTGCCCCGGTGATCAAATCCCCTGTGTATACGCTAGACACCACCTTCTTCAGGTTTTGTATTGTCTAAATGATCTTTTGTCTCGGGGATGTTTTACAGACTCGTCCTCTGTAGAAGACCTGTTGGTTTGTTACCTATTGGTGCTTCTGTTGTTGCTCTGTCAGTTTAACGCCTAAAATGCAAATGTTATTGTTCTTACAGTTTAAACAAACTGTAGAGCCTCTGCAGTAACTTCATATTTGAATAAACTGTAAAAACTAACACAAGCATCTGTTGTAATCCAACAATATGACACGAGCACCTTCAGATTCCTCACTGCAGAGCATCACTGATGTAGGATAAAAAAAGAGAGACTCAAGTTGCTTTTTTAAGAACCCTAATTTGGGATTAACAAAAGTTTTAATCTATTAACTGTGTATTTAGATTCATGCCACCAGATGACCCACTGGGACGCCATGGGCCCAGTCTGGAGAACTTTCTGAGGAAGAGGCCTGTTATTCCTGAACACAGGAAGCAGCCATGCCCATATGGTAAAACATGCTTTTATATACACTGCTGTTCTGTAATATTTTGACTTCTGTGACTTGTGCTTTAATACAAGATAAAAAAGATGCAGATACGATCCACTAACCAAGACGTCACAAAACATTTTCTTCCCTGCACGTTAATAAGAAATACTTTTCTTCTTTCCTCCTTTAGGGAAGAAGTGCACATATGGTCACAAGTGCAAGTTTTACCACCCTGAAAGGGGCAGCCAGCCCCAGCGTGCCGTGGCTGATGAGCTCCGTGCCAGTGCCAAAATTTCATCAGTAGCTTCCAGAGGCCTGCTGGAAGACGCCCTGATGATGAAGAGCCAAAGTTCTGGTCAAGGAACGGCTGAGGCCGAGCCGAGTCGGGGAACTCCAAAGAAACAGCCAAACCCCAGCCCTCGAAGCTCCTTCAGCGACCTCCTGGAGGACCGGCTCCGGGTCCAGTCCAAAGTGGAAGGACGCAGGGGAAGCAACAGCAGCAGCAGCAGCAGCTGCAGCAGCAGCTTTCTGGGGCATCCTGCTCCGGGGGGGCCCCCTTCATCGGGAAACCTGGACCCATGGGAGCACCCTGGGGGAGGTGGTGGGGCCAGTTTCAGGGTTGCTGGAGCCTCGGGACCAAGCCAGGCTGACACTTTCCACAGATGCGAGTCTCCAGAGCCAGGCTACAGTTCACTGGTGAAGGCCTACTCCAGCCTCAGTCTGGTGGTCCCACAGAGTCCTGAATGCTTCTTCCCAGCCGACCTGCGAGCTGGATCGCTGCCGTCAGACTGTAGCAGTGAAGGCAGCGTCAGCTCCGACTCCTTCTCCCCTGACCCTCTGTTAGACGATGGGCTGAAGTGCCACCATCACCACCACCATCCTCATCACCATCATCACTGCTCCGGCCAGTACAACCATCCTGCGAGCCGTGTCCCCCCTGGACTGGGCCAGTATGCTCCTCACGGCTATCCCGTTCCTCAAGCACTGCAGAGACCACATGGTTTTGGCCTGAAAACCCCTTCACCTCCTGTGACCTCTCATGCCTCTCCACATCCTTTCAAACCGCCTTCGGCCTACATCCCTCCCCACCTTCAGCATCCATCGCTGAGCGGTTTCCCAGGGGAATTCCCAGCTCGCCCACAGTGCCCACCCCAACCGCCCCCTGCTCACTCCCACCCTCGGAGCTCTCCCCTGGGCCGCCATCTGATGGGTTCCCTTTGGCAGGAAGGTGGCCTCCAGGACTCCCGAGTGTACGAAGGGTCGCCGCTTCATTCCAGGAGAAACTACGCCGGGCTAAACCAACAACCACAGCATCAGACAAACTGGGACCCCCGATACCAGCAGTCCCCTAAGCCTTGCTACGATCTGTTCACCTTCCAGAGCCATCCAGAAGTCCACGAGAAGGATCGGCACCCTCTTTGGGGCAGGCAGGCCCACTCATCACCCCGTGGCCTTTCAACATCAAGTCTTCCTCCGCTCCCGCAGCTTTCCCTTCCGTCCATCACTCCCCACAAAAGCCACCTGCCCTCACTGCCCCAGCACCAGGAGCCCCCCGCCTTGGGTCGATACCAGGACCTCAGAGAGAGGATGTTTGTTAACTTGTGTTGCATCTTCCCTACAGATCTGGTGAGGATGGTGATGGCCAGAAACCCTCACGTGATGGATCCTCAGGAGCTCGCAGCTGCAATTTTGTTGGAGAAATCGCAGCACGGGTCTTGAATGTAGCCGGAGGGTGAAGTTACAGCTTCATCTTAACCGGGCTCACCTCTGCAGATGTATCCCCTGCGATTATCTTCATGATCGACGTCAGGTTATGAACACACACAAACCAAAACCACAAGATATACGGCTCCTCGAGCTGTTAATGGACTGCTAATTTTCACTGCAGGGAAGTTGTCTCATTAATTTTAATGGTATTTTTTGTAAAGGGAAATCCTAAAAATTGCCATATTTTTCTATGAATATACCTGCTATTTCAGCACTTAAGATCAGGAAAGGTTGGGGTTTAATGTGCATGTCTAAACTTTTTTTGTCAAGACACCGGTGTGTTTAGGGAGACTTTTAATATGTGTAAAGGGTGACAGTGTTGTTCATTTGAAATTAATTTATTTGTTACATTTTAAGTTATTTAAAATTATTCTGTTTTTGGCACTTTTTGTTGTTCCTGTCTTTTTTATTTTCTTATTTTATTTTATTTTTTCTGGGAGGGGCAATCATATCAGGGTATAAGTACTGCTTAAATCCGTAGGTTCCAGCTGAGTGAAATTGTCCAGTCACTGAGATGACAACATGGAGTTATGTAAAACAAAAAAAAACAAACAAACAAAAGAATCAATCGTAAAATTTCACTGCCACATTGCAAAAAAAAAAACAAAAGAAAAAACCCCATTCCTACTGCATTTAATGTTCAAATTATTTCAACGGACGGATCGAGGGTTTCTCTAACAGGTGGCAGATCAGATGCTGTGGTGACATTTTGTGGATTTCCCCCCAAGGGGAAGTGAAACTCTGCGGCACCCGCGAGAGAAGATCGCAAAAACTCCACCCGAAAACCCCGAGCGGCTGTTTACTTATGAATGACAGTTTATTTCCTTTGCTAGGTTCTGTCAGCTGACTTCACAGTTCATCAGCTTTCAGTACTGATTTTTTTCATAACCCACCCCCTGTTCTTTTCCCTCTTTTAACCGCATGAAATTTCTAAGTCATATGAAGGTGACTGCTGTTGAGAGCATCGCCGGAAATGTTTAGGTGGAAGTGTTGGTTTTATTTTTTATTTTAATGTGAAATGTGTGTTAATTTATTATTTCTTTTTTAATGTGTGTGAATGTGTGTGTGTGTGTGTGTGTTTGCGCGAGACACAGGGTCTCCTTTGACAGAGGGTTCAGCTGCCTCACATGGGGGGGGGGGGGTAACTTTAATGTACCCTTCTGTTAAATACACAGAGATCCACAAGCTTTGCAGTATGAGACAGGAACAGTCTGGCAAGAGTTGGGAAACACCTTCTTATCTTCTGTTACCAATATCATGACAGTGATCGCCAATAGATATTTTAGTAGTTTTTAGTTCTACAAACTTTTCTTAAAAGGCACTAATAATCTCATTGGTTAAATTAAAACTCAGCGGTTTGGTGAAGAAACATCAGATTGTAAGAGGAGATACTGATAACTTAATAATGTTCTGTACTACAACTAAAGGTTATTTTCATTATCAGTTTATTGATCAATTCATCATAAAATCTATAAAATGTCAAATCATAGTAAAAATACTCATCAAAACAATCAAATAGCTTGTTTTATCCAACAAAATTTAATTATTAAGTATAAAAATGTATTCTTATAATTTATTTTGTAGTATCAGTATATATATTTTTAAACCACTCAGCTCTCTCTTTTTGTTTGCCTTCTCCTTCAAAGTATTTTAACTTGTCTTCTCTCAATGTAAAGCACTATTAATGTTATTTTCTACTATTATTATCTCCACCAATGGGATTGTTGTAAATGTCCGAGGAACTGTTTGTAAAGCCAAAACTCTTGCCTGGTCGGCACAATATCTAGTAGCCAGATGTCGCCTCTCTTTGTTGATACAAATTGTATCCTATAAACTTTTTTAAGATCATTGTTTTATATGAGAATATTTAAACAAAAAAAAAATATTTCGAGTTGAATATTTTGAGTATTTGTGGCAGACTTTGTCACCTTTGGTACTTAGCCTTTATTTATATGAGGGGGGCTTTTTATTCCCTTTTTTTTTCCAAGTGCAGGGAAGAGAATGTCTCGATGCACTTTTTGGAAACAGTTGTTGTTTATATATATCAAAGCATGGTACTGTGTAGCTCAGATATTATGAGACCTCGAACACTGGTTTGGGTTTGGCGGATGAGTCGATTCAAACCACGGTGAAAAACACGCGCAGTATGATGCAGAAATTTACCAGGTTTAAAAAGGTGCTATATATTAAAAGGTGTGTTTATGAGACATATTGAAGCCTCTTCGCGCCATACTGCACCTGAGAACAGTATTTCCTCAGAGCACTGTCAGAGCCGAGATAGACTGTGAGCATTAGTGCAGTAAAAAGAGACAGCTTTATAATAAGTTTGCCTCAAAGCTTTTCAAATTTGCACCTCAGGCTCCAAATGTTTAATGACACCCTCGCCAGGAATCTAAAAACCGCAAACCGCAACCACAACAATTTCTCCTTTATTGTCACAAAGCTCTCTCTCTCTCTCTCTCTCTCTCTCTCTCACTCACATGGAAAACTTTTCTCTAATCGGGCCGCGCTGTGATCTGAAAGGTGTTAATCTCAGGAACAAGAGCTCAGCCATCACGCAGTTAAACAGTCAGTTGAATTATTGTCCTGACACTGATGTGACGGCTGAGTCACTCGGTCATCACTGAGCTGCTGTCAACCTGCTGGTCTGGCACCGTGTGCTAGTGTTTGCCACAGGGTTGATGCACTCTACATTTTAATGGAACAAACCTCTGAAAGGTTTTGTGTTAACATTCTTGTGGATATTAAAATAAACATATTTAGTGTGCGAGGGCAAAAACTATTTTTCTACTGAACTTGTTAAAGAGCTATTTTTCAAATTGTATGTGATGTTTTATCTGCAAGAAGACAGTGAAGTCAGTGTCAGTGTTGCTGAATAAGGGGATGTACACGTTGCTAAATCTGTTACTAAGCTAAGTGTCACTGGACACAATGAGTTCAGGCTGAACATGAAGCAAATTCACGCCTTGCTTTTTCTCTTTTTTTTCATGCAAACATGAGTATTTTCATGGTCTGTGTTTTTATACACCACAAACAGCTAGCGTACAGGCTAGCTGAAGTTGTTTGTTTTGTTAGCAATGTACACACCAAATGTGTGTGTGCTGTGTAAGTGGACTGACCTCAGGTCTGAAATCCAGTTCTCTTTGTAATTCCTCTGCAGTTTGTTGCCTGCTCTCTGTGTATGTGTGTGTTTTCAGGAAGTGGAGCGCTGTCTGAAATATTTTAAATGTTTGCCTTTAACTTTAACGCCTTAGCAGCGAAGATCCACTGGCACGTGTGGCAGGAAGCTTCCTCGTTAGCGAGGGGTCTGTGCGCAGGCACAGGTGTTACTCGTGATGTTAATGATGCCCTGACACTGAAAAGCAGCTTCATGGAATTCAAGTTTAATTACTTTTTTTACTCCTGTAGTTTTCCTACCGTGACGTGTCAATATGGCGTCAGTGAAAAAGGCGGCACGAGTTCACAAGTTCAGCAAAGCTGCACTTCAGCTTTGTTTGTACCTGTTTCTCAAGGTCGTCTAAAACCGCAGTAAAAACCTAGTAAAAGTCGAGGCTTTCCCACCACTACATCACTTTCTAATTATGTAGTTATTTATTTATTTATTTATTTTTTGGCAGAGTATCACAGAGCTTTTGGACAAATTAAGTAAAAACATATCATCTTTCGGTAAAGGTCAATCCTGTGCTGCCAGCTCTCCCACAATGTCCCATAGAAACTGAATTGGTGGTGGGGGGGTGGGGGTGGGGGGGGCTTAAATCCAGCTGTTTTATCAAAAGGTCCCTGTTTGTCACAGTTCGTTCCCACCTTTATTTCTAATGTGCTTTAATACAGCTTCGTTTCTGCTACAGAAATGATTGAAGTGCTGCCTCTTCAGGGACCAAAGCCACGTAAAAGGCTGTTTCCAATGTTTCCCCTTGCTCAGGTCGATGGCGGTTATATTAAACCAAATAAAAAATTTAAAAAAAAAGTAAAAAATTAAAAAAAAGAATTATCAAATAAAAATATTTTACCACTGCTGCTGTTTCAATGTGCAGATGAAGAGTTTGATTCCAAACGATGGTCCAAGGGCAGGGTGCCGAAAACCCAAAGCTGTCATATAAGCACCTGAGGCTGATTCATAAGGTGTATTAATTAAAGCCAAGTCAAATTGTGTTGTGTATCTATTTAAATTTTTAGCATAATGTGCAATGCTAACAAAAGGTGTTGCTTTAAGGTGATATGTGAATTTGAAAGTTTTCTATGTGCAGCCAAAATAAATGATGCATTTTTAGAAAAAGAAAAATTTACTTCTAATGAAATCGGTTGAAACATCTTTCCCTAAACGAATTTTAATTGTGTCTTTGTTTGTCATTTTCCTGTTATCGTATGAACGTGTCATTTCAGAGTGGGTGTCTTTACGCTGCAGGGCCGGGGGAACTCGATGAAACCTAAAACATACCTGTCATACCTACAGAACCTGGGAAACTGTTGTGCTGTTGTGAACTGACTGTTCTTGTGTGTGATGTTAAAGTGAGCAATAAAAGCCCTTCTCAAGCTTTCATGGATTGTTTGGTCCTTGTGAGTTTCCTTACTGGCTCCTGTGACTGTGACTTCAGACACAGTTGGTTCAGCATTATGTAGATGGATGAGACACATTACGGGATTTAGATAGAAGATAAATAGATATATATAAAAGATAAATCCAAATAGAAATTATACATTTATTTTTTTAGTCTCCATATAAATGAAAACAACAATTTTGCATCAATGTTTAATATATTTTTAACTGATTGTTATTGTTTGAACCTCTTCACACCTGAGTGCAAAAGTGAAGATTTATTTGTGATAACTTGTTTTACCAACACGTTACTGTCTGTTTGCACGTGAATGAGTTTGTTATTTCGAAGGTTCGTCCGCTGTTTTCTTTTTTTCATTAACCTTCATATAACCATGCAAGTAATTAAAAACAAATACTAATTTAGAACGGCAGCCAGCTATCAGTCAGCAGCAGTGAAGCGTGTCTGTGTGAGAAATCCAAAACAGTGTTACCTAATCTTTTCTAACGTCTTCTCGTTATTAAAAAAATAGTACCTGGAGTTGTTTATTGCTGTTTACCAGGGTAACCAACTGTCTCGCTCTGATGCCCTCACGCTAACGTCTTAGGTCCCCCTCCTTTGTGAAAAACAAATTCATAGAGGTTAAAAATCGTTTCCTCTGCACACATTTACCAGAAATGAGAAACTGGCTCTATATTTTTAGTTTTATACACAGTACGTACGTCATGTACGTCTGACGCAACATCCTCTGTCAATAAATCCAGCTGCACTGGCTCTAATCTCAGTCAGGACTCTTCAGATCATACTGTAGCTTCATAGTCGGAAATATAAATTCATTCTTTATTGTGGGGCAAAATATATATTTGAACAAATGTCTCAGTGGATGGAGGACGCCAGCACAGTTAGCGTTAAAAACAAGCAGATTCAGTTTGCATACGTGTTTGCTCAGAGCGAGCTTCAGCAAACCGACAGCCATTCAAGAAGATAAATTAGCTGATGTAACATGAACAGATCAATGATAGCAGAACGGAACAGGCTAACTTCCCCTGAACACGAACAAAAGGTAAAACCAGAGGAGGGAAATGAGACGAATAAGGCGTGTCCTTTTTTTTTTTTTTTTTTTTTTTTTTTTAAACAAATGATTCAAATTGTTCAACTGATGACAAAAGAATTAAAGTAAGGTACAGATATTAAAGCTTTACGGACAAATGTGCCAGCAACATCAAAAAGCTACAAATGGCCATTTTATTTTTGTTGAGTAAAAGCAACGATATCAGCCAATTCTGTCCCGTCTCACTTTGTCTACCGGTCCTGTTGCTGTTTAATTATCATACATGCAAGCATTAATATTGTCAATATTGTACAAGGGAGGAGTCCACGTTTGACAGGATATGTTGCTTGCTATTTTTCCGACAGATTAAAAGACATGTGCTTTGTTTGGGGGGGGAGAGGGAGAGAGAGAGAGAGAGAGAGAGAGAGAGAGAGCTCTAAAAAGCAGGTAGCAGTGTGATTGGCCAACCGCTGCTTGGCAGAGCTTTGGCGAGGCTGAAGCTACAAAGCCCGTCAGCTGGTCTTTCTCCTGATAGAACAAGAGCAGGTGTTCCTGCGGTGGCGGCAGGTTTTTGGGCTTTACAAGGAAAGTGAGGCGTTGACATGGCAACGAGACTAACTGTCCCTCTCCATCGTTGTGTCCGCCCTTCACCCCGCCTCACATGGACTCAAACTCGTCAATGCGCTGCTTGGTGTTACCCTGGCGGATCTGGCGCAGGGTTTTGTACTTGTCTCTTCCCGCCTTGACGTTCTCGGCGTGCAGCATGTCGTTCTGCGTTTTCTTAGTGTCGTCACGGGCCTGGGCCAACTCTGAGCTCAGAGCCTGGACGGGAGAGAGAGGCAGAGAGAAGGGTGATGAGAGCTAGTATAACAAGAACTACATCATCCTCATCCTCTACATTTCAGCGAGGGTCGTCTCAGCATCACATTTCAAATGAAAAACACCATCTCATTTAATTTAATGTAGCAGCTACATTAAACACAGCTTAGTGTAAATCCAATTTTATCATGTAAAAACTTTCATTCAAGCATCCCTGTAAGACAAATAGCAACATTTCTACAAATTTTAACAACGAATTTATAAGAAATTTCACGTTGAAAAGCTCCTGCGGCTGCATACGTTTGGATTTCTAGCAAGTTTTTAAAGTTTGAAATTTTGATTCAGCCTCTGTTTTAAAAAAAAAACTGGAGCAAAAACTGACGATTCTTTAACATTTGTTAAAATCGGAGCAGTGACATCGACGGAATAAATGTGACACTATGAGGAGCAGGATGTCTGAAATCAGTACAACAATAAAAATAATAATACTCTTTGATGTATTTATCGTGATCGTCAAGACTACTTTCCGTTTCAGTCTATTACATGAAACAAAACTCCTCCCGTGTAATTAAAGAAACACCTCAGGGCCTCGTAACGATAATTTATCCTGGAGTGGGAGGAAGTCTCAGTGACCCTCATACCTGAGGCAATACCAAAAAAATAAAACCATTTGTCAAAAGGTGACAGCTTGTCAAGAGCTGACTGTGTTTGTTTTTTGTTCTGGTCCCAACATGCACGAATTCTGAAAAGTATTTCACAGATGAAACCGAGCGTCGTTGTTGTTGTTGTTAGCGAAGAGAGGTCATCAGCACTGAATCATTTCATAAATCAACAGCGTGTCAGTCTTTGTGCAACTGTCACTGCAGCATCAACACACAAGAGTTTGGAGCATCTGCTGTGCATTAAAAACAAATATTTATCATTTGAAATAAACAGAATTTGTTTCTGAACAGATATTCTGTCTTTCCAAACTGAAAATACTTAGAAAAGTGAATAAAGTCGGTGTTACGTGTTGTCCACAAAGGAAAGAAGTGTTTTTGATGTTTGTGAGCAGCAGTCTGCAGCAGCAAAATATTATTTGCATTATTTGATTATTATTTTTCTTTTTATTTATTGTCACTATTTTTATATTTGTACTGTAGAGTTTTATAGTAATTTCACTTTTCTACTTGCTGCAGTGCATCACATGTTAATACTGATGTTTTATTGGTCGTCTCCTCCCTCTTGCACCGCTGCTCTACCTGTAGCTGTTTCTTGACTCGTTCGTTCTTCTGCGCCTCGGTGATGCGTTCCTCCTCGCTGCGGTGGCTGGTGACGCCATCGCTGAGCAGCTCGGCGCTCGCCTCGGCGTTCGTTTCGTCGTGCTCGTCGTGCTCGGGCGCCGGCGGAGACGTCATGGCCGTCTTCAGCTCCTCCCTGGTCTTCTCCAGGTCGTCCTGTGCCGACAGAGCCTGGAGAAAACACATGGAGACTTACAGAGAGAAGCAGCCACCGACAGATGCACACACATAAAGACATAAACACTCGCAGGTTTCTCTCTTTGAACTCTTTTAGACAAGAATAAAATTGAATGAATCTTTTTTTGAATGCATGAAAATTGTGTAATCTTCATTTTCAGTCTGAACACAGAGACACTTTCCTTTTGTAAACCCCATGTATGAAGTACAGTTTCTGTGTGCATGACATTTTCAGGTTTCTATTCTTCACTGCTCCATGTTTCGGTTATTTGTCAGGTAGACAAAACAAATTCACCTTAATGTCTCTTTACAATTTTACACTTCCTATGTTTCCTCTGTCCAGACACAGACATCAGCATATACGTACTGTTTAGTATATGCTAATTAGCCTGGAACTATTTCATGTAATTGTAATGGTCTACTACACTAAAATAATATAAACTAAAAAGAATATGTAAGTTTAAATCTTTTGTTTCCTGCTGCCAGAGGNGTATGCTAATTAGCCTGGAACTATTTCATGTAATTGTAATATGTAAGTTTAAATCTTTTGTTTCCTGCTGCCAGAGGACACTGTTCCAGGTCAGCTACAGTTGACAGGTTCCTCCGGAGGTGAGGTTAACAGACAGTGGAGGAGGATAATGGAAAGTTGCTCATTATTCTGCAGATCAACCAGTTTCTATATTTCTAAAAGCACAGCGTTTGCACAGGATATTATAATCTGTCCAGTTTTATTTGTTTACTCTTCCCTTTTTTCTAACCGACGGGAGTGTCCAGTTTCCTCTGCACTGCAGAGGTGGGTGTGAAGTAACGTTCCTGTTCCATTTTTAATCTGCGGACACCATGACCAGTCAGAGGGAATCACAAGTGCAGTGACACACACACACACACACACAAAAAAAAAACGTGATCCCAAACGGGCTTCCCACACAGGCAAGTTGCCATGTGTCCGATGGAGATCCTGGTTTATTTTGTGTCACTGGTTCAGGGCTGAGGTCAGCTGGGCGCCACATAATGAACTTTTTACATATATTTTTAGTCTTGTTTCATTTATTCATCCAATTAATTGTTTCTTAGATAAAAAGACAAATTTCCATATTTTGTATTCAAAAATAAAAAAGCAGAGAATAATGAGCCCAAACACACAAAAACACGACACACATACAAGAGTAACACTCACTTTGTGTTGCCATTCTGTCGCTTCCTCTTCTTTTTTCCTCTTGGCCTCCTCAAGCAGAGCGATTTTGGCCGTGAACTCCGCTAACTCAGCAGCCTATCGGAAATAAAAACACATGCCGGTAAAAGTGACCAAAATGACCCCAGTGTGATGTCCAAAACCCCAAACTTACAATATCTGCAATTTACAAAAACATGACACAGTCAGAATTAACAACTTCTCATATTTAAGAAGCTGGTAGCTGAAATGATGTCTCTGTGGAAGTCAGGGTTAAAAACAAACTAAATGTATGATTCTCTAAACAAAAGGACTAAATGAATAAATGTGTGGAAGCAGCTTCTGTGGTTGATACGTGAGTGCAGGTACCAGCTGTTCGTGGTTCTTCATCTGGTCGGCGGCCTGTTGAGCCAGCGATGCCTTGGCCTCCTCCGCCGCCTGCCTCTCCCTCTCCAAACGCTCTGCCTCCTCCTTCGCTCGCTTCCTCTCCTGCTCCAGCTCCAGCGCTTTGCGAGTCTGCTCCTCCAGCTCTGCGAGCGCACACGTAAAAAAAAAAAAAGAGAAAAAAGTTGTTATGCACCATCTTTAACCTGTGAGACTGTGTGATCCTAAAGCCACACATTCACACACACAGGAACATCATGTTACTTCAATCAACCCCGGAGTCAGAGGATCGGTTAATGACATTCATAACGATATAAATTGAATTTGATAAACTAATCCCAGTGAATTTGCCAAGATAAAACTGTGAGATGTGCAACTGTAAAATCACATCTTTTTCTATTCTATCTTTTCTTTTTTTTTTGTATATTGGGAGCATTTCCTTACCTACAGTAAACAAAGCTGCTCATACATAAGCAGATAAACGTAGGATAAGTGGGACTTATAATTATTAATTGTGTGGAGGAGTGTGTGTGTGTGCATGTTATACTAAGACCGACCTTCTTGTGCACACCGGCACTACTTAAACCTACTTATCTTATCTTCCATCTCTTTGTAACATCTTCATTTTATGACAAGGCTCACCATGATGAACCAGCAGGATTTATGTGAAGCTGTAAAATTACAACCTGCTGCTGCTGCCTGAGGCTACACCCCCCCCCCCCCCCCCAAAGCTTCCACTTTATGCAAATTCACAGAAATGGGAGATCAGATATCTGGTTTCACACAAGCATCTATCGGACCATGTTTTTTCTAGCCTGACATCAAACGTCGCTGCTGTGCAAGTTATCTCTCGTAAAGCCGGTGAACCAGCTGCCGTCTGTGAACACTAAACACTGAGCTGACAAGGTCAACAGGTGGAGGGAAGACAAGCGAGCAGGGTTATTCAGTTAGGGATTTATAAACTGGTCTTTATGCTCAGTTCTGCATTTTTTTTTTTTTTTTACTTCAATTTCGTTGTAAAAATTTCAGACTTTTGGATTTTTTTGTGAATATTCATGAAACATTCAGTTTTTTTTATACCAATGCAAATACGATATCTGAGTTTCAGTTACAGATTCCAAAACTTTTTTTTGAAACTTTGACAAAATATGAAAATAACTCTGTGTAAAAACTGATTTTTCATTTGACAGAAGAAGCCGAAGTTGTGAAATGTTCAACGTTGCCTAAACACAAGCCGCTGTAGAAGAACATAACACACTAGATTGTTATTTAGAATTATTAAGAATTATCCGATCAAAGAAGAAGTAAAAGAAACTCTGATGTGTTTTAAACAGCCTGTGAAGCCAAAGGCAAATTTTCACGTCTGTGAATAATAAAGAATATTATTATTATTGAACCATGAATCTGGCAAAACATTTAACTTTCAACACTTGACTGTTTTTTTTATACGAGATTCTACTCATTTGAGTTGGTACCAAAATCACTTGGAGGCAATATCACAACTGATTTATGGCCAAAGCTCCAGCTCAAGTTAAACCAGTATGATCCTTCAACCTTTGAGAAAGTCCTCAACACTTACAACAAAATGTTATTTTTCAGTTTGGGAAGATTAAAGAAAACAGAAGGTCTTCTTTGCCTCAGACTTCAGCATCTGACTTTGAGCAGTGTGTGTGTGTGTGTGTGTGTGTAAATGCATTTCTCCTGCATGGCAGGTGAGTGGATGCAGGGTGAGGAGAACGGGTGCGGCGTCGGTCCAGTCGCACCTTTCTGAGCTCTCTGCGTCTGCTCCTCGATCTGCCTCAGCCTCTCCATCAGCTCGTCCTTCTCTCGCTCTATCCGCTCCTTCTCCTTCTCCGCCAGCTCGCGCTTCTTCTTCTCGTTCTCCAGCTGCGCTCTGTCGACACAACACAGGAAGCAACCATCACACCGACTCATCAGCTGATCGTTAGGAGTTATAGTCGACAAGAAATGTATTAAGAAGAAACACTGGTTTTCACTCTGTTGTGTTTTGGACGCTGTGTTTGTGTGAATGTCGTTTGTTTGACGACGTTTTATAGTATAAGTTTTGTGTGCCACTGTGTCGTTGCCTTGGTAATACGCCTCCATTAATTCAGGAGGCCGAGGAAGGAGCACGGGGGGGGGGGGGGGGTGTTCTGCTGATGAGTTCAAATATAATCAGTCTTTCTCCAGAATCACTTACTTCCCCTTTAAATACTTCACAAGTCAATAGGAGGCATACACACCTTATCCACACACAAACAAACAATCAACAAACACACAAGTTTAAAGCAGCAGTTTCCACGGCGACAGCAGCCCACGCCAATGACATTTAAAAACAGACCCCAGATCCTGTTTGTATTCTGCGTGCTGCGTTCACTGCTCTTTGATGTGTTTTTGTTTTTGTGCAGCACAACATCACATCTATAACCAATGCATTAAGCTGATTACAGTGACAGCAGCTCCAGCCCTGTGCATGATGTCTTTTAACGCAGCACTGCCCCCTATTGATCACAAAGCTTTATCAATGATTGTTCACTTCAAACATCAGCTGACGATTGTTCAATCAATCAAAACACCATGGAGGCCAGTGCACGCTGGATATGGGTGTGTTAGGACGAGCACTGACATGTAACCCTACACACAGTCATACGTTTAACATCTTCACTGACTGGAAAATTACTCCATCAAGTGAATTAATTATTCAGTAAATGAAAAATACATATTTATATTTGCTGTAGAATAAGTAAGGGACAAAAAATAAACAACCATTTTAAGCTGCAAAGTAACTGATCTGCTCTGGTTGTGCATACGACCCTTTAATGAAGTAAATTAGATTTTAGCGAATTCTTAAAATTCTTGATTTGCATTGGTGACACTGATTTAATTTATTGGTTGCAGATATTTGATTTTAAAAGTAAGACAGGAAAAACCATCATTTCCAGCAGGAACAGATGACAGGCGGTGTTTCCAGACCAACTTAAAGTCCTGAAAAAGGAAGAGTAGCACGGTCCGTACCTCTCCATCTGTTTGTGGTGCTTTTCCTCTCTGGCCTGGGCCTTCATCTGCTGCACCTCGATGGTGTCGGGCTTCCTCCTCCTCATGTACAGCTCATGGTTTCCCATACACAACGCCAGGATGCGCTTGTTGATCCGCAACCGAGGGGCGTAGAACACAAAATCCTGGAGGAAGCACAGAGGGAGGTTATGAGAGGATTCGTGCACAGAGACGTTTTACCCCTTATCACCAATCACACATCGACTCCAACACTCACTGGAGCTTTCTTGTCGATGGGCTTGATGACAAACTTCTTGTCGTTGAAGGAGATGTTCCTGATCTCGCTCCAGGGGAAGCCGATCTTTGGAGACAACCTGAGCAGGAAGTGAGATTTTTAATTTAACAAGTTAAATTAATGATTTAGTAAACTCTAGGACATGTGCGTTCTTTTAAAGTTTCAAAAATGAAGACTGAAGCCTTTGAGGGGTATTCTTGCTTTCAGGTTGAGCATCAGCTGTGCAGTTCACCACCAAAAGAGGGCGCTGGTGTCAAACCAATGAAATCTATGGACATTGCAGGAGCTGAGGAAGTTTAATGATTGAGACAAGTTTCCCCTTCATAGAATTTTCTAAGACATTTATTCTTCCAAATAAAGTTTGGGTGTTGGGTGTTTGGTGTTTGGTGTCACTGACAGAGGAAACTTCTCTTGTGGTTTCATTTTCTTCCTCTTTCATTTCTGAATTTTCAGTTTTGATTACGTGCTGATCGCATCAAGATAGACCAGCGCTCCTCCGACTTCTGGCCTCATGATCCCATGAAGTGAAGCAACGTCTACTTGTGAGAGCAGCTGCACCAAAGAGGGATTCTTCACAGATTATATATATATAAATGATATATATATGATATATATATATTAAATGATGTGTGTGTGTGTGTGTGTGTGATTTGGTTACTTGTCTTCATGCTCATAGATGTTGAGCCCCAGGGCGTCGACCCCAAGCCACAGCTCTGTGCCCTTCTTGTTTTTGATTTCAAAGTAATTGACGCCGTACATCTCCAGGTCCTGAGCGATCTTTAGATACTCCATCATTGCATCCTCCCTGCACACACACACACACACATATGGATATAAAACAATAGCAAACATACACATCTGAGCATTCAGGTGTCAGTGTCTTAAAAACACAGGGATTCCTCCCCTCACCTGAGCATGCTTCTGTGCTCCTCATGCCAGGTCTGTATTCTGTCCTCCCACTGCTCCTTCGTCAGCTTGTGTTGCTCCAGAACTCTGCAGGACACACACCGAGGAAAGGAAACGAATAAATAATGAAATGAAATAATAATATAATGATACGAATAATAAATACTGTCATACTACATTCTCTTTGTTAGCAAGGAACGACCCCCATCAGGAGCAGACTTAGTCATCTTTAATACATAATGATATAAGAGGGTGGCCACAGCTGAGAGGGACCATTAATCGCAGGGTTGAAGGTTCAGCCCACAGCTCCTCTACACTGTGTGCCTGTGCACACTGTACCTTTGTGGCAGCAGCCGGTCGGAGGCCAGGTAGCCGGGCTTGTGAATGTCTTTGCTGTAATCTCCGTACTTGGCCTGGACAGCGTACGAGGCCAGCAGCACGGCGGTCTCCGGGGGACAGTAGTTCTCATCGTTCAGAATGGCCTCCTTCACCTGCACACACACACACACACACACACACACACACACACACACGATTGAGATGCTCCGTCAACCTTTCCTGGGTAAATAAACCTCAGAGATTATACACAGAGCAGCAGCGAGTCCATCTGCCGGTCTGTCAGTCCAGAGCAAAGCATCCAGAGAACCAGAGGAGGGATCGCCATCAAATTCAGTACAGGCATTAACAGAAAGTCCAGGGGATCCCCTTTATCACTGAAGGAGTTACGGTGCGATTTTCACGGTCGCTATAAACCGCTGTGTGAAGGAGAGGATCCACCGTGGACGGAGAACAGCAGCAGCTAAAGGCAATAGTAAGTAGTAATAGCAGCAGTAGCCCCCCCCCCATTAGCCAGTGACCTCAGCACCAAAATATCTCTGCAGACCAGGTGCACAGTACCTGCAGGAAGAAGAGCTTCTGTGTGATCTCCTGGATCAGCTCCTCAGAAACATCCTCTGGGAAGAACTTTGCTCTGAACTTGAACTGCAGCGGATTCTCCTTCTTCACATCCTGCTGGGTCACCTGGAGAGAAAACACACCCACACACAGTGTTTCAGGCGTTACCCCTCACCCTCCGCCTGCACAGGTCCGTGTGCTCGTATGTAAATATATTAAGTGTGAGTGTAGTCTGTGTGTTGATTTAAAACAAGATTAAAGAAACATCTCTGTAAACAAAATGTGTTCACGGGTTTTAGGCTATTTGGATTGAAGCCTGCAGCAAACAGAATACTAAATTTACTTCTGAGGCTTTCTGGCATGATACAATCTGCAGCCGCAGGAGGACGACTGTTTACTCTTTACAGGCTTTCATGACTCTATTAATGTCGTGTTTTCAACTTGTTTAATGATTAATAATTAAAAACAAAATAAAGATATATAAAAAAAAAGGTGACAGATGTTTTTTGGACAGATGTGGTTGTGTTCAGGAGTCTCTCACCTTCTTGTTGAGTTTGAGCCACGTCACGTAGCCTTTGCTGTCTGTGTACTGCAGGCCGAAGAACCACACCTCCCTTAAACCCACCGTCTTCACCACCTGGGATCAAACCAATAACTCACGGTTTACAGGATGGAAAAGTCCCTGACACCTGCAACTGGATGCTGCTGCAAAACTGTCAATCTCTGGATAAGCAATCAGTCTATACAATGAAGTGGAAGGAGAAATTTCTGATGGGCTTTGTCAGACAAAAAACTGGGAAAACTATTTCTTTTATTGACCTGGCTTTGTGTGCAGGAAACTGCCAGGTAAATGTCGTCCTCTATTCACTTCCTTTGAGTCTTTTCCCTTCACTTCTAACTGTGTCTTCCCTCCCTCCTCCCTCAGACACGCTCACATGCTTTGTCATCTACAAACCATCGTTTTTACACAGAGAGAGAGAGAGAGAGAGAGAGAGAGAGAGAGAGAGAGAGAGAGAGAGAGAGAGAGAGAGAGAGAGAGAGAGAAGCCCCTGAGGGGATGCTTACTCTGACTCTAATGTGATTTACACAGTCAATAAGACAGCACTCACTGCCACATAATTAACTCTCACACACACACACACAGAGAGAAAGACATGCTCACATCATGAACTCATCAAGTATCAAACAATCACAGACAGAATCAAATGCAAAAAAAATAAAACACTCATCCCTGAAACAGCCATCCAAAATATGCTGTACAGTCACATTTCAGTCACATTTCTAAAACACACACACACACACACACACACACACATACATACATACATACTGTACATACACACACGTACACACACACACAGGCCTCCAGGGGGGCAGGGAATGCGGTATGCAGAGACAGCTATGCGGATGCTGAGAGCTCAGCATGCAGATTTAGAAGTGAAGCCTCAGAATGTGAGTAAACAGTTTGGGAACTTCGGCATGAGAGAGAGAGAGAGAGAGAGAGAGAGAGAGAGGGAATAACAAGAGGAAAGGTAAGATAAGGAAACACAAAAGGGGGGAAAAATGTAAGATGCAGATTGCACGGCTGAACAGGACTCGTCACTTTCATAAGAGATGAAAACACTTTATAAAAGTGTGTGTGATAATGCTCCATCAAAGAGTTTCTGTTCAGAGGCAGGCTTACATGTTAGTTTGATTAAAATCTTTCCTCTCTCACTAAGGCCTTCTATCACTCTGTGTGTGTGTGTGTGTGTGTGTGTGTGTGTGTGTGTGTGTGTGTGTGTGTGTGAGAGATTAGGGGTGTTTATATTTAGCTCGGGAGCCTCTTCATCAATGGATCCTTCTCTTCATTCATGTGAATCTGCCCCATTTAAAATTAAAACAGCTTTTCGGGCGGCGACTGAAGGCCTCTTCTTTGCACCACACATCATTATCACAGAGCTCGCCATTCACTGCTGGACACGTGACTTCCTGTATGTAACCTCCGCACAGTGCAGAGCATGTGCATATTTAAGTCATATTGTGTGTGTCCCATTTCACCATCTTCCGAAGTTCTCCTCTTCCAAAGCCTCGTTCAATCAGTGCAGCGTAGAGATGCAGCGCTCCTCCTCCTCGTCAACTCACGACCTGCGAACAACACTCGACGTTCTTCCTTCAAGATGTCACACCGCTTCAATCGGATCATGTGCTTTCCTTTCATGCTGGCAGTCTCCTTTTCAAAGAGGGCGTATCTGTTTTATCTGCATCTATATTTAGCTCATGATGGACATATGAAACTTCACAGTGTCATCCATCACTGACGTCTATCGTTACTTCTACACCTGTTTGCTCACTCACTTTTCCCCTCCTCTCTCCTCTCCATTCTCCTCTGGTGGTCAGAGGGCTCCTCAGGTCTAGGACTGCAGCTGATGATCATTGATGATCATTTTCTCTATTAATTAATCTATTGATTCTTTATGCCTCTGACCGGCGAGAGTCAGGGCCGGAGTCATCATGTGTTTGGGTTTTCCGTCCGTCTCTCGTGAACGCGATATCTCAGTAACACCTTCAGGGAACAACTTCAAATTCGGCATAAACATTCATTTTGGAGTCAAGGATGAACTGATTAGATTTTGAAATTGAAAGGTCAAAGGTCATGGTCATGGTGACCTAAAAAAAAGAAGAGGTGACGTCTTCTGATCGGTTGTTTTGTCCAAACAAAAAAGTTCTAAAACAGAAAAACAAAGCAGAAGTTTGGACCTCTGAATGTTTTTACTTGATTAATGACTTTAACTACTTTGGAAATTGCTGAATCCATGTTCAAGCCTCTCTACTCAAGTCTCAGCGGGAAAATCTACAACAAAATGAACAATTATACACATGTATTAGACGGAAAAGCGATAAATGATGAAAACAGACACACACACATAAACACACTAATACCAACATAAACTGCATGAGTGTAAATATACAGATTCACTTGTACTACGCTCACACACATGTACTATACAGCAGCAGGAGTGAGTGTGTGTGTGCGTGTGTGTGTGTGTGTGTGAGTGCACATCACTGGACATATGACAGCTTGTTGCTATGACGATGCATGGCCACAGCAAGCTGAAACATTCAGATCTGGTGAGTCAGCTGCATGTGTACGTGTGTGTGTGTGTGTGTGTGTGTGTGTGTGTGTGAGTCTGGTAGATAGAGAGGAGATAGGAACGAGAGTGGCAGAGAAAGATGGAGGTAAAAGGCTGGAGTGTGCTTCTCTCTGGTACGGAGGGTTATTAGAGGCAAAACTACTGAATGTTATCCTGCTAAATAAACTCAGACAAGCTTCCTGTTGTCTGTGTGTTGGTGTTTGAACTGGACTCACTGGGAGCTGTGGTCTCGAACCCAGTCTGCGTCTCTGCTCCTCCTGAATGAACAAGTATTTGAAACAATCTGGATTTTTCTTTCTTTTTTTTATTTCTTCTCTCGGAGCTTTTCAGCCAGACCTTTATGTTTTTTGTTTTAACTTTGTTATTCACATCCAAACGAGTCCGCAGCAGCCCACCGCTGGTTGGTGTGTGGGCGGAGCTGCGGGGTCGAACAGAATGTACTTAGATAGAGTGGGAGACAGATGTGAGAGAGATGACGGCCTCATAGAACCAGAGTGGGCCACGTCTCGCTCTCGCTCTCTCTCTGTGTTTTATTTTTTTTGCACAGTGAGCGAATATGTGTCGCGGCCCATCGGGAAAAGTCCCAGCTCTGCAGGTGGCCACTCCGTCATTGCCTCAGCTCAGTGCACTACTGGCTTTATTCTACTCTCACTACGTTTCACTTTTCTTTACATTAACATCTGTCAGAAGGTGATGGAAGTTCCTACGAACACAACAGCTCTCAGGAGAGAGAGAGAGAGAGAGAGTTGGAGCTGAGAGAGAAAAGCCTGAAGGTCAGGACATGGCCTCGGTGCCTGAGCCTGTTTGTGTGAGTGAGAGTGAAAATAATAGTGTCTTTACAAGAGAAACAGAAAGCAAGCAACAGGTGTGCCCCCCCCCCCCCCCCCCCCTCTCTCTCTCTGTGTGTGTGTGTGTGTGTGTGTGTGTGTGCTGATGGGAAAGCAGAAGTTGACTCAGCATAAGAGGATCCGACCTGGGCCTTATTCCAGTACCATAGTGTCACACACACACGCACAGCTACATGCTAAAGTGGTTTGGTAGGTTACTGAAACTACGCTCTCATTAGACTTTCTTAACTCCGTCAATAATCAACATCTCACAGTCTGAGGTTTATCAGTCAGCTGCCTGATGAGATCATCAGACACGTCACTGTCAGCAATAACGACATGTTTAAAAAACCGTATCACCAAGAGTCTTCACCGCACGGAGCTGTGGGCATCAAGAGAAACAAATATTCCAACTGATAAATAAAATGACCACAGCAGCACAGACGCACTGCGGTGAAGCAGTCGGGTCTTGAACAATGTCCCACGACGGTTCTGAGAAAGATTTTACTGATGCAGCTGAATAAGACAAAGATTGGACAAAAGCAAGATGAAAAATACACAAAACTACGACGTGAACACGTGGATTCGACTGAACGAGAGAGATATACGAGGTTTCACCTGGAACAGACTGAGCGCTCTTCTTTTATGTGGCAACACTTCATTATTTATTCTGATAAGACAGGTGTGAAGACAGGTGTGAAGACAGGTGTGAAGACAGGTGTGTTCTGTAATTTGATCTCACAGTATAAAGCAGGAGGTGAACAAAAAAAATCTTCTCTTTCATTCTGTCTTTCTCCCTCCAAGTCACCACGACCCCAACAAACCTTTACAGCCTGACATGAAACAACACTGAAAGCTGCCTTTTACTTTCCCAGTCTGCACACACACACACACACACACACACACACACGCACGCACGCACGCACACACACACACACACACACACACACACACGCACGCACAACACTTAGATCCACTGTCTCCTAAAAGCTCCAAGACAAAGAGACAAAGACACAAAGAGAGCTTTGTGTGTCATCTCCGTACAGAACCAGTACCAACCCAAACCAAGCCAAGCACCCACTGGCACACACACACACACACACACACACACACACACACACACACAC
>NW_019174307.1:19836974-19839530 GCF_002260705.1 Seriola dumerili
ACACAGCGCGTTACAGCGATGCTAAAAAACCTATTAGCACCTACTACAGAGATGGAGTGAGAGCCAGTGGGCACTCGACGTTGTTATGCAAACCATCAACACCACCGGCTCATTCAACAACCACCATTCATTCCCCTCAGTGTAAATGTGGTGGATGATTTTAAAAAATCAACTGATTGTGACTTGAAATTAGAAAATGATAAACGCACCTCTTGAGCTCCTCTAAGATGTTGTAATTCCATATAATTATATGTTCGAGGAGAGGTTTGTTTCGCTTGTTCGTGTCTTCAAGAGCAAATCAAACCCTCGTCTTTGTTGCAGCGTGTAAGGCAGAGAAACCACTTGTCCAGCACAGGTGTGAAGCAACAAGAAACATGATTTACTGCAGTAAATTATTTCATACCATTCATGTGTGCGGGGAGCCAACAGGAAGTCACTCAGCCCAGCCAGAGGTGGTCTAACATGGTGGCTCTCAACCTTACAAATATCTCCTTCATTAGGACTGTAAAGCAGCTTTCATAGACATGAGTTTCCATGTCTTGACTTCCACTGAAGACAATACAAACCATACAACGTCAATATGGAAGAAGACGTCTCTATTACTCATACTTAAGTGCTGCTTTCCACCTTACAGGTCAATAAGACAATTTCCCTGCATCGAGTGAGTTTTTTAAACACAGATGAAATGCTAATGACATTACTTTCTGGGAAACAAATGAATTTTCTTCGGGGGAAAAGCTTTCGAGAACTGCAGGTTTAATCCACAGCGCAGCTTGTAATTGTGTTGCAGAATATTATTCAATCAACAAGACAAGAGAAGCTTTGGGATTTTAGCTGTTATAATGACAACATTATGTACAAACTCTGGCAGGGCAACTTGTGATTTCTGTAAAGTGATTTTAGCCGAATGGCTCAGGGGAAAACGGAGCGTGTGTGTCTGTCTCAGTTTATCTGGCTGTGTTTACCAGCATCCTCCGGTGCCTCCATGTTATTCATAACAAGTAGTGACAGCTAAATAGTAGGCTAGTGTGTACAGGCAGCGGCTGCCCACGCATGCAGCCCACCTGTTGACTGTGTTTGTGTGTGTGTGTGAGAGAGACTCAGACAGCCATAATTAAAAGCTGTTGGTAGCTAAGCTGGTTAACAGAGGCTTTAGAGGCAACAGGGGCCGCGCTGCCTTCTTCACCTTTCCCTCTTTTTTTCCCGCCCTCATCCACTCATCTACTTAACATTTCCTCTCTGACACTCTCCTTTTTTAGTGTTCTCCACTTCTCTTTCATTCTCGTGTCTTTAGGTCCTGGCAGACGCAGTAATTTGAGCATTTATTCGTCACACTTTGAGCTTGTTCTTTGTGTTTTCAGGTATCATTGACGTACGAGGGACGATCCGTCCCTCGGCCCTGCGTCAGGTCACGTCGTTGTTCCCTGAACTAATGCTTTTTAAAAAGGTATAAACACAAAGAATTACACAGTTAGCACAGCAGTTGAATAAAACAGATCCTGACGCATCTCATCTCATTATCAATGCAGTTACTGGATGATAGTTTAAAGAATAGACTCATAGAATCGGTGGCCTTGGCAGCAGAGAAGCACCGCTACTTGTTATTCATGAAGTTTAATAATCAGTAAATCATAAAAGTGAAAGCTTTTCCTCTGAGGTTGGCAGAGACACTCTTTATTTCAGACGTGTTGCGGCAGGGTATCATTACCTGACTATTACTATCACCGTTAGCATTAACAGCTGTTTACTTACCAGTCCAGAGGAAACTTTTACAAGTTCAGCATCAAACTTCATTCCTTTCCTCATTAAGAGCCGTCTGTCCCGCAGTGGAGAGCAACCCTCTTCTTTTACTTCTATTTCTATCACTTCTTTGTCTTCTACTGAAGCTAGACCAGCTAGAACCGGTCCTGTCGGCATCTCATCACTTTCTGATACCGAGTCACTGTAGCGTTCACTCAGATGGAGTATTATAACCTCTTGTCTTGTGAACACAACGATGACCGAAGCTCCTACCTAGACCCGTAAACAGCTGTTAATACTAACGTTGGTTGCAGGTACTTGCATCTGTTTGGACACAAGAGCATCAGTGAGGTCCAACACTGATGTTTGGTGATCAGACCTGGCCCTGAAGTTGGTGTTTCAAGTTCATCCTAAAGGCGTTGGATTGGGGTTGAGATCAGGGGTCTGCGGCAACAAGACTTCCCTGAAATTTAAACTGGCCGAAATCATGAAAAACCAGCCCAGATCAAATGTAAAGTGGTGTCCACATACTTTTGGCCACATTGCTTTTCTGTAAATCACTGTGCTATAAATCACACTGCGTTCATTTTTCAATGTTTTATCCTGATGCTTTGGCAGTGCAGCTATTTTTAATACATTCCAATGAAGCAGTGACTTGAATTTAGTTGAGGTTAGGAGAGGAGGTGGCGAGGGGGGGTGAACTTCACACCCGCCCTTTAATTAGATTTAGTGACTTGGATAATTCCCATTATATAAATGAAAATGGCCCTCTGAAATATTTAAAGCCTCCGCCACAGACGTGCTGCCCCCCCTCCA
>NW_019174307.1:19839601-19904601 GCF_002260705.1 Seriola dumerili
CCCCGGCCCCCAGGGATACCATCACCAGGAGGGGCAACATGTGCAAAACGCAGCGATAAATCAATAATGTACGACGTCCCACCACATCTCACACCCTGGATTAACAGGCCTGATGCATGCTTATTTACACACACACACACACACACACACACACACACACACACACACACACACACACACACACAGTAACAACCCAAATAACACACCCTCCATTCAAGCAGACAAATATATATTGATAAAATGAATATGTATTAACACATTCGCATCTTTTATTCTATTATTTTAAAATCAGACATACACAAACACAGATCTATTCTCACACACACACACACACACACACACACACACACACACACACACACACACACACACACACACACACCCCACATACACACACACACACACACAACACTAAATANACACACACACACACAGCCCCTGGGGAAACACATACACTGACCACAACATATGGGAAATCAATACGTGTTTTAAAGGATTCCCCAGCAGCATTTACCCCCTCGGGGTTTGTGTTGTTGAGCGAGTAGAATGATTTTTTTTCTGTATTGTCTCCATGTTTGCTCTCCTTTTCATTTTCCCATGTCTCCTTTCTTTGTTCCTCCTTCTCTAAAAATCATTATTTGCAAACGTAAAGGGATCAGTCTTCTTCCAGACTGCGAGGCTGCGTCCTCACTAATGTTTTTACAGTGATTTAAAACGAGAACGATCTCCGTCCAGACGAGCGTTTTAGCTCCGAATAAAAAATAAATTCAATGCCAACAAACCTGAAAACACAAATCACATGACCATCCATGTACACTGTGCATACACATGCCAGTGTAAACAGGAAGCAGATGGTCTACTCTGCAGTTGGTTAGTTGGAAGGGACAGTTATGGCATCAAAATGCTGAATTTAACTGAACAACAGCTGCTAGCAAAGACAACAAGGTCGGTAACGCCTGTATATCCTTGTTGCTTCCACCACTGGTAGTCGTCAATGATCAGACCCAATCAGGGAGCGAGTTGGGTGTCTGTGTCATCGTTTCCAAAAGTCTCTGGAGTGGTGTGGACATAGCCAAGGTGATGCGTTTCAGCACGATAACATATGTAGCTGAGGAGCTTGCTGGTTCATTAAACGGTGACTGAAACATCCCCCGTCACTTTCTGACATCACTGTTGGCGAAGCGACATAAAGACCTGATGTCAAACCGTGTTGGTTGACCTCGACTCCAAACACTAAGATCAGGTGAGCAAATGGAGAAAAAAAAATAGACATTGACAGAAATTCAAACACTGTGTGTTCAGGGGTGTTGCTCTGTGCCCGACCCTGACCTCTGACCTCTGACCTCTCTGTGGAGAACAAGGTTTCCTACAGCTGTTGTGTAAAACTGCAGGAAAACAGGGAGACACTGAATCAAAGACAGAAAGCTCTTGTGCGGGTTTGTGGTCGGCAGTAAATGAACGTGAGTTACAACCTGAAAGTCCGAACGAAACGTGATTAGACGACGGAGAAGAATAATTCTCTGAAAGTCTAAATAAAGCACAAGAACCATGTATCAACCTCAACGTCAAACCTAAGATCACAACATATATATATACATATATATATATACAGTAACATAAATGTGTATCATGACACAACAAACGTGCTAAATCACGTGGACGTCGTCAAAACTTCTTCACTTAATTAAATCGCCTCTGTTTGTTCAACATCCACTTTCTGTTTGGCCACTGACACAGAGCCCCTTTTGTAAACAACCCCCCCCCCCTTCCTTTTTCAACAACCAGAAAGAGGTGAATACCGGGGGAAACCCATGTTGTGTTGGTGTTAGAGGTGAATGTAAACACAAAAACACCATTAAAACACAGCCTCGGGGAGGGTGGAGGTCCAGACCAAATTCACTTTTTAATGGCCGGCCTGAGGCTAACTAGCTTATAGCCTGTCCTGCCTGTTAGGGAGACAACACAGAGCTTCTAAGACTCTTTATCTTGTGGTGGTTTACTTGCCCCACCTGCCAAAATTGTCTTTGTGTTTTTCATCCCATACGTTTCGTTCTTGTTGTTCGTCATTAGCTCCAAGCTGATGGAGACAGCCCAGTTTATGTGTTCAGTGTTTACCCAGCGTGTCTGCAGGGGCCACTCGGCTTTAGCTTTTAATCCAATGTGACATTTTAGCATTTTCATGGCAAAAGCAGCCGAGGGAATGCACAGATGAAGCAGCGAAAGGGCTGATGCGTTTACTGTCCGACTGCCGGGCTTAATGTCAAAGTATAGCCTAATGTAACCGGAGTGGGAGTTCCCCTCGAGGGCAGCTTGGGTGTCACTTTTCCGGGCTTGATATGAACAAAGTGCCTGTCACTCAGTCCTCCCCCCAAATCCTCTTTTATCCCTTTGTGTGTCTTTCTTCTTCCCTACGGTGCGTTTCAATAATCTGAGCTTTACTCCTTCCTTCCAACTTCTCTTGTTTTTTTTGTTTTTTTTGTTCTGACTCTTGTAAATTTTTTCCTCCATCTGTCCGTCCACATGGCTCTGCCTCTTATCTCCAGCCACAGCGTTTCTCCAACTGTTCCTCTCTGATTCAGTTTATCGACGCCTGTCGTGTCGATGCACTTTGCAAAGTGTAAGTCATGGATGTAGCGCTCTCGTTCTGCTGCGTCACACAGGTATGTTATTATGTTATCAACAGATTTACAGCAGTTTCACATTGACCTGTGACACAAGCTCAAAATGCACTGAACACAAGCTGTTTAAAACCTTTTCCCCTCTTTTCTCCCATCCTCCATTCCTTTCACCTTCTATCTCTCTCTTCACCTCCTCCATCCACACGCTACGTTTTTTTTTTTTTTTTTTTCCAATCACATGTCCCTCATCTCTTTCCAGGAATCGGTCCTGGCCTAATTCCCCATTACTGAGATTGATGGACCAGGGGCTCAGTACAATTGCTGGCTGGCTGTAGATAACAGTGGAAGCAGCCAGCCAGCATGTACAAGCAGCAGAATTGTAAACACCCTGCGACTGCGAGCTTCCTATCCCCGCTCAAGTTTTCACTGACCTCTATCAATCTATTTTTAGTTCATGTGAGTATTAGGTTCACAGCCTTGATTTTCTTAAATTACTAAATTGAGGCTGTTGAAATGTCGCTTCAGTTCACTTTCTCTATCGACTGAAACACATATTATTTAAAATAATCGCTGCATCTGAGAACGTTGAACCTCAGTCTACCCAGCTCTGAGACACAGTTTAGATTGGAGCAGAAATATAAAGTATTTAAGTTATTTAAAACTGGTTGTTCTTGACACTGTCACATTGGTCGTAGTTAAATTCTGGATGCTACTGTTTTACAACTTCTCCTAAGCAGCGGGAAATCTTAAATAGGTGAATGATACTCCATTTTTTCTGTGTAGTCACTGTCTTTACTTTTGTTTAGAAGATGTTTTGAATTAATTTAATAGCATAAGCTGAAATTTTTAAAACATCAACAAGAACGTCTGACTTCAGTTTCTTGACTGTGAAACACGTTGGCTCCAGACTGAGGCTTAAAACTTCTTCAGTCTCAAACTTGTCTGTGACTGAGGAGATTACTGGAGTTTACACTCCTGCTTTCAAGGTTAAAACATAATAAAAGTAATATAATAGAAGGTACAATCAGCTCCACAACCATCAGAGTATAATCCTGTTATTTAAGCTGCACTGCAAACTCAGCCTGTGTATGTGTGTGTGTTTGTGTCAGAGCAACATGAAAGCTCCCAGTGTCCTTCGGTCCAAAAATAGAGCGGAGAAAGCCCTCTTTGTGTTCGCTCTTTTCAATCGACAGGACAGTTCCACAAAGTGACCGACTGTTGTGTTTCTGTGGGACTGTGCGTGTGCGTGTTTTCCCAAAACTCTGTGCACTCCTGTAACAGATTACTTCTGACTGGGAGAGCCGATGACAGGCGGACTGTTTAGCCGCCGGAGCCACAGCAGGTACGAGTGGCACCGAAACCGTTTCATGCCGTACTTTAGGGAAAAAGAAAAAGAACAATGGCTTGTTTCTATGTCTTTCTTATTTATTTCTTATCAGTGCCTGAAACCTGCCCTGAACTTACAGTCAACCTCTTATTTAAGCCAAAAACCTGAGTACTATTCAATGAGGGAAAAACAGAGGGCATTGTTTGAATGCTCAGTGGTTATTGTACCTGTCTTAACTAAACTGATGATCTTAGAGTGATTGTAAGAGCTACAGTTCCCGTTAGACTCCATGTTTATGGCAGGATTTCTGTCTGGACTCAACTTCTGTAGCTGTGAGACAAAAACCTCTGATCGTGTCTGAGATTTTACATTTAGCTTTTGGTTTAAAGGGAGTTAAATAAAAAAAACATAAATGAAGCTCCTGATCTGTTCATGTTTAAGAGCAAAAGCCGGATTTATATTTTCATTGTCGTCAAGGACACAATCTTCAGTCACACATCTGACTGTGTGGTTTGCTGCATTTCCTTTGTTTCCACCATGTAACGGTTTCAGGACCAATATTTAACCTCTTCAGATTATTTCTCATTTCCTTTGTTTCCACCATGTAACGGTTTCAGGACCAATATTTAACCTCTTCAGATTATTTCTGTCTCTGTCTCTCTCTCTCTCTCTCTCTCTCTCTCTCTTTGCCTGCAGAGAAGAGCATTTTAATTCCTTCTTTAAGCTGCTGCCATTTATTTGAATAAAGCTTTTGCAAAAGTTGAAATACACTGATTTTGTTCTGGTGGTTTTATTCTGTGAAAGTAGACAGAAAAAGGACGTTTCTGCACAGACTTTGGCAACAAGCTGCTACTGAGCGCAAAGAGACTGAAAATCAGACCCAAACAGACCAGGCCAGGTCTTCTCTTCAAACAATAGTCAAAAACGCACATCTAACCTCCCATGCTGCAGAGACTGGAGACTGGCAAAGCACGTTCTCCAAAACAGGGAATACAAAACACGTAATACTGTACGGCAACAGCTCCCTCCTGCAATCTGATACTGAGGAATGCGGCAGATAGGTGGGAAACCCTTGTGGGATTAAAGACCAGTGCAGTGCAGTCAGTAACTCTCTCCACGAGATGAACGCAGGGGTGGTGCTGTAGATCAGCCGTTAATCTCCGGCGTGTTCGGTACTAACCGGTTTGGGCATCTTTCTCCTCTCTCCGCCCGTCCCCTGTTGCTGAGAAACCAGAAAGAAGTCGTCCTCCGTCTTCCTGCTCCTCTCCGGGGCACCAGCGCCTGAGACACAACAACAACAACAACAACAACAACAACAACAAATGCACCAATGTCAGCAAACAAATGACATAAACATCAGATACAGTCTATTTTTCCATTTGTTTCTCTCTATGATTCATCATTTCATGTATAAAATGTCAGAATTGTAAAAACAAACAAAAGAAAACCGAGGCCGAGATGAAGCCTTCAGATGTAAAGTTCTGTCTAATCAAAAGTCTCAATCCCACAGATATTCAGTTCACAGTGACAGATACAGAGAGAAGCAGCACATCCTCACATAATCAGACACTTCAACCGGCAAATATTTCACATTTTTGCTTTATAAATTATTACTCATCCCATTAATCAATTATTTCTGAGCTCCTATTCAGGCTCAGATTTTTCTTTTTAGCACTGGTCTGTTGGGCTCATCGACGGCTGGCTAGTACTAACACCAGGGTCTCCTACCGCACTGAAGCGTTAGTGATGCTTTGTGGGGATAAAAGTGTCTGTCAGAGGAGTACATGTAAGAAAGGGGGGAGGGGGGGGGCGGGTGTAACTTCCTTGAGCACAGAACCAGAGAAACAAACGGCCACAAAAATGGAAACAAGCCCAGATGAGATTGATGCAGATGTACAAGCTGTGCAGAAGAAAGTCAGGGTTAGGGTTAGTCTTCCATTGACATATTTATTCAATCAACATTAGAGATGTTAAGTTAACGGCTCTTAGCAACCGCTACCAGCAACAACTCTGTTATACTGGCTGAAGATGATGCTCATTGATAAGGGAAAGATGTTCACGCTGCCAAACACAGACTGCTAATATGAACATTATGTCAGAGTGAATAATGAAGTGACGCTAAACCGCTTCACCGTTCAAGCACTAGTTCTACGGCGCTACCTCCAGCTCCAGTGAGAGGAACACATTAAACTTAACTGAACTCAGATGAATCCAGCAGAAATTCCTCTCTACCCACAAGTGAAACTGCTGTTGAGACTCAACCGAGGAAACACATACAGAAACACTTATGTTAGCAGCTGCTACTGAGCTCCAGCTGAAAATCCTCCAGGGTCCAGACTGGCAGAAGTGTCCCTGGACCTTTACCAGCGTAAAACACAACGCGCTGAGTGACGGTTTGGGACGAAGAAGAGACAGAAGAAGGAAGAGGCTGTTGCAGAGAGAGAGAGAGAGAGAATTGGGCAAGTTAGCCGAGACGAAAAAACGAGAACTCCAAAAATAGAGGCAGAAATCATAGAGAGAGATATAGAAAGATAAAAAAATATCACTTCCTCTCCTCTCCTCTACTTTATCTTTTTCTTTTCATGTGCATGACCTCTCCGAGGCGACCCGTGAGCTGCTGAGTGTTTGCAGTGAAGGATGTGCGGACGGTGTGGGTTCATGTGGAACTGCTCGTCAGCTAAATGACCAGAATGTAAAATAGAGAGGGCAGTTGGTAGGTGTCCCGTAGGTGCCACATCTTTGTGATGTGCGAGGCCAGAAATAGACCTTTCTCAAGTGTCAGCACAGAGAATTAAAACCGGGCTCAGTCACAAGCTCAGTCTGAAGGCAGAAACCAAAGCTGAAGGTAAACCGGAGGGTTTGAATCTGAATTGGTCTCATGTACAAAGCATTTGTGAAAAAGTTCTTCAGGATATTTTTATCTCTAAAAACGTTTAACCAAACCTTCCGTGGTTTGGCCCGGATGATTTTTAAACTGGAACACACACATTTTTTTTCGTTGTTGGTTTGTGGTGAATTCTAAGCCATTAAAAATAAGGGTTAGATCTAAATATGAAAAACAGACTTTGTGTTTTCTTCAACATTTTTCAATATGTTTTCAAAGTGGCTCGTCTCAGCGTGGTGCAATGTAGAGATTTGCTTCATATTATGAAAATAAGCCCCAGTTTTAAATGGACTTCACTGACTTCTGCTGCTTCTACAGAGACTTCTTGTACAAGGAAATCAATAACTAGCCATTCAAAACAACATGTCCATTTGTTGCTAACGCTAAACACTCGCAGACAGAGACGCATAAATCTGACTTTGACGTGATCATAACTTCATTGACAGACTGTGTATAAACGCACTGAATAATAGACGACAGCGCTGCAAACATTTCTGCACGTCTACAAAAAGCAAATTACACTCTATTGTAACAGAACTGTGCACTTCATACAAGCCTGATGTAGGTCACAGATTTCTTTACTCCTCTTTAACTCTTCTATACGTTTCTATTTCTTTTACAATCTTTTAAATGTGCGTTGAATATTCTTGAGGCAAACTGCCAAAAGATTATAATCACATCACAGAGCATTATGAATCTGCTTTGAAAAAAAGTGGCCTAATTCAGCCCTAATTCTCTCTTTCACAGTAGTCTCCAGGAAATTCACTTTGATGTGCCACATAACTGTGGGGCACGTCCTGCGAATCAATGCACAGCTCAGTGAGACCTCCCCTCACCCCACCAATGTCCTTTTGGGGTCAAATCCTTGAGGTATATGAGGCCTGGAATATGTCTTTGTTCAAAGTCAGCGCCATAAATCAGAGCTGCCTCTTTGTAACGGCACAAAAGCAGCTTAACAAACCCAGGACTGTTATAATAAAATACTACAATATGACACCAAACACTGAAGCCTTCAGCACATTAAACAGATTTAAATCAGCATTATTTATAATTGATACGTAGTTGCAGCAAATTCATTGTTCCACCTCTAAACTCAGCGGTTCTTTGCAGTAGTTTGGCTGCAGCCTGGAAAGACAAAAGCACCACAAACACACACACACACAAACACACACACATCCTAAATGTGGTGTCTGTAGCTAGTATAATGTGAACCACGCGTACAGGTCAAGCCGCTGAATGTAACTCTGCTAAATGTGTAAAAACTAAAGCAGGTCGACTTCATAAATCTGCACAATGTGCAGCCTGCGGTGAGTCTATCAGCTGGATCTCCCTGTGCAATCTTCTCCACCTCCTCAGCTCCTTTTCTTGTGCAACGTCTTTCCATTTCACCTCGACAACGGTGAGAGAGGGTGAGCGAGTCAGCAGAGCATTGACGGGAAAAAAAAGAAAGAAAAAAGAAAAGGAGAGAGAGAGTCAGTGAGAGGGAGACACATAAGAATTCACGGCTTGCCTTGACCCATATACCTGCAGCCAGGAGATAGGTGAAGACACTGAATACTAAAATAATGAACAGACTTAAAACGGCCTCACTGCTTTGCTTTGAGGTGGCGGTTTTTGCTTAAAGTCAGTGGAAACTACGTGGAGCTTAATTCATCCATTCTGCAAAGTTTTTAATATATTCTGGATAAAATGCATCTTCCGGCTCTGCGCCTCGTCTCGTTCTCTCCTGCGATCTCTCTCTTTGTTCCTGTGTTAGTTCTTTCAGCGGCTTCAGTCGATAACGTCTGCTTTGTTCTCCGTTCTGCAAGGTGAAAGTGATTACCATCTACAAAATGTAATAGAATTTAATGCTCCAGGCTTTATGGAAACACGTGACCCTCTGACCAATACACACACACGCACGCACGCACGCACACACACACACACACCTGAGGGTGACTTGTAGTGTGTGCTATAGCGGAAAGCATCTGGAGCTTTCCAAAAGAACACAGGTCAGCTCTGTTTAGCAACCGGCTACCTCGTAAACCTGGATAAGCCCTCAGTGTGTGTGTGTGTGTGTGTGTGTGTGTGTGGGTGTGTGTGTGTGTGTGTGTGTGTCTGCACTCAGTGAAACCAGAGGGTCGCTCTCGGGCGGACACAGCTTCCAGGTCACCACTCACGTAGAAAGAAAGAAACTCTCTCTGTGCACATCACACTGTTTCATCTCACTCGCTCTCTTTTGTCCAGATCAATCTGAACGCACTGTTGTATTTTAAACACTTAACGTTGTTATACCTCAGATTCTAATTTCTCTGATCAATTCAAAAAACAAATAAAAAATCAATAGAATGAAGTCAATAATCTGCAGGTTTAGGTTGTACAGAATCTGTCAAATCAATGAGAGATATTTTGTGGTTAAAAGATAATGTACATGTTGAATACTGGCTGTTGATGTTTGCTTTGACGGGTGCAGGACGTGTTAACACTAGCTACCGTGCCTCAGGGTTAATTAAGTTTTATCAGTGATCAGCACAAAACCAGGTTCTGGTTCTGATCCAGGACCAGGTCTTGATGTGCGACCGTTTCTCCTTCAGATGTTTTCTGCAGGAAATTAGATTCTGGCGACTTTAAAAAAGACTTCTCTCTCTGCTTGTCATCTTTACTTTCGACTTCTTTGACTTTTCTTACTTGCGTTTCTTTGTGAATCTTTAATCACTGCACAAATTAATAATTTGTGTCTTTTCTTGTGATGTAATTTTTAAGATTTCAGCACATGTTGGACTCTGATTTAAGTGTTTCCTAACTAAGAGAACTCCAACTGAGAGAATGAAAGCTCCGCGGCAGTTTGAGATTCAGCTCCTGGTGTCTCTGTAGTTGTGCATGTGTGTGTGTGTGTGTGTTTGTGCGTGTGTGTGTGAGATCCCTGGGGTCTAAATATCAACACAGACATTGTTAAGATAAGAAAGATCTGCCTAACAGACGATAATGAAGCCGTCTGTTTGTTAAAAACTATGGAGGAATATTTCATTGTTTGTGTTATGTCTGTTATTACATGTGTGTTTGCAGAGGCAACAACATCTCCTGCTGCAAGAGCCAGAGACGACACACACACACACACACACACACACACAGACACACACACACAGACACACACACATTCCAACAGCTGTTATAACAGCAGGAAAGTGTACCAACTGCTCCGCTTGACAACAAGGCCTTACTTGTACATCAGAGGAGGAAAGTAATTTGACTTCCAGCGCGAGGAGGCGAGTGTTTGTCAAACAGCACAAACGGCCTGTCCAGGGTGTGACCCATGAAACCACAAACATAAACACACTTCTGATGTTGCCACTTAAAGGACCGTTCGAGTGGTTTTTGCACAACCAGTCCAGTGAATCATGCGTTCTTACATCTTATATTAATAAATGCGTCATCAAAATCAACTCAGAGACTTGAAACTTGCTCAGCGCAGCTACTGCATCACAACTGAAACACACGTCTGCGCTGGTTTTTGTGTTTAAGTTAATTCATTTTGCAGTTTTTAATGTGAACCCAGCATGGCGCTCCCATTGGACGATCAAATCATTGGCTAATCTGCAAACTAGTTAACGAACGGTAGTCGGCACCAAGGTAACTCTGCAAAGTGGCAACACTTACAAAAGAAAATGTCAGGCGGTGAATATGATGATGAGGAGCTTCTACGTGACCAACTACCGCATCGCTTCGAGCCGGAGAACACTGAGGAGGAAATGGTGCTGAGGCGAGCGAGGACCAGAAGGCCCCTGATGGTCCCCTGTCTAATTAGTAAGTTAGTTATTTTACTTTCAGTGTGAACCTGAAACCTCCTGTTACGGACAGGTAGGGATGGTGTAATTTAACATTAACCTGTAACCTGATTACATAAACATTCATCTTCTCTGTCGGCCAGCACAGATCGGTGGCCTCTCTCGTCACCCTGGAGAGGTTTCTCAAAGAGAGAACGTCTTGGCAGGGACGAGAGGAGAGTTGCTTCCCTCCCGTGTTGTACTGGCTCTCAGAGCCAAATATCCCTCTGCTACTGGCACCTACTCTGGGTACAAGGATACGGAGGATGCTGAAGCCCTGATGTAACTCACAGACCAGCACTTCACTGCAAATTAACGAGACATTTATATCAGAAAAGGACTAAATGTACCTGTTATTAATGACCTATAGAATTATTCCTTCATAGTAAAGCTGCAGCATAACACTACATTTGATTCTACGTGTCCCGCTTTTGAAATAAAAATACATTTCGCACTATTTAATGTCCTAATTATGTCACACTGTAATCATCAACAGCGGGTTAACCATGAGAGTAAATTCAATCCCTGCCATCAAAGTAGGAATCCCAACAACTTAAAAGCAATCATGCAAACATTTGACTTCTGTGCTGTTTCTCACACCCAGGAGCCGCAGACCTCATGGTTTCACGGGCGTCCTCGTAGTAAAGTCGCCAAAGTTGTGCGTCCCACTGAGCTGCAATGTTTTGGTCAGAAATGTGGTTTGCTTCACGGAGCACCATCTGTCCAATCAGAACTTCTCGTAGGCGGGACATCTGTCCTGGTAAGCAATCCAACATGGAACCACGCAGAAGGAATGCACCGTGTATTCTTTGCTGTGGAAACTAGTCCCGGTTTAAATCATCGTTTTACAAGCGAAATCATGATTACTACAAGCATGAATCCGGACATGTGTTGCGTTTTGTACAGTGGGCGTGACACAGATGGTTGTTATTCTATAATCACTGGCACAGGCCTTCAGACTGAAATCTGGATACTACTATTACGCCACTTAAAAAACTTGATTATGGAGAATTCATCATTTTTAATCAGATGCACTGTGCCTCCTTTTCAGTGTCCAAACATGTTAAACTTGCAGACTATGGATATGAGAGGAGGAGGAAAAGATGGAGAGTGAGCAGGATACGAAAGAACAAATATGTAGCATCAGTCCGGATCTTGACGTTCAGCTGCAGCAGTTTAAAGCAAAGCGGCTGTAAACAAACAAAGTCGCATGGAGGGTAAACAAGGTCACGTACAGAGCCAACAAACCCCCCCTGACAAATGATTCTCCCAATCTGTCCAACACTGGTTTGTTGCTGAACATACAGTCAAAGCCCATAAAGACAACTGACCAAATTCAGAATCAGATGAATCATCATTGTTCTACAGTTCATTATAAATGAAAGAAGAAAATAGACCACACACTACCTGACATTGCTATTTCCTGCCAGGTTTATTAATCTTTTGATGAGTCCAACAACAACAACAACAACAGGCTGGTGTACTCCGCATTATTAATATTCATGTGATCAATATTTACTGCAATAAATATTCACTTGGCTAAACAGATGGGGAGAAAACATCAGTTCAAGTTAATGGAAATGTGAGATTATAAACCGTCATCACTGCCGTCTGCTCCTGCATGCAGCTGACACTTATCCAGGTCGACTTAAAAAAAAAGGATTCAGTGAGTTGATGTTCAGGGTTTTTGATCGTGGACTGAACGATATCGGTTGCATCATGATTCAGAGAAACGGCGCAGGAATGACAAGAGATGCAGAGACAGAAAAAGAAAGTGAGAGAAATCAGACAGGAGGAGACCGTGACAGCGAGAAGACGGAAAGAGAAACTGGATAGCGTCTGTCAGTGAACCTGGCTGTGATGTGGGTTGTGAAACTAAAGCATTTGCTCTCTGTCACCAACTGATACCAACCAAGCAAATCACCTGCTCTGCCTCAGCTAGCGGTTATATTTATCATCGATTGATCTGCAGATTGTTCATCGACTGATCAATCAACTTTATATAGAACTGATGATGTCAGAAAAATGCTGCTTATAATTTCAAGTCTAAAAGTGACAAAGTTTTCTATCATATATGAAAGAAAAACAGAATAAAACCCAAACAGCTGAGAAGCTGGAAACAGGAGGACAATTTTAGGAACATAAATGTCCATGAAACAGACTTTAACAAAGAGATTTGGAAATGATAACTACACTGATTGTTACTCGAACTGTACAGTTTAATGCCCACTGCAGTGCAGAGAAACTTCCCGAGTTCAACTTTGACCTACTGTACTTATTACTAATGCATGCATGCACTCTTACAATACAGTGGATGATTATAGTGGATATTTCTGGAACATTCACCTCTGTTTCATCCATTCTCTGATTTTGGCTTTGACTGGACTGGGCATGTAACCACAGCTGATAGAACAAAAACACAAAACTAAGAGCCAATTTCAGAGAATTTGCACTAAACGTTAAAAGCGCAAATTTAAAACTGGAAACAGGAAATGAGAGAAACTCAAGAGAGACGGATACAAATTTCCTCTAACAAGCTCAATGAGACAAACTGCCAACCATTCAGCACGAGGAGCTGCTCCGGCATCGCAACCAACGCCGTGACACCGTAGACCAGTTTCAGACGGTCTCACGGTGCCAGCTGGTGTGTGAAGAATTCGTCTAGATTCAGCCAGCTCCACAAGCTGAATCTGAGGCCAATTCTGTGATTTGCTTTCTCCATTTAATATGTCTGTTTACTTGTGAAAAATGGCTTAAATTTGTTTCCGCATTAAGTAGCTAACCCGGGGCCTATTTATTCTGCTGCTCTTTAGCAGATGCACTGCTGTGGATGCTGCTTTGTTAAAAAGGTCAGACCACAGACTTCTTCTATTCATCCAGAAATTCATAGAACGGTTCATGTTCTGGGGCAATATGTCACTTAACATTTTAGTCTACAAATAAACAGTTCATCTTTTTTTTTATTCAAAATGGACGCATCTCATTTAAAAAACAAACTCTAGGGCTTATTATTAACCAAAATGAGTGACTTTAACTGAATTTAAACCTTGACATTCACTTTTATTTGCAGAAATTAGCACAAATAGGGGAGGCCTGGTCTGGGTAAGTCAACATTCTCCCTCTCCGGTCGTGAGCAATGAGATTATTCAACAGGTTACAAAAAAGAGAGAAATCTAAAACCAGCAGTCAAAGGTATCTCATGTCATGATGCGGAGCCTCTTTCTCAAATGAGCTGTAATTTGGTCCCCGGAGTGGGCGGAGCCGGGAGCAACAGGAGAGGATTTGAGCGACGGGGATAACAGCCAATCACAGGCAGAGTATCCTTCCCCGACGCCGACGGAGCATCTGTTTGTGCCAGATGGACCGTGAGCGCGCGCCAATGTGACCGTATTCTGGACCGCCGTTTACGTGCAAAAGCCAAACTAGCCCGTGTTGCACGCGCTGTAACTCGGCGTGGTTTCCAGGACGGAGGGTAAACGCAGTTCAACTCACTCAAACTTCGCTTAGTTGCGTGGGGAACCGAGCGTAGATAGGATACGCATTTAGGGACCAGCAGCTGATTATATCTCTGGTGTACGTCTGTGTTGTGGTTGTTCACATGACAAACACGTTTTTGAAAGTTAGACCCGCTTTTGAAAATGCTTTTTACCTGACAGGCGCAAAAAACAAACAAACAAAACAAACAAAACAAAACAAACAAAACAAAACAAATAGCGGAATTTCAGAGTCTCCTGCCCCCGAGGAGCGACTCCACAAATATTGACAGGAAAAAGCCAACAGAGCTTCAGTTTAACAACAGGCTCATTGTGTTTTAGCAGCTGCTGGTTTTCTACATTGTTGCATAAAGAAAGACAGAAATAAAGAAATGCGCATCGTCAGCAGCAGCAGCAGCAGCAGCGGCGGCGGATCTCGCTGCAAAAGTTGCGGCGCAAGAAGCATTGTTTCCGCCCCGAGCTTCCCAAAAGAGCTGCAGAAAAACAACCAACAGCACGTCACTGAACCGCTGAATTTCAACACCAGAGCTGGACACGTCCATGCTCGTCTGGGTGACTGGTGAAATAATTAACTGATAAACGCCAAAATGCGTGTGGAAGTGCGGAAGCGGAGTCCGAACAGGAGCGGTGGTCTCTGAGCCGTCTCCAGGTCATGCTGAGGGGGGGGGGGAAACAGGACGAGCATCTAATTACCCTGACTACTAATGTAAGCCCCGTTCTGTTGCATAACATGTTAAAATGACACACGGCACCTCATCCCCAAAGTGACACATCTTTACTCACCCGTCCAGAAACGTGCAAATTGAAAAAAAAAAAAAAAAAAGCCGGTAAGAAATTGAGGTAAAGCCAAATTTTGCGCCACCCGTCTGACCACGCTGCGTTCAACCTGCCTGTCAGAAAGGTAGGCTGTGGTCTGTAACATAAGTTATAAGCGCCACGGCTCGTTAAAGAACCTGCGTAAAACCGCCGTTAACCGCTCTCCAGCCCGGAGAAGAAAATAAATCCCCCTTCTCCTGAACGGCTTAAAGGAAGGCAGGCAGAGATGAAGGCGATCAAACTCACCTCTAACGCCTGGCTGCGCTGAGGATGTGTCCAACTGTCACCCCCTCCAGCTGGCAGCGCGACTTTATATATCCACAGCGAGTAAAAATAGAGCGTTTCACCTTCCCGTCCTCTGCGCTGTTTACCGGACACGGCGCGTACCGACAGTGCACAGCTGATACGGGCTTCAGCGGTGGAGAGTCCTCCGCCAGGGCTCCCAACGACCGGAGAAGAGGTAGCCTACAGACAGTCAATATGGCTGACGAACTTACCGTGCCGAGGCGTGGTGAGCAGAGTCCTGCAGATTCACCCCCTCCCTCACCCCGTGACTGAAACTCTGCAGAGCAGTCTGCTGCGGGGTGTAAAACCAGGGGGTCCCAAAACTTTACCCTTCCCCAAACACGGAGACGTTTTACACCTCAGAGGCCCCTCCGGTAAACGGGTTAGCTCACACTTTATTTTGAGAATATACTTTGGCCACTACAACGTGTACAGTTTACAGTCAGGATGATCTTTGAGTTGGATTATTGAAAGATTGAATTAACAGCTTGGTTTGTGGAGATGCAATAACTGACGCAAAGCAACTCACTCTTTCCTGGACATGGATTTTTCTTTCATCAGCTTAACCTTGGTCTAAATATGGTGATTTTACATGGAAGACTTTACATCTTAGTGGTTAAGACACCTGTGCCAGTGGTGACCTTTGCAGACACAGTTATGTTGCCACACCGCCAGGTTACCTCTCATTTCTATGGTAGTCATCTTGCCAAAATAAGAAATCTACACATTCAATCGATGATCAGTCACAAATCAATCAAAGAACAGATTCAGTCCAAGAGTTCTGTGGAAATCACAGGTGGAGTTTGAACTTTCTACAGAAGCTATTCGAAGGCCGGAGACACAAAACATGGCTGCAAGAACTTATATCCTGCTTGTGCCTGATAATGTAAGACGCCGTTTCTCATCACCTGTTGTTTGTGTCTGTGGGACTCTGTGCTTTACTTATTGATCAAAAACCTGTTGTACAAGAGATAACAGTATTGCATTACAAGCTAATGTTTGGGGAAATCCATCTCAGAGGACATACAGTTAACAGAGGTGATGAGCATGTGTCCATGTAGATGTGTTTGCATTAGTTGTTATACTTCCTTTATTATAATAGGTGGTTTTAGAACAAGGGCTTAAATACATCGATATAACAACAATAGGAGTGTCAGTGACAACACAGCAAACTCTGCTTTCACCAGAATTCAAATGTGAACATTCACATCTGATACTTTGATAAACTTTGCACTATATTTCCAGGAGACTATTGAGAAGAGGATCAATAACCAGATGAATCTTATATGTAAGAGGAAACCTGTACCGATTTTTATTTTACCAAAGGAAACATCTGTATCTTAGAGAACGGTATAAACTTGGTATAATGAGGCTCTTTCTCATTGGATGAATGGCTGTGTTTTTAATTTTCTCTGTTATTTTTATTACAGTATTTTATTGTTATTATTTGACTATATGTTATTTAATGTTTTTAATTTTGGTTTCACCTGAATAAATAAAATAAAAAGGTTTTCAACACTACACAGATTCAAAAGTGAACCCTGATAATTACTGTTAAGTTTTCATTTTATAAAACTTTATTTGGAGTAAAAACCCTCACGGTTTGATGTCGGAGAGGTTGATCTTAAACAGGAAGGTTGGGCACATGTTGAGTGTTTTCATAGTTGTTTAACACACCGCCGACTGCTTTACCACACAAATGCTTTCCCATGAAACAGACATGTCAAAGCCACACTGTCTCTCCAGGGCTGCGTTCACAGCTCTAACTAATGTATTCACTGAAAGGCAGATGTTCAGTAAACAAATACATCAGCAACACTTGCCTCTCTGGTTTTCTTTCCACCTCACCAGGGTGCGCTGCCCATCTCCGGCTCCTGAAAAAGCTCTCCATTCATCGCCGCCTGTAAATGAAGGCTTCACCAAAATAGTCTCGTTGTGAAACGGAGCTCGTGTGGTTGTGAGGAGGAGAGATGTGTCATCTTTTGAGCTGTGAGTCACTGGCACGAAGCTTTGCCTCAACCTGAAGCCCTGATGAGAGAAAACACAACCGGGACACCGAGCATCAGTGATCTGCAATCTGCTGTGAGCACGGCAATCTCAGCCTGACTGGTGCCAATGGTCATAAATATTTAGAGCAATAAAACCCTGATATAAACCCTCTGTTAAATATCGTTTACTTGTTACATAGATTAGGATACTGAGGGAGATTAATGCACCAGTGTTTAACAAGGCTCCCTCAGAAATATACTTTTTTAAATACAGAAATACTAAAACATACAGTATGATGGATATTATCTGCCTCTTGATAATACAAGCTGTGATTTACAAGCATAAAAACTAAAAAAATATACACATCTTTACTGCGTGGAGCACCAGAAATGACAGATACTCCACGTTTCACCTTTTATCCGTCAGTGATTTTGTTCACACAACATCTGGGAGTATCGGCCCAGTACATTAGGGCGTGTCAGGCTACGTCCGGAGCTGAGAACAGGCTACAGGCTAAAACATAATGAGGAATGTGTGGCACTATATACACATGACTGCGTTCAACGCCAACATCCTCCTCACACAGAGAAAGGGAGAAAGAAGTCGGCTGAAAATGGAGGCCAGATTATAATGACAGATCTCCTGGGAGGCTGATTCATCAGTTTGCATCTCGAGCCTATTTTAAAATCACTGACATGAATGTGAGAAGTTGAGAGGAAAGATGAAAAATGCTGCACAATGAGGTGTGAAGTAATTGTACTTGTCTTTCTTCTTGTCTTCTCCGTTATTCTACAACATTATGCAGCAGGTGCAAACACTCGTTGCCTTGCACATTTTTCATTTTGTTCACATTCCTCCCACTTTTCCTTCCTCTTTCTCTCTCTCTCTCTCTCTCTCTCGCTCACCTCTGCTAGGCCGTGTCCTCTCACTTTCACTCAGCAGTGTGTTTTCAGTCAGCAGTTTAAGGAAGTAAGGTAGTACATTAAATGAGATTACTGTAATCTCATGGGTGCACTCCAGTGACACAGCTGGTCGTAATTCTCTCCTGGGCGAATAGGAGACTTTTCAGCTTTTTTTTTGCAAATTTAACCAACGATTCTGAAGCTCAGTTAATAAAACTTTAACTATTCTATCTTCTATTTTATTCTGGACCTGAAGGTGTGGAAGAGCCTGACCGTCCTTTCAAAAACAGTGTAAATCTCATTTTTTTTTTAAAAATTTTGCTTTTAAGTGATTTATTTGATAGTTTGATGGTTTCATTTCATCAAATTTTACTATTTTGTGTTTTATTCACTTCTTTTATTTGTTTGCACCATTTTTTAAAAATCTTTTCTATGAAGCACCTTGTACTGTACGTATGAAAGATGCTATACAAATAGTTTTATATATTAAAAACTATCTCCTTAATTGAATGATTAGTGTGTTTTGCATCAGATTGTAAGAACATGTGAAGCTTCAATGTTTCGTAGGGTCAGTTTTTCTGTTGTGCAACACTGACACCTTATGGTCATTTACCATATGACATCAGCGCGTCAGTCTCCAGGGCAACGCGGGATACAAAAGGCACTGCAGTAAAGATCTCTCTTCACCAGCACCATGTTGCTTTGTGTGAGGATTTGGGATCAGAATTTAAATTGTCTTTGCAGCTGGAGATGAAAACTGTATCTCTTAAAGCCGGTCAATCATCTTCTCCGTGCCAATAATTGTTACTGTGACTGTGTGATTGCATCATTGTAGAGTTTGTCAAACACAGGGGCAAAATATTAAAATAACCCTTTTCATGTACAGTGCTTGAATTTTACTTCATTTTTGCATTTTGGTTCTTTATGTTTGAACAGGAAAGAACAGACGTGATATTTCATAGGTTGTTACCATGAAGCAAAGTTAACTGCAGTTGGGAGGTTTGAGAGCAAACATCACATAAATCAGCTGCTGTAGGTTAAAGTGACATTAAGTAGAAATTTAGTTTGGATGTTGTTAAGACAGTCGCGTTGCTCCTGTGAATCCAAAGCAAACACCCACTCTGCTGTTCATGAGCAGGTCACTGAGTATAAGCTTGAATTCCTTCGCTGAACCTGACCTCTGACCTCCGTGTGTGGAGTCTACTCATGTTGGTTGTTCAACAATCTGTCACATTTGCCTTTCAAACCCCCGGAGGACTCCGACATCTTCTGTACAGATTTGCTTAGGACTTTGGTTGTCGTGCACGTACGTGTCTGAAATGGAAAATCTTTGCTCACCGCTCACAGAAAAGGTGACCGCACAGCGACCTTCAAATGGTGGTTCTTCCCATGTGGCGAATGCGGTTTCCAGTCCGCAGGTCTTTATCTTCCTGTGGGAAACATCAGAGTTGTGTTTTGGTTACAGCAGATCAGCTTTTTACCGGTGAGCACACATTTCCTGTATTAAAAGAAAAAAAACAAGATTTCAATTCATAATTGTTCTGTGTGTAACAGTGCTGAAATTATGTTATTAATCCGTTAGTCAACTGACAGAAGACTAATTGATAATATATCTTATATGGTTTTCATTTTTGAACTGTTGCTCAAACAAAACAAGCAGTTGGAAAATGTAAACTATTTTATCCCATGTCATTGAATCTGCCCACGCAGCGTTATTTCCTCATATTTGATGCATTTACGAGTGCAATAATTTTATAACTGTTTACATTGTTGGGTTGGTTTTGGTTGTTCTCACGTCACATGGTTCAGACAAAGGCTGTCCTTCAAAAACAGCATATTATCATTAATATAATCTTGACCTTTAATCTATTTTGCCAAAACTGGTCACAGGCAGGAAATTGGATCCAGGCACTTTTTCATTTCCCTCATGAATTCTTTCATGTTCCTTTTTTTTTCCCACACACAGAAAAAAGTAAACAAAAAAAAAATAAAAAAAATACCCTGGAGGATTCTGAATGGCTCAAATATGATAACTCATTAAAAATGTATAGAAGTCACGTAGGCATGGGTGGTAAATTACTTAACAACATTATTATGTGCATAGGTGAATATTAGTGGTGGATAAAATCTAATACCACTTCGCATGACCTTTGTGATTCTCCATCCACTTCAAAAAGACATTAGAGAGGGAAACAGGTTTAAAGTCTGAGAGGAAGTTTCCTCCACGGCCACAGGAGGGCAGCAAATCACCACCTGGCTGCGCTACATACGCCACCTTTGGATCCCTTTGTCATTTAAACTGCTGAACAGTTTAATCTCAGCGTTTGCATGTATCATTCTTCGTCTATTGATTCCTTGAAGTTTTAAGCAAAGAGAGGTTTGTCTTGTTTGACAGGAGAGTCAACAGAGCTCGCACTTCACATGATGTCCTCGCCGTGAGCCTGTTAACAGTACAGTGCAGCTTACAATAGGCAGCTTGTTTGCACATGGAGGTGGTTTGACGCTGTGTGTTGGTGAGACTGAATGTTCTCTGACCGCGATTGAAGTTTCTGGTATTTATACAGCAGGTGGAGGTTACAGCAAACTGAGACACAGTGAATGATTCATAGCCACTTGTTCTCGCCGAAGAACACCATTAGAAACTTCCTCATTGTATGGATCTTTCTGGGTCAACTTAAGGATAAGGCAAACAATAGTCTTTGCACACAAAGGACCAAAAACTAACTAATTACCTTAATTAATTGATCTTACAAACGAGAATTGTCAATATATCCAAAGCCTGACATACTGCATCTTATTCCTCTGCGCCACAGAGTCCCATTAAAATATTCCAGTGCTCCATTATAATATACATATTCCTTCATTCTGATGCACATGTACACTGTAGTTCATTGTGACTCAATCCCTCATAGGAAATACTCCCTACAGCACCAAGTGTGTATTAATCCACAGCTGAAAATAGTCCCCAACTAATCAACAATTTACTCTTTCTTGAGTTACCTTTGCTGATTATTACACTGCCCACATTTAAGGAAATTACTTTGCCTTTTATTTAAGTGAAACTAAATGTTTGTGAACCCTTTTTTAAAGATGTATGTCTTCAATAAGTACAAATGGGTTTGGGGCTGAGAGCCGCAGACGGAGCAGGCAAGACGGAAAAATGATTGGTTCTGGTATTTTCATAGGCTTTGCTGACAATAAGAAAAATATGAAAATAACAGAACACTCTTGCCTTACATATGAAAATGTAATTGGTACTTTAACATGTGTCTTGTCATTGGTGCATGTAAAATGTACTTAAAATACATTAAATGTAAGTTATAGTACCGGACGTTTCTGTTTTACATCAGCCAGAGACAACACACTTTGTCACAGTTATATCTTGTATTCATCATCTCGCAGCCCCACGACTCCGGTTCTGCCATTTATAATATTCCAGTTGTTGGTTCCCGTAGACCGCAATGCTCCCCCCCCACCTCTCAGTTGTGTTTACAGACACAAGTTTAACTCTCTATCGAATATCCACTGCTCCATATATCAGCTCCACTTTCATCATTTCATCTTGTAAATGTCATTTACGTGAGGTTTGTTTGGGTGTGTCAAGCTCTGGTAACCAGACCAACACCAGGCTTTGATGGTCGACACAGAGTTTGGCTTCGTCTGCAGGTTGACGTGATGTTTTCAGCAGCGTGGAGAAGAAACAGGGAAACCAGCCATCAGGGCCTCTGAGCGCCAAATGAAATATTATTCCAGTGGAATAATACGCTGCTGGCAGGAAAAGTGCTGAATAAATCAAATTATACATCTAATTTTGACAAGAATTGTAATTGTAATTCTCACAGTTATTACTGCAGTGGCGTCTGTTGTGATGTAAAATGGGGACAGAAATCAAATGAGAATATTCTCTGTGTTGCTCAGCAGTCGGCATGTTGAAGGGACGGAGGACGCATGCAGTTATCCTGTCTAATTATTCTGTATATTATACAGTCTGCAACACTAGCACTCAAGTAAATAAATACTGTAAATAAACATAAACACTGGTTGCTAATTGTCAAAGGGCTTTACACCGTGGGGCCGGCAGGAGGCTGTTTGTGTGTTTGTTTTGCCATATAAGGTATTGCAGGATTATTGTCACAGCGTTACTCTGACGGGCACTTTCACATGCAGCCCCATCACTCACAGTGACATGTGGCACGTGTCACCTTCAGGAGCCGCAGTGTTTCCATGGCTTTATATGGTGGAATCACAACATCAAAGAGCACAGGCCAAAAATCGCAGAGGTGAAGGGAAGAGGAGGAAGAGGAGGACGAGGAGGTGAAGGGAAGAGGAGGTGGTGGCAGACCGAGGGAATGAAGACGAAATGCAAAATGAGGATGAAATGGAAATTCAAAGTGACAAGAAGCAGGAAAAGGAGGAGGAGGAGAAAACAGAGCAGGGGAGTGAGTGAGAGAGAAAACAGCAGGAGAAAAAGTCAGGGAGGGAGAGAGGAGAAATAATTCAACAACATGACTCTTGTGGCTTTCAGAGATACGTATCTGAGAGTTTCTCGTCTGCTTTAACACAACCTGCCTGTCATTTTTTTTCCAGATTGTTGGCTTTGGTTTCTATCGTTTGATTATCCAACTGAACTCAAATTCATAGCTGAGCAAAAGATGGAGCCAAAAAAACTGCAAAATTCATGAGCAATCAGTTGATCAGACATGTTATAAACAAGCCAACTGTTTAGCAAGATTAGCCAAAATACATTTTCACAGCAGCTCAAAGCTGAACCAGGAAGAGATAATAACTTCACTGTTCCTGTAACACTGGTCTTACAGCTGGTAATTCACTTCTTTTCAGCCACGTTGCTACAAATCTCAGCAATTAACTTGGTGAGTGCGATGTTTATGTAATTATTATCAAAGGTAAAAACTGACAAAATGACAAAAATACAATCCGAGTCACTGAATACTTGTCATTTGCAGACATGAAAGTAAAACAAACTTTAAATGATCAGCGTTACACTTCAAAAACATGTTTACTACTCGATGTTACCGAGGTCGTCTGCTTGTCACGTCCTCGCCCTCCACTTTCCCTCACTGTCCTGCAGCTCTGACCTATTTTGGTATTGGGATGATAACATCTTCTTGCCTGGGAATCTTCAAGCACACAGAGAAAGAGAGAGAGAGAGAGAGAGAGCGAGAGAGAGGGAGAGAAAGTTAGTGCTTTGTTTGAACTCAGTTGCCCTGTAAGTGTGAGACGGTTCGTGTTTATCTTAATACACATTAGATAGAGGCAGAAGTACACCACCACACTTCTTCTGATGCAGGTCAGTAAAGCAACTTAAGTTGAAGCTATGATCCAACACCGCTTCAAAACCCGAGCAGCTGTGTAGTCTGGCCGAGCGGATCACTGTAAACACCCTGTTAATTGACACGCACTGGGACACTCCTGCTCACAGTATGAAGATGTAAACATGTGTGTACACACTGCTTCAAAAAAAATAATATTCCACTCTGGTAAACGTATAAAATACAGTGGATATGAGCTCAGACTGCCAGTAAACTCCATTAGAAACACGAGTGCAGACGTAAACACAGTAATTTTGTTTAGAGTTGTTTAAATAAGGTATTATGGTCCAAATATTTGTAAAGGAGGACGAGCGTGACTTCATCTGGATGGATTTTTATCATGCCAGGTTTATATCTTCCTCACTGCTCACACTCAGCAAAAAGTGAGGCTCAAATTTGCATCTGTTTCAGGATAAAAGCCTCAGTTTTGAGCATCAGTTTGAATCATGTGTATCATGAGTCCCCTGAAATTATGGAAGTAAACACCAGATAATGGTCACAAGCGATTTACGTTAATATTTCTAAATATATATGTGTCACAGCTGGAAAAAAAAAAAAATCAAGAAAATTAAGAAAACAAATTCACAATTCTGACATAGTTAACAAGTCCGACAAACCAGCCACAACCAAATCAACCCTGGCTTCTTTCCTCCGGTGGACCTGAGCGGAAGGTAGAACAGTCAGGAAAAGAAACAGGCTGCATGCAGTGTGCTGAGTCTAATGCTTTTCCATCAGTGACCTTTTATCTGCTCTCCAGGCAACCGCCACCATCGCTTCACTGTCGCCGCTTTTGACACCAGCGTTTGTTATTTAAATGTCATTTCTATATTCGACTTGGCAACATCACAGACCCCGCAAAACCTCTGTGTTTGCAGGTTCTATACTGTGTTTGCATTTTGTTTTGTTTTCTTTAATCTATATATCCAGGTAGACAACCCTAGAAATCTAGGCTTGCTGCCAAGTGTGTGTGAGTCTCCGGTCTGTGCACACATCTGCTCTCCGGCTCATATTGTGTGTACACCTGCTGCTGCATATTTAAATGAAAACTGAAATTAAAAAATTAACATTGGAAGCTTGGAAACCTCTGACCAATCGCTCTGTCGGCCAAAACCTACATTTGTTCAGCTGCTGCAGCAAGAAATCCATTTGATCTCATCCATTCCGTCTTTGGCTCCGATTCCACCACTGAGGCTGAACAGGTGCAAACTGTCCTGTTAAATAAAACATTAATACTCATCTAATGTCTTTGTCCTCTCCCATTGCTTCAATCAGCAACAGCTTTAGAAGTGGAAACGCTGTGTATACAGTATTAGAAACGAATCTTCCCCCGAAGTTCATTATGTGCGTTTCCTCTCACTCAAATGAAAGAACTTCAGTTTCTCTCTCTCTCTCTCTCTGCTTGTTCCACGAAAGTTCAAGCATCGACCTCTGACCTTGTCGACAGCCTCCTCTCAGTACGACCTCTTCTCAACCCTGACAGGAGTCACCGCTCCGATGCTTTTTGAGCTTGACATCTCTTTCACTCTCTCTCTTCCTTTCCACCTGCTTTTCTAAGTCATTTTTTTTCTTTTTTCCTTTCGCTCCTTTTCTTCCAGGTCTCTCACGTTTTGTTTTCACTTGTTTTCAATTATCCTCAATTTTACAATCAAAAACATTCCTCACCTCTCGCGCTTCAGAGAAAACAGCTGCCATTATTAATTCAGAATATTTATATCCTCTGCCTTATTTCATGGAATGCTGAAATTGTCATTTTTCCTTGAGTCATCTCGTCTCATTTTTCCATTTTGGAGCGCGGCATCCAATTTTATGCCGCAAGGGATCAGCAGGAGGTGATACATGCAGCATGTGCCTCTATCGGATCCAAGATGGCAGATGTTGAAGTGGGAGTGATGCCGTCAGAGGGGCCTCATTTGGCCCCTGACGGCAACACGTGAGCCGTGTGGAGTTACATTCCTGTCGCAGGCCAAGGTGATTTTCATCACTGGATCGGCCGACTGGTTCCTGCATGTCCAGGCAGCAACAGCGAGCCAGGTGACGTCTTATTAATCTTATTCATATCATCTTATTTGGAGGAAATATCTGCAATTAGTCACACTGCGCAGATGTTTAAAAACTTTCCCGAGCCCAAAGATCTGGAATCATATTTCGGTGCTTCTCCTTTTCTGTGCAGACATTTTCTCTCCTCTGTTTCTCTCCTGGTTGATTCAGTGTCTTTTACATTAACACCCACTCTACTGACTTCCTGTGATGTAAGAGGTTTGTTTTTCTGGAGAATGTATGAACACTAATTTTGAATAATCATAATATTTTGGTGAGATAATGATAGAAGCACCTTTCAAAACACAGAAAAGACAAGGAATAAAGGGAGTAAATTGAAAACATGCAGCAGTGTTTTGTACCAGCTGTAGTCTTTGGATGTTTCGCCTGCTGATACCAGGATAAAGAGCGTTGCAGTAGTCCAGACTGGACGAGATAAAAGCACAGATGACCTTCTCTAGATCTGCAGATCAAAGCAGTGATCAGATCTTTTCCTTTCCTATAATGATGGATACCGGAAGACATCTGTTACCAGCGGCTTTAAATCACATCGGCCAAGATTTGGCCATTTAAAGTTGAATGGAGAGAGATTTAAATGTCTCTCTCTCTCTCTCTCTCTCTCTCTCTACTGACCATCTCTTTGTTTCCAAAACTGCCTTTTTTGACCATCATCACACTCAGTGGACTTGTCTAACTTGATGTGACGAAGGGATGAAGTTGTGGGAGGAATGTTGGGTTTGTTAGACCAAACAGGAAGTGCTCTGGTCAGGAAAGTGGGTGGCTTGGTTTCTGGATGACCTCTCCGCATTGCATGTCTCTTCTACTTGATTCTTGCTTTCCAACTGGAGTCCACGAACAGATCCTGTCAGACGTCTTTCCAGAGCCTGCTGAGTTCCCATAGTTGTCGTTATTGTGGTGGTTTTATTTCAGTCATTTGTCCGTGTGTTTCTAATGATATTTTACTTTATGACACAGCTCTACTCTCAGTCCTACATTAGACAGGATTACCTTTTTCTTTAAGAATGACCTTGAGGGACGGACACACACACACACACACACACACACACACACACACACACACGTGTTTCCACCACAGGAACTTTCCCAGGGGACCAAGAACCTCTTGAAGAGCTGGAGGAAACAGTGAAAATTTTATTTCCTGTATGACGTTCTGGATGGAAGTAAAAAGTCCCTGCTCTGGAGATTAGACTTTATGATTTCTCAGGATATATTAGGGTGGAGTTTGAAGGGCGGACTGTTGCTGGTGGGTCAAAAACAGATGCCGTGAATATTTCAACTCATGAACCGCTTCATTCTGAAAATGATGACGTGCTGGATGATTCTAATAATATTATCAGGTTAAAACCAAAGTTAGAATCTGTTTTTGCCTTCATGCCGAGCTTTAAAAAAAAAAAAAAAAAGGGCAAGATACACAAAGCAATAGTAACCACGTGTGAGCGAGCTGAGAGCGAACGACGACAGGGAAACAAAACGAGTGAAGAGGAGAAATAAAAATTTCATTTGCCAATTGTTTTATCGCCGTTTTGTTCTAAAGCTGAAACGTACACAACAGTAAATACAGAGAATAAAATGATTACTCTGTGTTGTTATTTTTTAAATCCATCATTGGTCTAAATTTTCTAATCTTGCAAATGAAACTGCACCAAAGCTCCTGGAACTTTTTAGGCCGAAACGTTTCATCAGACTCTCTGCTCTAAAGTGACTTTTGGCCTGTTTGTACGATACAAGCTCCGTCTTTTGTCTCATGCATCTGTTTTTCTTTTACTGATGAATGAAATAGGTTTTATACATACCAACTCTCCGAACTCTCACAATGAAACAGGATGTGTGCAGCCAGATAGGACGCAGTTAATGGGCTGGACTCGCTGGACCTGGCCTATGGACCTGCACCAACACACACACATACATACACACGCACACACACACACACACACAGGGGGATAAGCCAGTTGATAATCTGAATTGCATCCCTGCAAATAGGCTGGTGAATGACAGCTGGTGAACTCTGCCTCCCCAGACAACTGCTGGGCTGTGAGCCAATAGAAATGCAGAAAGTGGGTCAGCATGGTAGATTATACTCCCGTCAGTGATGGAGACGTGCCCGGATATTAGTTTTCCTTCTCTTATTGTTCAGTTAGTCAGATATAAACGCCACTGGACCAAAGCCTCTTAGAGCCACTTACAATGATTATATTAATCTGATTTAAGGGTCTTTGTAAATCAAATCCCTCTGAGGGATTTATGGAGCTGATGAAAACTGTAAGTTGTTTCCCTCGCTGTGGCAGCTGCTGAAGTCATTGTCTGATGATGTTTGCTGAAATATATTAAGGTCATAAAAGGGTAAAAACAGAATTAACAGATAAGTTCATTCTGTCACATAACAGTGATTGTTGCTGATATTTTGAAAACAAAATTCTTTAAATGCTTTCTTTTTCACTGAAGTGTATTTATCTATTTCATCCATTATATACTGTGTGTATATACATATATATATATACACACACACACACACACACACACATCTTTTACTCTACCCCAGGTGAAAACTTGGTTTTTACATTGAACAATTGTGTTGGATAAGATTAATGTTGGAGGTGTGACGTTTGTTGTCTGGGGTCTGTCGTACAGCTGTTACAGTGAAGAAGCTACCTCATGATTTACTTTACCCATGCCCCCCCACCTAGCTGCTGCTGCTTTATTCTGCTGTAGAGAACACAGCAGGAGTTTACAGTCTAACAGAAGGACAACTGAAAATTATTCATATGGCTTATGGAAACTATTTCCCACTGTATTTGTACCAGATGTTCCAGTTTCTCTGTAAACTACGACTGTAGTTGCTCCCTCCTGAAGAAAGATAGTTTGGAAGATTCAGAAAAACATATCATGACACAACTGTGACTTTCTAACATTTCTAACTCTGAAATAAATAAAAGTAAATTTACAGTATAATATCAACCAACTGCGGATTGACCAAGCTCCCAAAAACAGCACTTGGTTGTGAAGTTTTTTTTAGCGCAGCGGCCACAGCCTGAACCGCAGGTCACATGACGCCCTGAGACACAGTGAGACTCCTTTAATCTCTAAGTATCAGCTCCACTGAAATGAATGGGCTGCGTCAATGTACGCACTGGCTGAGAAGCCTCCATTGAAACGAATGTATGCATGTTAGCATTCCTTACTCACTTATACATTACACAAAATGTGTCGTGCATCACAGTCCTGACAAAGCTCCAGATATTGGTCATCATCACTGCCCCCCCCCCCTCCCTGTGCTACAATCAAGTCTAACTCTGGCTTGTGTTACATAACTATTATGTCATCCACAATGTTGACTTTAACAGTCATATGGGGAACCTTAAGGACTTGGCGGAGGTGTGTACAGCGCACACTTCTTCATTTATGAAAATAATGTTCGACTGAACTGGAGCAGTCCAGTGGGTTACATCACTAATTACGTAACGTGGCATTTATACTGTATCCAAAGCACTCTTTATTGGATTACTGAGGAGTCAGAAACGGAGAGTAACCATGTTGTTTAGCCCGACATGTTCCCGTGGCAGATGGGAAATAAAAACCCCTCGAGCTTGATCTAATGCATCCGAGACGCATCTTTGTCAGGGTCTTGTACTGTTGAGTCAGAACTCCCATCCTCCTGCTCAGTACCCACACCTCATAGGTGATGTACATTCTCAAACTCAATTAGCTGCACCGAGCCACTGTTGCACAAGAGCTGCAGAGGATGTGTTACATCACCTGAGAGCCAGCTCCAAGTCACTTCTTGGCCAGCACTGCAAAACACACACTTATATTTTGGCCATATCAAAAGTTTGGACACCCATGCTGGGGAACTGTAAGAAGGCCTGAGTGTAGTAAACAAGGAAGCTTATGTAAGGAGGTCAGAGGTCATGAATATAATGGCCATCCGTGACCAGTTAATGAGAAAGAAAACACACACACACACACAGTTTCAACTATACTTCACACACCTGCAAAGTTCTCTGAGGTGATGCTGTTGAATCACACACACACTTAAATTCTCACATTCTTGATCAACCTCAAGTGCAGAAAGACGCTTTTATCATAAACACGCTTATATCACAGACATGCCTTTACTCCTAACTTTCCTTTTAAAATTACATTAAATTATCATATTACATGGTTCAGTAGTAAGACGTCTCCCTGTTTTCTGACCCGCACGTTTTAATTTGCTGCTAATGCAAACTCTCTAGTGCTGACGTCATGTGTTCATTGGTTCCACTGTGAAATGGGTTGAGTTTGGGTCATTGGGGTTAAAGTGCTGCATTATATAACACCGTGTGTGTGTGTGTGTGTGTGTGTGTGTGTGTGTGTGTGTGTGTGTGTGTGTGTGTGTGTGTGTGTGTACATGCCTGTGTCACATCAAAGGTTTAGTTGGTAATAAGAGGTAATAAGTGAGACGGATGGTTTTTGTGGTGTAAATTACACACTAACTGAACAGGGCAGTGACCGTCTCTCTCTCTCTCTCTCTGTTATCCTTCTCTTTTGTTTTTGAAATTTCCAAAATAAAAGAATTTAAGCATAAATTTTGCTTTGTCGCTGCCACCCTCTACAGATGTTGCTCGCAGACAAACACACACACACATGCAGACACATGAAAGTACTGAAAACACTGACAGTCCAAACTCATGGTGTACATAGAAATTGGAACGTTTACACTGTAAAGCACAAAATAAAAAGGTCCATTTGTTAAAAAGAAAGAAACTGTCCACTGTCTGTTGCATAATGATGAAAATGGCCACAGGATTAAAACAACAAGACAGCCGAACAGCAGCCGCCGTCTATTAATAGAAAGCTTTATTCCTTCAACATGATCGACGTCGACCTGCCACCAACCATGACTCACATACGTGTCAACCATCAGAGAGGGACATGGAGTGCCAGTGTTGACAGCGGGGGAACCTCTGAAGCCTTGATGTTGGGTTGGGGGGGGTGTCAGTGGTTCTTGATGTCTTCAGTTTTACTCATAGGTCACGGTAGCGCCCCCCCGCCTCACCTGCCATTTCCTGCCCACTCATGTCTTCCCTCCATGTTCCACGGTCTGCTGCAGGCATCAACAAAGTGCATCCTAAATCTAATTCGTTATTGATCTACGCAAGGAAACTTTCACATTCTCCAAAAGGCGAGGAAAAAGTCAGAGGTGATGTGCAGGGCAACGAACCGGGAGCTGTGGAGAGCCGTTTAAATATCCGTCTCAAGGACACCTGACATGGGACTACATTTAAAAGACAATTTCAAAATAAAACTGCACTAAAAACAAGCTGATGCACTATTAAAAATCCATTAATTTTATTTTAGTTTCACAGATAAACTTAAACCCAGCTTCAGTTTTGCCAGAACACAACACACACAGAAATGTCATCGGGCAAGATGCTGCATTTCCAGTATTTACCTCACAGTCTTCACAATGACAAACTAATGAGAAAAATCATCCCACAATAATAAGATTGTATTAAAAACCACTCTGCAGTGTTTCAGCATCTGATAATCCCGTCTGAGTCACAACTATCAAACAAACTGGATCATGGTTCGATTCCTTAAACAACACACTCCTGCCAACGCAGCCCCTTGTATTGTTTTCGACTCGCAGTGACTCTCCCCTGGGTTTCCACATCTGTGTTTTCAGGGAAAATAAATATATTCAGATCATAATTCACAGGGGCATTAAGTAAGGTTAAATAAGGTGTTCTGATAAATCTCATCATGAAGTGTTACTGTCTCGGCTGATATGAATGCAGGACATCACATCCACGTGTTTGTGTGTGGTTGATGAACTCCTGACTTCACTGTGCTCCCCTTACTCTCCAGGTACGCACCGCGCTCCACATCTAAACCTGCCAAAGAGGATCCTCAAGATTCAAGATCCCTCATGAAGGAACTCGCTTGGACAAATTCTGAGGTTTCCCTCTTACTGTAGGAAAAAAAAAAGTCAAAGCTTTCAGGCATTTTTTGTTCACGGGGAACACGGACGGGAGTGTCGGTGGTGATGACAAAGCAGTAGATGAAAGTTTGGCCTAATCCCCCTTCTTTTAATGTTAGCGAAGGTCAGACTCGTGCCCTCCCGCCCACCTTCACTGGTGCACACATGAAAGGGACGCAGCTATAAAAATAAATAAATAAAAAAAAAGGACACACACCGGCATGTGGAAAACAGCAGGGGAGCCACTCTGAGGTTTCCCCGCGCTGCAGATGAGAGACCGACGTGTGACTGTGGGTGTGTCCTTGCGTGTGCATGTCTGCACATTTACCTGTTAATGCAACGATTCGATGACCTGTTTTAAAAAAAGGCAGAGATCTATTACATGTGTGCTTCATTGTTTGAGAGTCATCATCTGTGCGGCTGACAAGTGTGCGTATCATCGGTACAGAGAGGACGGGGAAGAAGTGTTCAAAAGGGAACTGGAGGCAGGAATCCCTATTGGATTCCTGCCTTTGTAGATGAGAGGGAAAGTCTGCAGGGTCATTTTTAGCCACAGACTAACATCTTATGTTGGAAGCTTTTATCCAAGGTGCCTCACAGCAGCGTGTCTGTGTGTGTGCATGTGTGAGTGTGAGTGTGTGTGTGTAGTTTAAGCACAGTTCAACTCTGAGGGCAACATGCAGGAACAAGGGTGAAGAGGGCAGGAAGAGGGCTTTATTTGTAGTGTACACTTTGCTTGTGTGCAGTATTTACTCTGCCACCGTTTTGGAGAATTTTAATTGCTTGTCTTAGTTGATTGTGAATTAATTGCCGTTGCCTCTGGTTTTCTGGACTCGCTCTTAATGAAATGTTACATTAGTTCCTGCAGAGAAATGAAGTCATGAGAAGTGTCGGCTAATCATCATCAGTTGACTTTGATAATCAGCAGTCACATTGAAACAGGTCATCTTATAGAGGGCGTGCATTGACGTCACCTTTTTGCATTCCATGTGAGCGAGCAATGGAGGGAACATGGAGTGCACACACAGACACACAAATGTGCATACATGGACACACACACATGGACGGGAACACAGATTTTCAGGACACTCTTCTTCATTTGTTTTCCTAACAGGTGTTTTTTTATCTCGCCACGTCTCGTTTCCTTCAGCCGTCCGCGTCGTGGTTATGTAACTGAACTTTGTTGGAGGTCTTAAATTCTTCTGAGCTGCAATTTGTGGTATTTACATGTAAAAATGTCAAACAAAAAGCAGACATGTTTTTCTTCAGCCGGCTCTGCTCGGCTCCTCCCGTAAACTACTGCGCAATTATATTTTGTGGGTTTCAGCTTGGAAGAAACAATGCTATAACACGCTGGGTTCTTTTACAGCAGCTACTTCCATTACAAGACAGGACTGTAAAATTGGATGCAAGCTGGCACAGAGATCTTCCTCTGTTAGTGCCATTACTATGTGATACAATATTTTGCATGTTAACTTAATCCACATCAGATGCAGGGTCCCGTGGGGCTCCAAGGGAGAGTTTACTCATGCCTGCTTTTCACTGCAACACAACTGTTGCACCAGAGCTGCAGAAGAAGTGTGTCAGAAAAACAATATTTGGGATAATCAACAAGGTTCCTTAGCAGGGAGTTACATGCTTTTTCGGAGTGGGTCAACAGTACAAGCGTAGGGAGGAAAACACGAGTAATAGCTGTTTTGACTGAAATTCGTGAGCGGCATTGATCATATCAGACGTGATCTCATTGCACAGAAAGCTGGCTGAGGAATCTCACCGAGAAGCCAAGCTCCCCTTATCATCCCTCTGAAAAACAAAAGCAAACGTTCCTGTTGCCAGGAGGACAGTTGGGGGCTTGAGAGTGCACCTGTACAGCCGGCAACACGCCTTCAGGCAGAAGAACAGGAAAACAAACATAAAGAAACACTCCAGCCACCTCTGGGCTCAACATTCATCCATCCGTTAATCAACACAGAAGACTCATGCAGACATGGGGAAAATGTGCCTCAAACAGAGAGGCCCAGCAAGGCAGCAAGGCAAACCAGTACGAGCAACAGACCCAAGAAGTGGGTTAGTGGCTGCAGCAGTGGTTCAGGAAGAGTCTGTCTTTCTTTGTTTTGGATTCCTGAATTGAATTATGAATCGATGCCGACTGTAACTGCTGTCCTCTACAAACCTTTTAGAGCCAACTTCAGGAAACACAAGCAGTAACAGTCCGATACTGAAAACATACAGGTGTGGTGCAGAAGTAGATAAGAGCACAGAGTGGGCTGACACAGTACTGCTGGAGCTGCACCGTGAGTGAGGCTGAAGGTTCAGCTGCTGACCTACTCTACAAACCCAGCACATAATAAGAAACAGAGGAATGTTTGTATCTCGCAGTTTATCAAAAGCACATGGTACTCATGCACAGTGCAGTTGTCTTTGGTTGGAGTTGCCTCAGAGGGAACTGAACACCACCACCCCCTCCCTGCCCCAGTGTGATTCACTGTGCTTTCTGCTGGAACCAGCACAGAATGGGAAGCAGAGCAGGAACCAGGGCTGATGCAGCTGTGTGAGATCCCACAGCGGTTCTCTCTGAGGGTCAGTGTGAAGTCGAGAGAATCAGACACTGATCGGCCTCTCCAGAATAATGGAGTCTGGAGAAGCCGTGATTTCGAATTCACTTTTTGTAGTGTTATTCTGAAGTAATCTTCACCTTTATCTTGGCTAAGAAATTATATTTGTTGGTTGGTGGTTAAATCTTCATGTATATAATGTTAACCTATACCACCACAATCCCAATGACGGATGGTGCTGAACAATGTCCATTAAATGTAAATGACCATATATATGAAGATTCTACATTATTTTCAAAGTTCCCATATTGTATAAAGGTAGATTTCCATGTGATGTTTGATTATAGATCAGGTATAGGTTCTATATTAATACTGTGAAAGTATCAAAGCGCTCAGTCCACAGAGAAATGCACACAGCCTGTATTCAGACACTGAGCCTTAAAACGAGCCGTCAGGACTTCTGTAACTTAGTGATGTCACAACAAAGCAGTCCCCGCTTTCAGACATGCCCTAAGCCCCGCCCACCTGGACCCACCATTCAACCTGCATTTTCCTAGGATGAAAATGATGTCTTCCCATCATCTGCTTCACTGATTAAAGCTTAAATTAAAGATTAAATTAACTACTAATCTCCTCTCTGAAATAAGAAGCTCACTATGTCGTCAGGCACGTCTGTTATGTTCCAGTAATTAAAAAAAATGTTATGGAGCAGGTTAAGTCAGAATCATGTACCTTAACGAGATTTCGGCTGTGCACCTGCCCTCAGATGCTGAGCCATCAATCCATAGTGAGCACGTGACCAAGAAAGCTAACACGCCCTACTTCTGCCAGTGTTCTCGTACATTGTAACCTTTCCAGGTAAAAACACCCGCCAGGTATGTTGAGCTATAAATACCAGCAGCTACTGTTCCCCTCCCCTGCGTACAATATCCTCCAGGTCACGGAGTACGCAGAGAGATTCACCTCTAAACGTTACAGACTGCCAGCAGAGAAACGGTTCAGAAGACGTCTCGACATTTCTGGTTCAGTTTGTTCCTCTCAGAGGATTCCTGTTGTCATCCGATGGCAGCAACATCAATCCTGTTTTATAGCTGGTTGTTACATGCCATGAACTCCAACATGTCTGCTGGCTTTTCTTTTTCTTCAGCCACACACAGTTTGTTAGACCTGAGGCGCATATATCAGTACATGAAAATGTTTTTTTTTTTTTTAATGGTTTGTTGCAGGTGACCTAAAGGTTAGACTCTCACATATCTAGACACATTTTGGACCTTGGCTAAGTCCACCACTCTGGTCCTACAGCTGAGGATACCTACGTAATACAGCAGTTATTTCAGCCAAAAAAAAAAAAAAGAAGCTGACAAACTTATTTCTGAAGCAAAAAAATAAATAAAAAATGATCGGGCTGGGTTGCATTTAGTCTGTAAATCCTCACAGTCTGTCATTTCCACTAATCAAGAAGTGATTTATTACAGAAAACGAAAGGTGATCCAAGATATTTCACATCCTTTCTCCAAAATAAGTTAAATCAGATGTTTGTCACTTGTATCAAGTTACAACTACACAGAAAGCTCAGACTGTCTTACCAGACCTACATAGTAAGTTCCAGTTGTTTCTGTCTGAAACACCTCACTCCTCGTGGTTAGTGGCGGCATTACAAAGGTCTATGAGGTTCTTAAACCCATAAGTTACAGGCCTTTAAATGGGCTGTAATGAGGTCTGTGACCTGTTGTGACTGTTAGCGAAGGGGTTGGATGGTTGTTCTGGTTGCTTATTTCTCTCTTATGGTGACAGTGCTGCAACGTGTACTATGTGCCTTTTACTTAGTTGATCATTTCCTTGACATTCCTTTGTGCTATTTCTATGTCAGCCGTCTTTAAAGAAAACTGTCAGGGCCATTAAAAAAATCTACACTACTGCAACCATTACAATTGTATTCATGTTTGTATTAAAGCAATTGTTAAAAGGGGCTAGCACAGATCGCCCCACTTTAAGGTAATTAGCGCCGCACCTGGCAAAGCAATCAATCAATGGGCCTCCAGCATTTGAACAAGGAAGAAGGTGCAAACTACTCAACTATCAGATTACATATCGAATGTTCATGTTTTCTAATCATAAACACACATTATACAGTCAAACAGTTACTGACATTGGTAGTAAATCTACATCAGAATGTAAAGAAAAGAAAGACTTGTACAATGGCAACCTCATTAAAGTTATTACAGGCCACCAGGGTGTAAAGTTTTAAGGGTTTATATCCTGAAACGAGGTCACCGTCTGTGTGACTCATCTCCACACTGATGCATTTTAAATCGTCAATTTTACATCCAAAGTCCATGAAAAGTCTCGCCACTAGTGAGGTGACACCGTTTCATCTAATGCCGCTTCAGTGTTCACTAAAACCTCCCTTTTCTAAACCTAACATTTTCCTGATGCTAGGAGCAAGATTTTATTTTATTTTGAAACAGGAAATGACAGCAGATTTATTATTCTAGTCTGTAGAAAGGTGATACATGACATCAGATTTTCGGCTCCAGTTTGCTACCTCACACTCTTCTCTAGTGAAATATTGCTTGGCCAGTTACAGGTCATTGCACCTTGAGGGGGACAGGAAGTATTGCAGTGTCTGTGACTTATCTTACAAATGCCAGACTAAAATCACCAGTTTTTTTTTTGTTATTTTTTTTTTTTTAACAACTCTTTAAAAACATATGGGAAAAGAAAGGAAAATAAAGTTCCTGCCTGCAGCTGCTCTGACACACACACACCCCCTTCCTGTCACTCCACACTGAATCCATCTGATGAAGCAGAAACACCATAAATATATAGTCTTGTAAAGAAAGTTGTCAACTGTGAGTTTATAGGGTTTTTTTTCTTTTTCCTGAGACACTCCCATTACGCAACAAACCTGTAGCTGGATTACATCACCTGAACCGCTGAGAGAAAATCAGAACAGTGGAGCCACACCAGTAAATAACATGTATATCTTTGTGTCATGTACTGGTTGAAAATATGAGGAGAGCAAGATACACTATTGTATAAATCTGAAGGCTTTTGATGAGTCAAACTATATTTCTGTTGGTTTTGACATCTCAGAATGCCTTTTGTAAATATATGAGTCAACCCTGATGGCTGATGTTCTGTTTCTTGTTGAAAAGCTTATAAATTAAGGTTAGAGAAGCAATTACAAAGCCACAGTTGGTTCTCATGTTAGTAAATTTCACTCTCAAAGTTTCCTTGCAGTAAATATCCATATCTGGTTCACACTCACAAGTCAAGGGGCTTAAAACAAACCTTCCTGTGATGCCTCATAAACTGCAAGAGGTGGGGGCCCCCCACATTGTTCCTTCAAAAGTTCCTACAAAAATTATTTCATGAACCTCAATGATGATTGTGCAATCCAAGCAAGCCTCTCTAGCACTTGCAGCCAAACATTGTTCAAACAAAGACATGTATTTTAAATTCTAGTAGATTTAAAAAGGTTTTTTAAATGCCACTCACTGCAGCCAATGTTGGAACAGCCAGACAAGTAACGTATGTCATGAAGTCATGCTTATGGTGAAGGCAAACCGGTGAAACGGCACTAATGCTAATGCCGGGAGAGGCGGCTAGCTTGCACACTGTGGGCCATGCGCCCAGCCAGCTAGCTAGCTACTGGGGGAGGCGGCTAGCCCCCCCCCCCGCTCAAATTAGGATCACTTTCTCATTTTAAATATATATGTGAGAACAAACCAAGGATATGTACTACTTAACAACATATATACGAAAATATATTGAAGTGAACTCACTCAACGCACTCAGGAAGCAGCTGAACTGAAGGGCAAAGAGAGAATGAGCTCAGGTCACAGATCAAAGAACAATCACGGCACCTGTGTGAGCTGCCCAGTTAGCACACCTGTTGTCCCGCTGCTCCTCGGTCCAGCGGTCATGTGACCCCACGTCCAACAGTATACGTTATTATTTAAATAAAACATTTTTAAAAAATGCCCAAAGTAACAGATTAAGTAACCTTAATGAAATTAATAAGTTGATGAATAGCTACGTACATGAATTGCAAGACTCTATAATAATTTCAGTGGTCATTGAAAACACAGTGAAAAACTGTGGAAGAATTTTACTTCCTGCACGGACCGACTGGATCATTGCCCCACCAATAGGAGAAGGCGGCCGTGGAGTTGGACACGCCTCCTCTCTGCTCTGACCAATCCCGTCACGGAGTCCGCGCAGCCTTATTAGCATACAGATGCGTAGTTAACACACTTTAAAATCCAGGTGACTGCGGTCAGTTTAAAATGTTTTATCACGCAGAAAATCAGAGCAAGAATAAGCAGCAGTGATGACACAATTACGGAAGATTTCCTGACTTCGTATGCGCACATATACATGCCCTAACAGAAGTTGATCTGCAATAATGGCATAATTAGAATTAGAAGAGAATAATTAGTAAATGAAATAGATTAAATGTAACAGTACAAACACTAGAAGGTCCTGACTCCTGATGATTCCCCACAGGTGGTTACAGTATACATTTAATAAAAAGCATGATGGATTTTCTCATGTTTACCAAATGCAGTTTCCAACGGTACCTTCCATGATCCATAAATGTTCTTGTCTTTCTGATCTATAGTCACAGAAAAAACTATTTTATTTCGAGTGTTTGCATTAGTTTTTATTTTTGCGATTAATAACTTTTCACGTTAAAATATTTTTCTCAGCCACACTTGCATTCATGCTTCACCATCAGTAGCTCCTTCATCAGCTGCTTGGCTACCAGCTCATTAGTAACATCCAGTCATATTCATACAGATATATGAAGAAATATTAATATTAGTCTGCTGATATGACAGCAGTGTTTTCTGCCCCACCTCCTCCTTCAGTGTTAAAGATTTAAGTACTGATGACGTCAGTAACACTTGTTCATGTGTGTGTTTATTTTAGTTTTTTTTGTCACTGATCTTTTGTTGATGCTTGGATACTTTAAGAACTTCCTTGAACACCAGAGTCTTTGCTATAAATGTTAAATTCCTTAACATAAGTGTCTCTGCATAAACTAAAGCATACTGTTAATCTCCCCCCTGTATCTGCAGATATAGTCCAGAGACAACAAAACATATCCAGTAGATACACTTAAGAACAAATCCACAGTTGATCTGCAAAGTAATTTCACAAGAGCAACATTTATTAAAATCAATAACATTTTGTTCTCGTGAGCATTGGACATCAGATGTACACAATATACAAATACAAGTGCATTTTGTAGCAAATATACTTTCTATAGAGACAGCAGCAGCAGCAGAATTGGCATGTACAAAAATACACATGATTTTTCTCACACAACACAACATACCAAAGGAACAAGATAATATATTTATATATATTTATATATTTCTGTATCATAAATATGCAGAGCTATACACGTTGAACACAATTCACTGTAATGGAGATAAGACTTATAATATTAATAATACAGGATAAAGTACATTTTGAGACCATTTAAAATGGCAACACCTAACGTGACAATGGCCTTATTCCAGTGTGTGATCCTGTGGAAAAGTTAAATTCATAATAACACTGTGATAATACTCATGAAAACTGCTCTCACATTGTGCTAAGAATATATTATCTACAGGTATGTATTTACATACTTTGCAGTACATGAATGCACAGTGAAATAAGGTCATTTATCGTTGTGTCACCTAAGAAATCAGCACTGCAATGACATGAGCACTGGAACAAATATATCATATTATTATGGACAAACGTACAACAGCTAGAGAAACTGTTTTTCAATGGTGCATTCAACTCAACACACACACACACACACACACACACACACACTCACACACCCTCACACACCCTCACACACCCTCACACAACAGGCTGTGTCCTTGACATTCTCGTGAGCCTGAAAGGGTTTCATGGCGAGGATAATGAAGTGCTATAAAAGCAAGAATAACGCCGTTTTCTCCCTCAGTGGCACAAGTTTTCCAACATTCCCGCTCAGGACAGGCTGTCAATGATCACATCATATTCAGCAGCACTCTTGACTTTATTTCACACACACACACATACACACACACACACATGCACGTACACACACGCATGCACACATCGACAGTTTTTAAGTCTTCCTCCCTTGCTCCCCTCCCTCCCAGGTCACAGAGATATAAACCAGAGCTCCAGAGGACAACGCTGTGTGCTGTGTGTCTGGAAACTCGGCTCATATGAATAAATACCGACCCTACTGATTCACTGATTCAGATGTATAAACACTTCACTTAAGAGTAATAGTTCACTTAACAGATGCAATTGCAAAAGGTACAACTGCCATTAAAATAGTCTGTACAGTGGGGGCATCTGTCCTCTCCTCCTCTGGCACCGCAGCAAACATCACAGGTGTTATGGATAGCGCTGATAGCATGTCCATAGTATTTGCATTAAGTCAAGACCATCATCAGTCAGACCATATTGTTGTCATTACTGCAGCAGAGAGCAGCAATCAGATGTACCGTTACAGTAAACTGCAACACCTTTTTGTATTGGGCTAACTGCTGCTGCCAGAAGGAAAGAGGTGTACATGGAGGAATATAATCACATCAATAATGACAACAGCTGTTTACAAGTGAACACATCAGGTCACATCACATCACATCAGTCTTTCATACACAGTTTGCCTGTACCATGTTCTTATTTACACGTACGACTCCTCTGCAAAAAAAAGCTGTTCGAAGTCGTCCACTCGTGGGTCGCTGCACCGCCTGCTCTGCCACTCCCTCTTCCCCTGCACAATAGCTAGTGCCACCTCCTGACTCCTCCGCAAGCAAGCGTCTGCATCCTCCTGATCCTGCGAGGAAAAGTAGTCCCTCACAGCACGGGTGGCGGAGGGAGACAGGCAGAAGCGTGGTTCAGCGTGGTTGGGCTCCACGTCTGACACTCTCAGGCCGCCGTCTTGGGTCTGACCCTTTGAAATACGAAGTCTGTTCAGGGTGAGGCTGGAGGTGGGGTTAGAGTTCGCATTGACCTTGGTAGGTTCAGATGCTCTGCGAGGGAGGGGAAGAGTCCTTCTCCCTCTGTGTAACTCCATGGCCGGAGTCAGAGAGTGAGACTTTTGCCTCTGCAGGACCAGAGTGGTGGCGCTCTGTCCATAGAAAACACCCTGTGGGGGCTGCACACACTCATGTCCAGCCAGCCTGTGTGTCACATCACTTCCTGCGGGTGGTTTTGGGTTGTTAGGGCAGGCTGGGGGTTTGTGGGTACAGGTCAGGTCGTGGAGCTGCCTCAGCTCTCTGACCGTCAGGGGTTTCTCTGTCCCCTTGTAGAAAGGGGAGCGGCTGCGCTGCAGCTGCAGCAGAGCCTGCTGGTAGGACGGAGGGCTGCTGGATCTCCGCTGGCAGTTTTGATTCATTACCACGGCCTCGGGGGCGCCGACAGAGCAGCCGTTACTGCTTGGGTTGGTTTTCCCGTTTACCACAGGTGAGTCCTCTTCTGCGTGTCCATTATCAGCCTGCTTTAGAGACAGGCGGCGGTCCTTCTTCAGCCACATGTTAGGATGGAGGCCATGGGGGTGGGAGGTGGTATAGCTGGTCCGCGGAGGCTGGGTGGGCTGTGGAAAATGAGGCGTTGCTTCCTTCTGAGGGGGGGAGCCTCTGGGTGACACCTGGGGTCGCCCAGGAAAGTTAGGGGAGAGAGAAGTAGGTTCAGCCAATGGAATCACCCCATTGGTGGCATAGTCAGTAGAATACTGTGAGAAGGCGGAGTCTAAAGAACTGAGGGAGGAGCCCGTGGGTGAGGTTGCCGGTGACGACAGACTGGAACAGCTGGCATCCAGTCGCAACGGAGGCGGAGGAGTGTGCTTCACCTTCCTCCACCCACCGTTCTGGACTTTGACTCCTCCCTTCTCGCACCCATCCTCTCCCTCCTCCTTCAGCTGCAGCCCGTTCAGCCCCTGCTCCAGAAACACCTCGTCCTCCTCCCCCTCCCCTTCCATGGCAGCATCATAGCTGGCCTTCCGTACAGGCAGCCGATGGTTATCGGCATGAACCGTCACTGTGCCTGAAGGCGGCGTGCTTGCCAGGGCCAAGGCGGGCTCTGAACTCCTCCTCAGCCTCCTGGGACCCTGCGACGGGCCGTTGGCCTGGCGGGTGCGAGGCTGTCGAACCGCAGGGCTGAACCTCCTGGGTCTGGCCAGCGGGGGGAGTTGAAGCTGGAGGTCGGTCTCGGGGTCGGGATCAGGGTCGCAGTCGCTGAGGGTTATGACAGAGTCACGGCTGCGGCTGTCAGGCTTGTCCTTGTCACGAAGCGGCAGCTGCTCCTGGTAGGGAGACTCAGGGTCATCGTTGAGCTCATTCTCCAGGCTGTCATAGGACGAGTCGTTCATCTGGAAGGACGACACATCTGCAATAAAAGAAAGAGGAGGAAAAGAATTTTATTACTTGATTTAGATTAAAGTGTTAATCAAGATAATATAATACAAAAATAAACACAATAATTTAGCAAACAAAACATAAAAAGACTTTCCTTCCCAGTTTTATATGTAATATGTAATGGTAAAGCAGCCCTTCAATTATAAATCAAATTAATAAATTAATTATTAAGTGTCTTTCCACCCACTAGCTACCAAAACTAGCAGTCCAAGTGTAACACTTCACACAAACTTAATTTATCAACACAGCAACCTACAGCAAAATGCAGCTACATCTCTGCACTGGTAGAAACTTCATCCACAAAGCTGAAAAAGTGAGCGCAGTCTGACAGAAACTAGGATCAAATCTTGACCCCTGATCTGAGTGAACAAAGTCACAGTTCACCGCTGGAGACGAAGAGAACAGAGGACAAAGCGGCGTCCCGCTGTGTGCTCCCTGACCTCGGTGGTTATTTATAGAGCGAGGAAGGAGAAGAAAGTTGGCGGTATTTATGAATGAGGAGATTCAATGCCGTGTTAATCAGCATCTGTGACCCCGGCAATCACTGAAATTACAGCAGGTCGATCTGCTGACCCCAATCAACAGGCCTGAAAGAGCCTCGGCCATTCAGTAGCGCACACACACACACACACACATACACACACACACACACACACACACACACACACACACACACACACACACACACACACACACACACACACACACACACACACACACACACACACACACGCACGCTGAGCTAGTCAATCTCAAACCACCTTGTAAGACATTTTTTTGGGTGCAACACACTGAAGCATTGTCGGTAAACTTTCAGAAACACAAATCAAGGATCTGTTCTTCACCCACACACACTTTAAATAAGACTTTGACCTTTACTGTGACCTTCATAATTACTGTGAGAGCTACAAGAAGATATTCTGTGGGCACATCTTTGCTTTACAGACTTAGCTGTGCTCTTTCATTGCATTTCTTATGACTGAAAACCGAAAGAAAACAATTTGATTAAGAACTGCATTTTAAACATTGTTCAATTGTTCTGTTTTATGTACAATCAAACATTTCCAACTTAAAAGACTTATAATTCAAACCTCTGCATTAAATTGTCAGTTTGATTTAAAAAAAAAAAGAAGAAAAAAATCATGTGATTAATCAGGTAAGAAATATTTTGGAAAGAGTCTTTGCTGCTTTTTTGGACACAGTATTCCCGTCATGTTACTGACTCAGCCCTTCGCAACCCTTCATCTCCACAAGTTTATATAACAGAGCTGAATTAGAAATGTCATTGTTGGGATTACGAGCCGATATAAATGATGTGACAGAGTCCGTGCATGTCATTTCAGTGGTTTACTGAAAGAACAGAACTGGGAACTCTGAGTAAAAGCCAAATCCACAGACTTGGCCTCCAGCTCCAGGACAACTCTATCAAACTCTGCCTCTGTCCGCATTCTGTTCATTTTCTTACTTATTTATGCCACATGATTCATACTTCAGTTGATTCTCTCCCCTCTCCTCTCTATTCTCCTCTGCTCTGCCGGTTCTCAGTTACCTGATCCGTGGTCACTGCTGCTGCTCTTCTGGCTGAAGCTCCTGAACAGCGTGGTGACGTCTTCTCCCAGGACGCCGCTGCAGTTCTCTATGAGGAAGCGGACCAGCTCACACACCTGCAGGGAGAAGCACCACCTGGTTATAGCGTGAACTCTCTTGACTTCGCTTTTTTGCTGCTGACAATTCATTTTCATTGTCGTACAGTTGGATGAAAGTGTGATTCTGTTTACGCAGAGCTTCGTTTGTTGAAGCGGGTCCTCGGGGGAAGCAGCCAAAGTTCAGCGGTAATTCAGCAAACATGCGGTTTCCAAATGTCTATGTCAGCACAAATTAAACTCACAAATCTGGAACATGCACACACAGACACACACACACATACTGGAAATCAATACATTCACAGCCCCTAGTGAACGTTTTAACATTGATTGCATTGGTTGTGATGGCGTTCTGAAACTGCAGCTGCTTGTGCTGTAGCTCCTGCCTCCTTCATTTTTATGACATTATGACCTGAATAGTTTGTGATATCACTTCCAAAAGTTGTGTTTTTGTGTCCAATGTTATCATTCTGAGAAAAGTTTGCGTTCATTTGTTTGCACTGATGTCGACCTTCCAACCCCTACACAAGTATTTGCATTCCACACCCACCAAGAAAACATCAAACTCCTTCTTTTCCAGTCCTGGATAATGTCCTGATAATAATATATGACGTCACGTATTGGCTTTGATTAGCGCTCGCTCAAATGCTTGTTGAATGACCGCAGCTGGGAAACGACAGATGAATCCAAGTGTGGGAGTTTTGGACAGTAACTTTTCTCAAAGCACAACTTTAAGATAATTCATATTACTGTATTCATCATCACATTTAGGAGCAAACACCCCACATCACAGCGGCACGCCTTTTTGCAGCAGCTTCCAAAACGAAGAGTCAACACAGCGACCGGCTCAGTTTTGAAACATGCCGACAGTGTCTGTGCTTTATAGGTATTATCAGCTCAGCTGGAATCTGTCCTCAAACAAATCACTGTATTTGGCTGAAACCGCCGCCTCTTACACTAAGCAGACAAAATTTACCAAACACATGACGTCCTGTGACACAAACAGTCGGCGTCATACCCTCCCCGGTTTGTGGAAAGTTTCCACTAAAACCTGCCCGTTGTGTTTATACATTACTTCTTTTTCCTGTTGTCGTTCTGACTCTGTGACACTACGGGCAACACAGGCCCTCCCTTTGTTTGTCTGTTTTGCGGGCCAGATGTTGTGTGTTCACATGTGTGTACGGTGTCCACATGCATGTAACAGATCAGTGCTCAGAAGAGGAGTAAGGGATAAACATTGTGCACAACCAGGCTACACTGTTACGTCATTTTGCATATTATAAAGAAATAAAAGTCTCACTTCCCTTAAAGCAAGAAAAATCTGACACTGTGGTGAGATCATTCTATTTCCAATAAAAACCAACCTGTTTCTTGATAAGTCTTTTTAGCCGTGTACTAAAACTACCATTGATGGTCCATTTGTTCTCAGTGTACCTGGCAGATGATGGGAGATGAGTGGTATTTTCAGAGTTATGTAACTTAATGGGGGCCACAGTAATTTTACTCTAACAACCGGGCACAGTTAATCCCTTACACTTGTTACCAGACAGCAAATGCACCATGTTCCTCCTGGTTTTTATCTCCTCTGCACGTACACTGCTTATTTCTCTTCAGAGAGCACACGTACTAATGACTGCTGTATGAAAGCCCTGAGGCCACATTTTTGTTGGATTATGGGTAATTCTCAGCTCTGTTTTCCATAAACTGCAGTGGCAGTTACCATTCAGTTACACAACAAATATGAATGCACTGATGTCTCGTCTGTCTGTTCCTCACTGCCTGCCACGTGGCTGACAACGCTAACGTCCACAGGTAGATAGATTCCCCAGAGCCGCTTCATCATCTACCAATCATCTTCAACAGAGTGAGACAGTTTCTGATTAGAGGCAAGATAACTTCCCCTTCAGATGTTGTTGCTATTCTGTGACATCTGTCTGCTATCAAAGCACAGTGACATTCCTGAAGAACAGCACATCACCTGACAGGCGATTTTAACTGGTAACTGGTAAGTATGTCTTTACCAGTCAAACAGTGGGCAATCAGTGGTGCAGATAACCTAATCAATCTATTAATTATTTACACGTCAAACGTTTTCACGTCTCACTGGAAACTGGGGTTAATTTGGTTGGAAAGTGAAGGGTTAATTTAGACTAGTCTAAGTTACATTAAACTATTGTTTTTTACTTCAATTTAATTTCTACATGTCCATGTGAAGCAGGTCCAAACCACAAACTGAATCACATAACTGTTAAAATACTCTTGAACCAACACTTCACCAGTGTTCTTGTTGAGGACAGACTCCATGACTGCAGAGGAAGTTAGCTTAGCTGGGCTAACATGTCTGAGTTAAAGAGTGATAGTAACTGCATGTCCCTCCTCAACCACTGCATGTGAGCTGTGACACGTCCAATGGAGATGTATGGTCAAACAATCAAAGAAAGTAAGAGGACTATAAAAACGTAGCGTTACTTCCTGTTGTGTTGATTATACTTTATTTAAGCGTCATGTTTCTAAATCTGCTTCAATGGGGCTAAAAACAGCAGCTAATGTAAAAACATGCAAAAATAATAACAATTTTTTCTGAAAATCCCTATGTAGACCTGTAACCTGCACATTCTCCACAACCACTGAGCCTGTGTTATTTCATTGAAATGTCTCGTCAAAATAATTAAAGGAAAGACGACATGTTGCACAACTCGTCAAAATACTAGTGTTCTTCCTTTCCTTTTTAATTCTATTGTTTTCACCACTTTCATACCCCCCCTCTCCTTGTCTCTCTTCAGTTTCCCTCTCTACTTCCCTCCCTTGATTCACTCTCTTCTTACCTGCCACTCTCTCTTTAATTTGGCCTTCCTGCTCTCCTTCAATCGCTCATTCAGCATTCCTCACTGTCAGGCAGAGAGGGCTGCTACGTGATGCAGAGCACTGTTAGAAAAAAAAGCCTGTGGGCACGCAGAAGACTTTCACCCGTCCATCCATCCATCAGCAGCCTATTCAGAGCTGTTTCTTTTCCTTTAACTCTGTGATGTGTTATCTTAAACTCTCTCTCAACCATTCAGAAACACAGGAAAAAAACTCAACTGGCTGCTGTAGATCATTCACAAAATATCTGTCTGTAGCGTGAGCGCAGGTTGAGAATGGACTGCCACACTACACAACATCACTGCAGGATATATGGAGCATATACACAATCTGCACATGTGCATGGGCGCGTGTGTGTGTGTGTGTGTGTGTGTGTGTGTGTGTGTGTGTGCATTCACAGATGTCACAGCTGTGTGTTAGTGGGTCATTTCTGAGTATTTCTGAGGTCATCAGTCAACACACTCATCCAGCAGCCTGCAAGGAAGAGTCTATTTATCTGCCTGTGTGTCACTTTTCTGTTTCTTCCTCCGCTGGATACTGTCTGTGACTGTTATGTAGAAAAAGTAAGTTAAAAAGGAAAAATAAAGCAGGAGAAAAGTAAAATTTTGGTCCACATATTTCAAGACCAAGCTCAGAAGAAAAACATCTTCCTTTTGAATGATTTATCTCTGTCTCCATCTTAAGTGATACTCAAACTAAAGCTGTTTTTACCTCAGAAGCTCCTAAACAGCAACGTTCAGCCAAAAACATTTAAATTATATGCTGCATGAAAGTAGGAGGGACACAGAGATTAAACTGAACTGGCTAAAACTGAGCGTTCACGTGTCTCCATACAAGGTTGGAAACCAGCCATTACACGGCCAGGGGCCCACGCTAGTTTAATTTGGCCCCTGGTTCCAACCGCAAAGAGAGGGGGGAGGTGGAAATGTCGAAATCTCACTTTGTTATTTTTTTAAAAGTTTTTTTCCCAGAAAAAAGGGGCTGCCTGTGCTCAGGCCGCACACACAAACAAGCAGTGTGCGAGAGGGAAAGTGTTATCAGGGGAGTGTTTGTGAAAGAGATATTTAGGTATTTGCGGGTGTTGAGGGAGCTTGTACTGACAAGAGTGTGTGTGTGTGTGTGTGTGTGTGTAGAAGAGAGAGAGAGAGAGAGAGAGAGGTGCTTCAGCAACACAATTTTCTGCTACAGTTAAACGCACACACTTGGCCTCAGGATTCTGTAGGAAATTCTTTGCATGTTTTCTCAATGAACCTCAGCCACCCCAAGGACACACACACACACACACACACACACACACGCACACGCACACTTGTACTTCTGTATTTGTGAGGACACTCATTGATATAATGTGTTCCCTAGACCTTTACTCTAACCTTAACCATCACAACTAAATGCCTAACCCTAAAACCAAGTCTTAACCCTCAAACAGCCCTTTGAAGTTGGGAGAACACACACACACACACACACACACACACACACTTGAGAAGATAAGCAAACCAGCCACCCACAGAGATTGTGTGTATCTGTAACAGACCACAAATCCAAAAGCTTTGTATGCTTAATGTCTCAGTGACGACACGGTGGGCGAGGGTGGGCGAGGGTGGGCTTCCTCTGTGGGCTCTGGCTGCTGCAGCTACTGCTGCTGTGGGATCAAGTCACTTCAGGTTAGCCTGGCTGACCAACATATGAGGGGGAGAGAGCGAGCAGTGTTGCTTCACCGCTGGGTCAACTTTAAATCCCCAAAAATACACTTTAGTGGCAGAAATGATTCACAAGGAGATCACTACAAACTACGACTAACAACGACTATTAACTGCAGTTGTACTCATTTCTGATTTGCTTTGTTACGATCAAATATCAGGACACCTCACATTTATGTGAATAAACCCAGAACTATCTGTTGGGTAGATACAACTAGAGATACATGTTTGTTTTTGTAACTTTCGGAGAACTAACCCTTTAATGGTAACATAAGTCTCTAAGTAGTAAAAGAGATACATATATCTTCCTGTGTGCTTAAGAGTAAGTCGGCATGAAAGTGTGAAGCTTTCCTGTTTCGTCTTGCTCTAAGCTCTGAGATCTCAAGCTCAACACAGAGTAAGAATGTTGTGATTTTAGCTCATGAGCGATTGTCCGTGATGACAGGTAAACGTGACTGAGCGTGTGTGTGTGTGTGTGTGTGTGTGTGTGTGTGTGTGTTGGACTGGTTAAGTGTGTGTGTTACAGCTGTGTGTTAGTGGGTCAGCTCCCGCTTCGAGGTCAACGCTCCCATCCGCAGGGAAACCTTCAGTCTGCTGACAAATGGCTTTCGGGCTGACAGAGATAGTGTGTGCATGTGAACATATATGTGCTGCATACGGTATGTTCGTGTGTGTGTGTGTGTGTGTGTGTGTGTGTGTGTGTGTGTGTGTCAGGAAAAACCACAGTTTCTTACATGTTCCAAACTCTCGTCTGTGTGTCTGATCACATGTGCTTCATATATATATATATATATATATATAATATATATATAAATATATATATGAAGCACACACTCATGCTGAAGCAGTTTTGCTTTCTATTATTCCACTGAAATGTTAAATTCCTCAGAGTGTGCACAGTCGCAGCCAACTTCCCAAACACACACACACCTATAGCAGCTCAGTGTTGCTGAGTTTGACAATTTTACAAAATACAGTTATTTGCCTTCTTGCCAGGTGCTGGATGAGAAGATTGATACCACTCTCATGTGTGTACATTCAACACAAAGCTGGAGCCAGCAGTCGGTTAGCTTAGCGCAGCTAGCCTGGCTCTGTCTGAAGGTAAATGAATCTGTCTGCCGGCATCTCTAAAGATCACTGATTTTCAACTTATATCCTGTTTGTTTAATCTGCACAAAATCAAAAGTGTGAAATAAAAAATTTGTGGTTTTAGAAGGGGTCAGGTGCAGGACTGTTTCTCGCCCGAGTATGTATATGTAAATATATATATATACATATATATAATAGAGTATATTTAATATTCCACTGAATTTAACAATCTTCCAGATCTGAGATTGATATTAGCTCCGTTACCCAAAACACTCCATATTGTGCGTGTATGTGTGTTCTTCCTCACCTTCTTGGTGCCCTCCCCCTCCATCTCGGGAGTGCTCGGCGCTGGGGCCCAGAGCATGCTGGGAGCGATGCAGACAGACAGGTTGAAGGCGTTCATCTGGTTGTCGTGGGCGTTGCCTTGGATACAGTGCAGTATGGCGATCACATGTCGCAGGAGAAGCAGGTTCTCGCTTGGCAGGAGGTGCAGCAACCTGAGAGAGTGAAGGAAACGATGGTTAATGACTACAGCAATCATAAAAAAAACAACATCTTGTTCTAAGTTCTTGTTCTCACAGTGTGTGTGTTGCCATGATGTTTGCTGATCTCAGGCTCCACAGGGATTTTTCCACTAACATTTTCATTGTTGCTTTCACATTAGTTGTTTTTTATTTTCTTAAGCAAAAGGAATTCAGTTTGTTGTATTTGGATCTGGAGCAATGCCGCCCTCTCCCTCCGTCTTCCCCTCTCTAGACATAAACAGGGTGCAATTAAAGGAAAAACCAACAAAGTGCCACAGTAAGGTGTCGGGCCACCGCACGCCTCCAGAACAGTCATTTATTCAGGTCTTTCCTTTAATTCGTCTGCAGAATGAAAGCCTGTGTGACTTGTGTGTGTGTGTGTGTGTGTGTGTGTGTGTGTGTTTGTCCTTGTGAGAGAGAGACAGCTGTTACGTTAACAGCAGGATTTTGGCATTAAAATAATTTTTTATTTTTAGGATTTGAAGAGAGAGTTCCTACCTCTGGACAGCTTGCGTCCTCTCCTCCCCTCCCTCCCCCTCCATCACATCCATCCACTGGTCGTACAGATCCACACACAACATGCTGCCCGGGATATTTCGCAGGAAGTCCTGTAAGCAAAAATGATATCATGAAAAATGATTCATTAATTAAAATGTCTTACAGCTATTTACTTTATCAAATAATGATTTTGTATTGGTAACACTTTCATTTAGCTGATTGACTTATCATTTATAATCTTTTTTGTTCTCTGGCCTTCTCTTGAAAAAGCTCGAGCTCAGTAATCAAGACCTGAGTTTATCATTTAGTCTAAAAAAAGGCAAATATAATTCAAAATAATTCAAAAAGTAAAGTTGCATTTGAAGCAGCGTTTTGTATTTTCACTTTAGTAAAAATGAAAAACGATATTATATTAAAAATCAATAAACAATTGAGTCAGCGTGCCACAGAACGTTCATGAAACACCTTGAGGAATTCACAGAAAAGGCATCATCAAGATAATAAGGTCAAAAAGTAAAATACCACACTATCAAAAGCATAGAATGAGACAACGAGGAAGTAAGAGCAAAGACACTAACTACGGTTCTTCCTGAATGGAAACTCTTTCATAGTACTGTATATGAAAGGATCCCTTCAGTAACATTAGTGTAATATGAAAGCATCCATATTACTTAAAGCACTTAAGTTATTAATAGGATCAGGCATCAATTAATTTTCAGTCAGTGGACTAACTGATTAACAATAACATCGTTTTTGTCCCAGGTGGTGGACTATCCTTGCCCACTGTGCAGAACACAGGTAAAGCACAGCAAAGTCAAAGAAGCAAGATGAATCAGCTTTGTAAACCCCCCCCCCCCCAAACACCCAAACCACCTCAGCTGCTCCCTGGATGCCCGCTGCTGCAGCGACTGTTTGGCCTGGATGTGGAACAATGCTGCACCTTGTGTGTGTGACTGGCAGCCTGCCTGGCTGTGCAGAGACAGATTATCCTGTCTGGACTTATGTGACTTTGGACGCACATCAGTCGATCCTGCTTTCTGTTGTCTGGTTTCAAACGAGTGAGACAGGGCAGAGCTGTGTGTGGTTGTGTGTGTGTGTGTGTGTGTGTGTTACCTTGAGGACAGCAGCAATGATGAACACGGACTGGTGCGAGATGTCTGGGTCCTCAGTCCCACTGTCCAGTCTGTCCCGCAGCTCCCGGCAGGCTTTGGCCCCGGCTGACCGCCTGAAGACGCCCCTGGTGTAGGGCCCCTCCAGGTACAGGAACACCAACATGTCCTGGAGGGAACAAGGAAAAGAAAGATTACACACATAAAATCTCTTCATACTAACTTTTCATCAATATTCTGAAAGGAGCAGCAATTAAGTAAATTGATCTGCTCATTCCCTGTTTGCTTGGTTTATTGCGGGTTCATCGTTTCCTAAAATCAGAATTTCTCCAGGACAAATGTGATGAATCTGTCTGACTTATTTCCTGCAGCCTCAAATGGGTTTTCGTTATTTACAAAGAAGAAGAAGAACTCGACGGAGATCCAGTTTGGCCTTTTTAAAATGGTTCTCTGCAGCACCATATCATCGGAGAGGAAACATTTTTTTTCCGAGTGTAGAGTCTGAATTGCTTATGCAACAGATGGGGTTTCACTTCTCTGGTAATTCCAGCAACTACTTCTGTCTTTAACCTGACCCATTTATGTGAGCCATACACAACAGTCTAAACATGAGCAGGTGGCGAGTGTCATTAATTAATTCATAATGCAGTGATCTTATAGTAGCAGTACGCAGCGATAGAGCTGCAGTATATCAAACAAAAGCTCCAAAACATCTAGAAATGAACCGACTTCCTCTTCCCCCTCCGCAGCTACCATACACTGTCGAGCCCCAAATCATCCCGTGACCCCCTCCAGACAGGGTCCTGACCCCTCCTGCTGGCGTACATGACCCTCCACTTGGCTCACCATGACAGGCTTGGGCAGGCCGTGGTCGGGAGAGCAGATGGAGCTCAGGGGTCGTCCGAACAGCCGTCCCTGAGTGGGAGAGAGCGAGGTCGGGGACAGGGGCAGGCCGTCCAGCTGTGTGCTGGAGCCTCTCCAGAAAGGCCAGTTGATCAGAGACCTCTTCCTCTTAAAAGACTTCTGCTGACCAGGTTCTGCGGGTAAGACGGAAGAGGAAGAGGTGAGCTGTGGCTTCAGATTGCGCGCAATATCCAGCAGTGCTTAATGAGTCACCACCTCACTGCAAAACTGTGACATTCTTTATGTAATGTTTGTTTTTTTGTTATAATGGCTTTAATTTTCTTAGCACCTGATTTGTTAAGGAGCCAGCCTCGAAGTCATGCACATGAACACAGCATAATGCAAAGAAATGAAACTCATATATACGGCGAACTGATCTGCTAAATTTCAGAAACATAATTACATCCTGAAAAAAAAGTGATGAAGGTGTGGGTGAGACATAGAGACAAAGATGGACAGTGTGAAACAGAGAAAGACACCAGAAAAGGCAGAAGAAGAAAGAACCATTGATTCAGTGTTTGAGAGAAACATATGTAGACCTGCCCTCACGCTCCAGAGAACCATTTAATTTGAAGTGTGTCTCTGTGCGCGCCGGTGCGTGTGTGTGTGTGTGAAATGACATCTATGGAGCCCTCTGTGTGTGTCTTACGGCTTATGACTGTGTGTTCCTTGTTGAGGGCTCAGTGGTGCCAGGTCACAATGTCTACCTGTGTTGTGTTTGTGTTTGTGTGTTCGTCTGCAGGTGAGTCTTCTCTGTGTCTACGTGTTCTCTCTGACAACAGCTCAGTGTGTTTCTGCAGTGACGTTCTGCAGACATGTTAATGAGAATGTACATTAAGTATTTAATGTTTTAAAAAAATGACTTAAACCCAACAAATTCTAGCAACGTTGATTTGCAAACATTCGTGAAATGATAACATTGATGTTATTAAGCGACTGTGATTTGTATCTAAGGGTCCCACCCTTAGATACTCTCTCCCAACAAACGGAGGATTCTTTCAGTGGGTGGAGGACCCAGCAGCACCAAACAGGGCCCAAAAAAATATGTGGCATGCCTCACACAGAATCCATTATTTAACAATCTGCCGTGGCGTCATGCCCTAATACACTCTGGAACAAAGTTCAGCGGTAACAGAATTACTGGTGTGCTCTGGCACCTCTCAGCAGGCCTCGCCATCGCTGAGAAAACATCACCTCGCTGTAAATCAGGCGTTACATCATTACAGCAGTCAGGGAATAGTTTCAGAGAGGAGGAATGAGGAGACGGAGACAGACTGCTTGTCAACTGGGTGGGCAATGTCTGTCATGCTACAGTAACCTTCTGCTGGCGTGTTACAAAACAGGTGCTACATGGAGTATTTCTCCTCATGGGCAATAAAACACAAGACCAGGCACGACTACTTTAGCCGAGTCTTCATACAATCAGGTCAATGTTGCTTTCTCTTCTTAACCTTAACCAAGTCGTTCTTGTTTTAACCAATCCGGCTCCTTTATCTAAACTTAAAGGAGCTATATGTAAGTTTTGCTATCACTACATAGTCATCGTTAGCATTAACAGCTGTTTACTTACCAGTCTAGAAGAAACGTTACGAGTTCAGCATCAAACTTCATTCCTTCACTTGTCAAGAGCTGTCTCCAGTGGTTGAAATCAACTTTCGTGTTTTGCTTCTATTTCTGTTACTTCTTTTCTTCTACTGAGGTTAGCATGTTAACCAGCTAGCTAACCCTGGCCCTGTCGGACCATCTCGTCTTTCTTCAGGCTGCCCTGAAGAAGTGGCGCTGCTCAGAGGATTAATCTTAACATCTTGTCTTGTAAACCCAACGATGGCTGAAGCTCTTGGAGAGACTGGTGCGTAAACAGCTGTTAATGCTAACATTAGCTATGTAACAATAGCAAAACTTACAAATAGCTCCTTTAACCAAGTCGTTGTTTTACCTGCCACTTTAACGCCACATCAGAAAACTTTGTTTTGGCTGTCAGTACCCTACTTCTTGATATTTTTACACAACCAAAATAAGTAAAGTAGGTCCTCTTCCTATGCATGAAACAAACTTTGATAGATTCTCTTAGATTCTTCCACATTGACCTGACTTAATAAATTAAAACTGCCATCCAGAGCATGAACCACCTGGACGTCTGGTGGTGATCAGGCTCTGTGGGATGTGAGAACAGGGAGACTTCTGACCTCTTCCAGGGACGGACAAGCTAGTTTTACGGCTAATGGAATAGGAAGAGAATAGACCTCTTGCCACGAGTGAGTATGCACCATCTTTATTTTGAATATCTGGCATAATTATGGGCTGTGAGCAGGCTTTTTTTTTGGTACCAGTTAAAATGTGTTGATAGCCTCAACTATTGAGCACTATCAGGAGTGTTGAAGAATGAACACCTGAAAAGGGGGCTTCTACCAGGACTACCCTCAACACACATGCACACACACATGTTCATTAGCTTTCGAGTTTGGGTGTGAGCGATTAAGCCTCTATGGCGGTCCGGCTGGTATGGAGTGATTATGTAAGATGCTGTTATGCTTGAGCAAAGGAATCTGAGGCGAAGCTTGTGGTTGGCAAACTGGAGCCTCTTTGACTGGAAAACACACTTTTTCTTCTCAACTTGTTTTCCTTTAAAACTCATCTCGTCCTTTTTCCATCCCGCTCTCTGCATCCGCAGCTCGTCCTCGCTCCTGTCTTCCGTCCTCTTGTTTTTATTTCTCCTCCACCTCCTTTTTCTGCCCCTCTAATTTTTGAGGTGCCCTTTTCAGTCTGCCCCTCTGTAAATTCCTCTTTCTCTATCTGTTGTAGTCTGTTGTTTCTTTTTCCTTCACCTCCACTGACCTTCAGATTTACTCAATAGCTGTGTCACCTCTTTTCACTTTCCATCTTCCTATTCTCACACTCATCCGTCCCTTCTGGGGTTTCTTCCCCTTTGTCTGGCTGATGTTTTTCTTATTCTGACACTGCGTCTGTCCTAACCCCTGCTGTAACCCCTTGTCCGCTAAAATCTCCTTTCCCACCGTTCTCGATGACTCCTTTTCTTCTTGTTCGACTATTGATTCATACTCAGAACCAACAACACGACTGTACGCCTCTGAGTGTCGAAAACCAACACAAACAAAGTGAAATGGTTTATGTAAGAAAAACAAATTCTGAGGAGGTACTTTCTGTTCTGCATTAATACTTCTGTATCCTCATACTTCTTCCCGTGGTTTCACAGAGCGAGATTTATGGATGGATTCTTGACATTGACCAACCACCTACTTGGAAACCACAACTGTCATATTGAGGAAAACACTCATATTTTTCAGACACACCGGTTATAAATAAAATAAAATGAAATAAAAATAAGGAGATTAACTTTTAAAGTTTTCAGTTTGGAAGCAGTTTTGCTCATTTTCTTCACAGAAAAAATTTGTTTTTATCCAAATTAGACCCAAAAAATAAAATAAAATAACAGCATGTCGGCTTCCCTTGGCCAGATAGCGTCAGAGACGGTTCACTGATATTAACATGAACATGCTGCAGAATTTCTTGGTTTTAAAGTCGCCCACATATAAAACTGACCATGATTCTGAAATATACTTTTGTTCTGGAAAATGTCTCATGACTCCCCAAAACGTCATCATCGGCCTTACCTATAAGTTGAGCCTGTCCTGGGGCAACCTTGCTGGGTTTGAGGATGAACTGGCACTGGGTGTCCGGAGGGAGACACTGGTCCAGCAGCAGCACCCCTGGACAGTCTGTGGGGCTCGTTGGATCCCTCCCTACTCCTCCTGCTAGTCCTCCACCACTGCTCCCGCCGTCCCGAATGTGGCTCATCTTGATGCTAAAGGGAAACTCGTGGCCTGAATGAGAGGTCAGGGCCCAGAGGTTAGAGGGGAAGGGTCTGGTATGCGCATGGTCTGTGCATATCACATGGAGCCAAAGTAAAAAATCTGATCCAAATTAGGGCAGAACTAGCGTTGTGCAATGACAAATCACTAATCTGGAGTTGGGATGTTAGGAATTCAGTGTGAACTACAGAACAAAAGATTATGGTAACAAAATGTCACTGAAATACCGCTGTGTCACAAAACTAACTGCTCTGAAATGTTCCCAGATGTTGAGTTTTTGGCGCACCACTTCTGTTTGTTCAGTAGTGACCCCCCACTATGGTTATTCTCTGAATTAGAACTGCCTGTTCAGCCAAAATATTCGTTGTGGGAGGGATGAGACAGGATGTTTTTTGTTAGACTTTAATGAACATACATGTGTTTTCCTAAATGTTAAACCGCACCATGAGTGAAGATGAATTCGTTTCTTAAAAGCATCTTGAAAGGAAAAAGATTTCGATTTCTTTCTTTTTATATCGCTCACTTTTTTTCTGGTTGTGTTTTATCGAGAAGGTTTTACATAGTAATGTCTACAACAGGTGGGCTCACCAATGAGAGGGTATGGAGGGTCGTCCTTGCTGGAGCTCACCCACAACCGGTGGTCTTTGACGCAACCCTAGACAGAGAAAAAGCAAATCTGGTTTTGTTGCTTTTACTTTCCAAAGTATCTTCATAAATGCACATCTGTAGTGAACAGAAAGCTCCACAAACACTGTAGAGCTTCATTTTAAAACAAATGTTTGTGCTATTTTATAAAATTACTAATTTATATGTTAATTTGAAATTTTTTAAATGTTAAACTTGCTATGTTTATTTATATATGGCCACATTTAAATAGATGCTATTCTACAAAATGTTGTAAAACACTACAAATCTTGGGAAAAAGTGTCAAATCACAATACTGTGTATACAGGCTTCACACGCTGGAAATCCTTTTTTCAGACAGTCTAGTATTGATACTCTCAGCCATCGGATGCAGATGTTTAACAGAACTTATTTCTAAAGTCCAGACTGGAAAGTTACAGTAGAGGCTATTTTTTCACATCACTGATTCGCCTGAAACTGTTTTTAACATCACTTCAAAGTACAGTCACTAGATATTAAGCTGAGCATCAACAGCGGTCTTTGGTTACTCACCGATATGCCGAACTGCAGCAGAGCCATGCGGATGACATCAGTGGTGCTGTCAGTGTTGCTGACCGCGAGCGTCTTGGCCTGGTGGAAACATTTTGGAGACATTACGGAAATATGTAGCCGTTTGTGTGCTAATAAATGATAGCACTGCTGCCGATGTCATTAATTACCCACTTAAGGACAGACCAGGCGATCAGACAATATTCATTTCTGTGCTGACAGAAGCAATACAGAGGGAAAGAGGAGAAGCTTACATATGCACAGTTTCCAATATCCTTTGCAAATATCTTGAGTGGAATGGTCTTGGGGTCATCCTTCTCTTTTCCCTCAATTATCCGACTGAGTGTGGAGGAAAAACAAAGGAAGGAAGTCAGCGTTAAAATAAAAAGAGCATTTGAATATAAGTTAAGTTCATTTGGCCAGTCCAGTACTGTGATATGTGATATACTGTATATATATATATATATGATATTTATGTCAAATTAATCTTAGCTGTAAATATAGTATATGCATTAGCTTGACTGTATCGTGGTGGTTCAGATCTTATAACCTTCGTCAGGCCACTTGATTTCTTTGAATTCACAATGTGATAACTCTAATTCACTTTGAGATGGCTTCTGTTAACCACTTCTGTTACATCCAAATCTAATCTTTTATGCCCTGTAAGTGAAATTTGATTTGCAAAATAAACTTTGGGCTAAAAAGACTAAAACAAACCACTGCAAACAAAGAATTATAAGGTTTAACCAAGCACTTACCTTTTGATGAGCACCAACCATTTGTCCTTGTGCTCCTCGGAGCTGAAGAGAAGTAAACAGAGCGACACAACATAATCAGAGGAAATCGTGTTAAACGCAGTTGTCTGTTTTGCTCTGTTATGTAACTCCAGTTAGATAAAAACCACAGACTTCACCCCAGGACATGACTGGATTCTTTCTGATTGAAATTGAAACGGGTGGGTGTGAGTGTGCACAATGGAGGCAGGTGCAAATGTACAGCAGATTATATACAAATGTATTTGCATGTTTGTTCCTGCTGTGCGTGTGTGTGGTTATCTACTCCAGCCTTAATGTTGGTGGGTTCAGTGGCTTTACGACTGACTTAAGGGTTTATGGATTTTGTGGTTGCGTGTTCAGTGTTTTTAGTTCCCCTCTGTGATGTACATCTGAACCTCAGAACTCAGTGTACTCTTTCAGAAGTATAGTGAGTGACTCAGAGAGACATTTTAGAGATGTATTTAGCGTGCTTGGGATGAATAACTATCATGCAACTGTCAGCATGTTATGTAAGAGGAAATGAAATTACATTTTGCTCTTGTTTGATTAAATTAAAGATAATCTAGAAAAAATAAAACTATGGCTCATTTTCCAGACATTCTTCTTCTTGAATGTGAAAAATTTGCTCTTGCTGTACTGTGAGAGTGTGAGTGTGTGCGTGTGTGAGTGAGTGTGTGTGTGTGTGTGTGTGTACCTGAAGGTGGCCACACAGTTGCAGGTGGGCCAGCCCATGACAAAGCTCCTCTCTGGGTTGGTGCTTCCTTCACACACCTCCTCCATGCAGTTGGCGGTCCACATCTCACACACTCGGACTTGGGCCTTCACTTTGAAATGAGTGGGAGACCTGTAAAAAAAATAAAACAGTGTGCTACACATGCTTCACATGCCCCAATGTGATTGCCAAATTGCTAAATTAACAGTATAAAACTTAAACATTAAAAAAAAAAGAAAACAAAAAATCTTCACTTTTGAGAAGTTGAAATCTATTCATTTCCTGTGCATCTGCAAACCAATTAACTGACTTGTCATTTCAGCTTTAGACTCTGCAGCAAATACATTCTTCAAAAATGGCTTCCCGAAATATTTGTGTGTGAAAAACTGAAAAATTGAGTCCTCCTTTATCAAGGAGTTCCACTGGGAACTTACTTAGAGCCCCTTTAGTTTGAATCTGGCTCAGTTTTTGTCAAATAACATATTTCCATAAACCTCTGACATATGGCAATCTTACAAAAAACTTAATATAGAAGCAAAATATTAAAAGATTGGGCTATTTTCAGAGGTTAAACACAGGCACAAGTGTATTTATGCACCACTACATCTGTGATTACAGAGGAGAAAACTCCAAGTGCACACATGTGGAATGCACACATCCTCTCCCTGCTATTACACAGATATAAAGCTACACAAATGCACATACGCACAAACTAACCTCTTCTCCATCTCTTTCTTTTAAACACGCACATGCCAACACACATTCCTCTAGCTCACCCTGAGTTCAGCCACAATGTAATAAAGCCAATTATAGCGTATACTTTCTGTGCTGGAAGGGTCAGCTCCACCCACTGGCACATGACTCCCGGGACAGACCACAGAGGTCCTGCTGTGTCTGAACTGAGGGGTGTGTATGTACAGTAAATACATAAGTACACAGAGCTGAAGTCTGTTTCCGTCTCTACATGCCTATGTGTTTATGTGTGTGCATTAGTGCATGCATGCGTGTGTGTGTGTGTGTGTGTGCGTGCGTGTTTGGACTTCAAAAACATCAGTGTGCACTTTAAGTTTCTATTTTTGTATGTGTGTGTGTGTGTGTGGTGTAGTTTGTGGGTGGGGAGCCCCGTACTGTAGACCCAAGGCAGGCCAGTGTGGCTTTGATCTGAGCCAGGCTTCATATGGATTTAATTGGTTGGGAAATAATTACATACTGGGGAAAAATGAGTGAGAGAGAAGTGAAAGAAGCGGAGCAGTGAGGGAAGGAGAGTGGAGGGAAAGATGCAGCTCCATCCTCAACAGTTTATTGTTTGATATCAGTGTTAGACGAACAAATAGGAGCAGATGAAATGTTGCTTCTTGGTGTCTCAAATTTGTTTTACTATTTTTTCCTGTTTATGTCTCTTTGTTTCCATTTTCCATCTCACTCACACAGCCACATAAACAGACACTCACGTATTCTCTCTGTCATTTCACAAAACACAGAGGGAAACTTACTTGGCCTTGGCGACGAGCAGTGTGTCTGTGAAGAGGAAGAGGTGTCTCTCCTGCGTCTGCAGGCCTGTCTTTAGCTGCGTCTGGGCGTGACCCAGGAACAGGCGGCCTGGACACTCGGCCAGGAAGGCCTGGACAAGGGGACATGACTCTGGGCTGACTGGCGTCAGGCAGCTTTCCCTAGGGGGACAAACCCGAGACAAACACACAACACACACAAACAGCATCAAATACTCCATTGATCCCCAAAGGACAAATTTGTGGTTTGGATGTGTTTGAATGTTAGCATGTCTCTGAATAGGTTTTGAACCCCAACATTGGCTGTGGTTGGGCTCAAACTCTCTTCACCTCCCTCAACAGCTACTGTAAAACTACCACTGAGCAAAGCACTGAGCCTCATACAGACTGTAAAACTATGCATTTTCAGGGAGATCTCTCTTTTCAAGCTTCAAGACTAAAATACAAAAGGTGCATCAGCTAAATAGGATATAATTTAAATATAACAAGATCACAGCTGAACACAATATACTCATACACATACAAACACACACATTTGATGTGGGGAGAGTCATACTGTATACTCTCCTTTAATCCAGGGTTTTAACTGTGCTGAATTTGCACTAGGGGATTTTCCGCAACTCCAGAGCGCAGAATAACGATAGAGCAGCAAACATGTAACTAAAACACATGAGGCCCATGTTGCCGTGAACCAAACTTGGAAGAGGCTGAGAAAAGACCAGTGTCCAAACAGCTCGTACAGCCTCGTTAAAGTCCAACAGTGGAATATTTACCTCATTATTTACTGCATTTTCTCTTTACTGATTCCTCACAGTTGCTGCCACACACATAATCAAGCACTGTCAGTAAAATAAATATTGGACTTTTGGACCCGCAGTGCAATCGTTTGGCTACAAATCATGTGTTATGTTGCATAAGCTGGTTGGAAAAAAAAATCAGTTTGACATTGTTTGGAGCTGCACAAAGACAAATAGTCAGAAAAGGCTGAGAGAGGCTCCTGCCAGCGTCAATGGGACCTCTACTGTTAAACATGGGGTAAATAGTGACTGACTGCCATTTCATTTTGCAATGAATCGTTCATCCAGAAACCTCTGGTCCGTCTCTTTTGTCTTTTCCTTTTCTTCTTTCAATAAATCACTTCATGAAAACTCTTTGTAAAAGTTCTTTAAGAATACTTGCTTGCGAGTTACAGAAATACTTTCATTTTAATTAAAATTGTCTTTCTTGTATCTTTTTCCCTGCTGTCAATATGTGCCACTGATGGACAGATGTAAACAGTGGGGAATTTTTGGAGGAAGAGGAAATCGTTTGAGAGCTCCATCCTTTCCTGTTTACCCTCCACCACTAGATAAAAGACCTACATCTCCACTTACTCACACATATACACATTTTCTATCTCTGTCTCTGCCTTTCTGTGTCTCTTTCATGCACACAAACATGCACACACTCTCTCTTGCCTTCTCACGCATGCACACACCCACTTCTTAACATAGTTTCTACCTCTTCTTATAAATGCACATCCTTGAGGAGTACACACACACACACACACACACACACACTTCTGTTGGTAAGCCCCTTCAACAAAGCGCCAAGAAGTAGTCCAAGCCTTACAGGGAGGACAGAGAAGCTTGAATTCTCTGATACACCAAAATCCTTCCAGCTACATTGCGTAAGTGATCGGTTACGTAATTAATTAACGAAGAACAGACGACTGCGCTGGAGTGCTGGAGTCCCTTTTTCATCCGTCTTTGTGCGCCCTCCAAAAATAAATCCAAAGGCAGCTGAGTGAATTCAATTAAAAGGCATGAATGTAGGCAATTAAGCATTGAGGGTTGGCGGGATACGAAGAGTAAAGAAAATACGTCCTTTTCTTTCTGCTTTTTTGTTTTTTTACTTACTGTATCAAACACATGAAAACATGCTGCTTTAACAGTTACGTACAGAACTGATAGTTGCAAAACAATCAGCTATTGTTCCTGGAAATATTTTCCATGTGTTACACTGTGAAATGATTTCACCCCGATTAGAAAACATTTACATAACTCATGCACCATTCCACTTCTCTAAATCAAGCATTTCTTTCTTACTTTGTCAGGGAGATAAGAGGCTAACGCATGTAAATCTTCATTTTTGGTGTCAGCTCCTCCAGCTCGATGTCATTCTGTGATATGCCTCGATATTTCACCCTTTCCCTTTGTTTAAATTTCTTCTGCAAAGTTAAAAATGAGTCTTCTCTGTCCTTGACAGAGAAGACTCATTTTTTCAAAGCTGTGTCAGCCGGGGTGAAACACCGCTGCAGGGGAGATTTTTTTGGGCTCCTTGATTAAGTTGCACTGGGATTTTCAATTCAATTCCCATTGAGCTTATCAACTGCACACATCCTCGTCTGTTCTTATTGTCAAAGGAGATCCGGGAAATGGTCCTGTCAGCCCACACACACACACACACACACACACACACACACACACACACACACACACACACACACACACACACACACACACACACAAACACACACACACACACACACACACACTTATGCATATGGACAAACCTTCCTGTAAAGCCCCTTTCACATCTCGCTGCCCCAAAAAAGACAACATCTTCCGTATTCACCACACATCCCTCCCTCCTGAATGTGAGATTGACAGCTGAGCCGGCCGTCCTTTGAAATCTGATTGATGAGCAGTTAATGGCTCCATTGTACGTCATGTGATGTTGATAAATTGAGTGCTCGGCCCGCCCGCACATACATGGCCACCTTTGTCGAGGCACGGCTCTGTGGGGAGAACTGTTGACTTTTTGCAACACAATAAGGGGCCGATGTACAAAGAGGCGCACATCACCGCATACTAATGTCACAATGTCCCAGCGTGAATATCTCAGCAGCACCGGGCGAGATGTGTTTATGAAGGTTTTTACATCTTATCAGCATGAAACACAAAGTGGGATTTTGATAAGACAAATTTGCCTAAGAGAGCTTTCTGTCCTTAGACTCCATTAGGAGTTGAATCATAACATAGACAAAAAGAAAACAAAAACAATATAAATATAAAAGCACATTTGATTCACTCAGTGCTTAAATCCTGGAGGCTGGGTTCCAAAGATGAGTTCAGTCTTCCAACAGGTGTAAGTACAATACACCCTGAGGACAACAGCTGGACAAACAGCTGTAACTTTCTCCTCTCTCTCGCTGTTGATCTTTTCCTTCTTCTCCGTTCTTCTTCTTTGCCAACGTGTCCATCATCCCATCTCACTTTCTTCTTCTTCTATCTCTCCTACACCACTTATCCAACTCGTTTTTTCTCTTTCTCTCTCATTCAATTAAGCTATTAAGTTTCATCTATTAAAAAAATACCAAGACCTTAATAAACCTAATAGCTTAAATAACTGCCTCATTAGCATAACTCAAACTTTTACATCTCTTATCCACTGCACTGCTCCACAGTGACCGGCAACACCGTCACTGTGCAACAGCGTGACGTCACCTCAGCTGTCAAATGGTCGACCCTGACTGAGCAGACGGACTCCCTCCGGCCAGCCGTGACACACACTTATATAACTCTGTCCATCTGTTCAGCTTTATTAATAACCCTGCAAGTGACCCTGTGTGTGTGTCCATGTGTGTGTCAATGTGGACGCCATATTGTCCGTATCATCAGTTTGTTTTTTTTTTGTTTTTTTTTTATAGCAAATCTGATCAACCTGGCGTCTCAGTTCATTTTCAATTTCCAAGAGGCATTATCAACAGTTGCCATTTAAACTTCCTCCTGGAGAGACCTACGACCAATCAGAACAATGAAACGTGTAATGTAGCGCAGAGTTGGTAAATTCAACTTTTACCAAATCCCGTCAGTTGTTCTGCAAACACATCTGTCTTATCAACAGACGCTGTGAGTGCAGTTGTTTCTTCTTCTTTTGGAGCAAATATACCGTCCAGATTCAATAGACATCTACACATCAGCGGCAGCCATCTTGCCACGCCCATCTGCAAGCGCAAATAAGCATGAGCGCTCTGATTGGTCTGGTTTCCAGGTTAAACCCTGACTCCTTCACGTTTTACGTTTTTATGGCATCAACCCGAGAGGAGAGCGACAGAAGTGATGATGATTTACTGAAGATGTGTGTGCATGCGTGACTATGTGTATCTTTATAGGAATTTGTGTATAGAAAGTCAGAGAGTGTGTGTGTGTGTGTGTCTGAACTTGTCCGTGTGTGTGTCTCTGCATCGGG
>NW_019174307.1:19909601-19922859 GCF_002260705.1 Seriola dumerili
CTGGCTTTACAGTCAGAAGAGAAAAATACAGTTGAGGTTTCATTAGTTTCATGTTAGAAAGCTGATTCTGTAAAGTCAGCAATTTTCCACAAGTAATAGGCTTTTGTTATTCGCACACTTTAGTTTTTAAAAAAAAAAAAAGTTAGTGAAATCAGGCATGAAGTGTGACAGTAACATTCATAAAATGTCATGTTGATTCTGCCTGCAGGTGTGAGGCGGCTGACAGTGCTCTGATATGAAAACCCCCCTCATGGCGGGATCAAACAACAAAGCTTCATGTGAGAAAAAAAGAAATGGAGCCCTGATGTGTTAAATTATGCTGATTGTCTGCAGAAGCCAAAAGAGGAAGCCTGGACTGAAGGCACTCACTTAAAAAAAAAAAAAAGTGTTATCGCTTCAGATAACTCTGCAGCGTGAACACTGCTTCACCACATACAGGATACATACAAGTTATGCTTGTTCATGTCATGCATGTCAAGTACAGCTCGATATGAACCCTCAACATTTTGACACAAACATCTCAAGAATAACAACTGTGTGAGTGAAACGGAGGCATGTGGAAACTCTACATTCTGAGAGTTTGATAAAGCAGAGCTCCGGCCGACAGCTCATTTCTCACAACTGCCCAAAGGTGAGCAGAGCAGCGCAGGACTTTTCTAAACCAGGACAAAGCTGCAGCAGCTGCTCACCAAAAAAATTAGAAGAAAAACAGGGGGGGGGGGGCTACAGCAACAACATTTGTAGATTCATGAGACCAAATTTCACTAACAATAATCCCAGGGAGGTGGTGAAATACTTCAAGTGTTCCAACATGAAAACACTGATAAAAAAGTGACGTGTTGGGGGAGAAGATACTGGACAATGACACCATCACTGTCCTTGGAGCTGCTGACCGGAAGTGTTGTACAGTAACTGCAAACCATCACGGCTCGGTTTTGTAGTTCTGTAGCCAAGTTTACACGATGAATAAATCCGGGTTGGTATCGTTAAAACGCTTTTACTAAGGACATAAACTCTGCTCAGCCTTCTCTCTGCAGACACAGGCAAGACAATGAAGCATATGTCAAAGTACAAAAGGCAAACCTTGATTTCATCAGAGAAGATTTAGACTATCTGAGGATATCAGTGATGTTTTCTTATGATTTAAGTCATGACCACCAAATGCAGGTAATGGTTTACTTTGTAGATTTCTCATTTTTTGCAGCATTTTTTTTCTTTCTTTCTTTTTTTTGCAGCTCTCTTCTCACCTTTACTGCTCACATCCTGCAGTTACACATTTTCAACACGCGCCGGAGGGGGGCGCTGTTTACTACAAGTTTACCGATCAGCTGCTGGGGAATCACCTCTCCAATCTATCAATGCGCATCAGTCAATGACCAAAAACTGGAGAAATAACTGCAGCCTAACGGATTGCATTTAGAAGAAAGTCAGGAATCAAATGTAAAAAAAAAAGAGCTTTTAATGTTTTGTTTATTACTTTAATGAGAAGGAGCCAAAATTTAGACCAACTGATGGCTCAGGAGTCACTGACAAATCATCACTATCAACACATTATCCTGTTCTGGTGTTTGTTTGTTTTTCGACTCTTCAGCTCAGTCAGATACTGTTTCATTCAGGATAATACGGACAAACAGGAGGCCATCAAAATCCAGTCATTAAAGGAGGAGTTTGGCGTTTTTCTCATTTAATTTAAGTCAGAGAATGAGAAGATTATTACAAAATATCATAATGCAAAGGCTTTTTTTCTTTACACAGTTAAAAAAAAAATTCTCCTATTTGCACAGGAGATCCAAAAGGAGTTTTCAATGAGCAAAATCCGTTAAATAAATGAAACGTGCTGAGTGATGAATGGTGGGATAAAGGTCCAATAAAAGAAACCTAAAGCCAGTGTTTAAATCTCAGTCTTTTAATTAAAACGCGCGACACACAACAAAAGCTCTCACCTCCATCAACCTAATCATTATACAGAACAAAAACTGAGGTGGCTTGAAGCTCACCACACAACTGCAGATCTGCAACACCATTAAGAAAAAAAAATAAAAATCCAGTAATAAATGATGGAAATAAAGCAATTAAAAGGAAACAACTCCTGGATTTTATACAGAAATCATGTCTCTGTCTTTACACTCACTTTTCTTGCAGGGATATTATAAGACTGCGATGCTGGAACAGTAAAATATCAGTTTCACATCTCATAAGACTGTAATTTGATTATGCTAATCAATCCTTAATGAGCGCATCGGCCACCTCGGTGCGCAAAAACGCCAACATCAGGACGCAAAAGTGTGTCCAGAGTCAATAAGCCATCACCTCTCACAAAGGTCCCACAGAGCAGCGTCACTGTTACCTTTTTGTTGTCGGTGAGCGCCTTGCTCTCTCCCGTCAGAGAGTCGGACCTGTTCTGTCCCATGGTCCCCTGCTGCGGTGACATGGTTTCCATCAAGGCTGTACAGATCCACGGGGCCGAGCGCACCGACGGTATATTCCCATGATACGAGTGTTAGGTCCAAAGTTTATCCGGCGGAGAGCAGAGCGCGAGACCGAGGAGAATCCATGATGGAGCGCGAGCTGATGCAGAGGAAGAGGATGAGAAACCAGGGCGCTCAACTCCAATCTGTGCGTCTCTGTGTGGGCGCTGTTTGGTCTGAGCGCTGCAAGTCCGGTCCGCCCCAACTCACTCTAATGTTGTCAAGACAGAGGGGCTGTAACACGGGACTTCCGCTCTTACTTTTCAGAATAAAACACGTGTTTACGTACCCTTACCACTTTTTGTGTAATATGACGTAACACATTTAAATAAGAGTATAAAAAGGACACATAGCTGACGAATGTTAGCAGCACTAGTACAAGCGAGTGAACCTCCAGTGTTACTTTAACACTGACCACGACTGAACACCTGAGGTAAGCAGGTAACTTCCTGGGGCCCAGACCTCAAGTGCTCCTGTCAGCTGGTTTTGATTTAATTACTTAGAGATGAATTAAGGAATCAGCTCCACCAAAGATCCTGGTTTATTGGCTAATTTTGTGATCATATTTTGTATAAAGTAGCTGTTTCAAAATCTATTTTGAGGAGGTTTATTGTTTTAGTTTATCTGGCCATGAAAATGACCATTAATAAGCATCTGATTAAAAATTGTTTTACTGACCAAAAAGTTTGCATCAACAAGGTATTCATCTTCAAAACTTGCTTTAGTGGATCGGGTAACAAAGATAATTATGAGAGCAACAGGATATTACAAATATACATAAGGAATTAATTAGTTTTTCTTCAAATACCAAAAATACAAGGAGCCTGAAACACCATGAAAAGAGAACAACTAACACGGTGAATGTAGCTTAGAAAAATCAGTATGTGAATGACTTCTTTATGTGTATGTTCCAAACACCTACATCAATAGAAACAACAAGAACGAGAAAATCACTCACAATTACAAGAAAATCCAAAATCTTCTGCCTCTGTTAGATCGAGCTATCTATGTAACACCAGGTGTGTTGCAAAGGTGGTAATTTTCTGGTCTTTTATCCAATGTGTGTGTTGCTTCACTTTTGTCGCTGATCTTTTAATTACTTTAGATTATAGCTGAAATTCTACTGTAAATATTTTTCGTATTGCAACAAAAAGAGCTTAATTGATGATTTACATGTTGATTTATGTGTTTTTTTAATGGATGATCCGTCTCATCAAGTTCAAACCTCTTTTATTTTGAAGAAAGAACCAACTCTGGGTCATATCCTGTCTGTATGTCCTGATGCAGCTCATGTACAGTATATGAAAGCATGCTTTGGTTTAACTCTTGAGATTGTTTGTGTACCTACAAGTGTGATTTTTTTTTTTCTTCACATCACATGTTTTCCATGTCTGGCAGTCAGTGCCACATAGAAGCTGACTGTTCAGAGCGGTTTGCAGAGCGTCCGGGGCCAGGTGTAAGAATGTGCTCCCAGGGCCAAGAATAACATGACTGATGAGGAGGAATGTCCACAGTATGACACATTTGACACATTTGCCTCATAGCTACAGCTACAGTTTGCCTCGCTGTAGGGTAACTGTTTACTTTCAAAAGCCCGGTGAAGGCGATTGGAGAGCGCACACCTCCAGTGAAGCCGAAGCGATTTGTTGACCGTGCAAACAGAGTTTTAGGATTTGGGATTAAATCTCCATGTCCGATGGTTTCACAGTTAGATCCTAAATATCTTAGAGAGATCTGGAAGTAGATAACCATTTCCTTGGAAATCCACTTGCTAGTTTTGGTCATTTCCTTTGAACAGAAAAGCAAAACCTGCATCTGTGAGTCTGTTTGCCACTGTGTACCTGACAGGATTGTTTTGCACAGCAGCCTATTGTAGGCAATTGTCTCCTCTCTACAAACACAAAGGTATGCAACAATTGTTCCATCTTATCTGTCCTCTGAACAGTGGCATGCAAACGATGATAAGAACATTGATAGTGCTCGGCCCTCCTCTTTGATCATGTCACCAGCTGCATGAAATAACAGCCGGGGAACACTGTTGGCCTCAGTTGGGAGAACGGCCTCAACTCTTGATGAGCAGAGACCTGCATTCCTTCTCTCTGCAGCTAAATCATCCTTTCATCAAGGGTCCACCGTGGCCAAGTCATATTGGTTCTTGAATTTAAATTGCCGTACTTTTAGGGGTTAAATGACCGCTTTTGTTTCCTGCTTCTTCTTCTTCTTCTTCTTTTTTTTCTTCTCAGGAGTCGCCTGTCTGGAGGGATTCAGAGCAAGAAAGAAGAAAAAAAAAAAAGCAAGACTAAATTGAGGGTGTGTCAGAAATGTGGTTGGAAACGCCGCTGCTTGACCACGACTGCCACTGCACTGTTTTGTTTCTGCCTCCTCAGTGTTCCACTCTGTCACTGGAAGACGCCGGGTTGCGACACATAAAAAGTGTGTGTCGGAGTGGGGTTTTTTTTTTTTTTCTTCCCCCAGTATCCATGGCAAAAGCAACACATTTTCTCTGTGATAAGTTAAAAACATTCAGCTCCAAATCCCCATAAGTGGGTCACACACACCTCGCTGTCAGACAAGCAGCCAAACACTCCAAGATTCCCCTCACACCGGCGCTGAGCTCGGCCCGAGTGTGGCTTCAGGTCAGGGAGAAACTGGAAGCCTAATCTGCGCTAGTGAGTCTCCTCTTGAATGAAAGACACAGAATCAATATGTGTCCTTGTGAATATCATCTGACATTTCCTTTGAAGTGTGCCTGAAAGGGAATGTCTCCGTCACGCCCGGGGGGTCAGGCTATTGAAAACCTGAAGCCGGGGAGAGTATTGACTTGGACGGAAAACAGTCGATTCCAGAGAGAGAAAATGAGCTGGAGAGAGTCCAGGGCTCTGACAGGAGCTGCACATGGAGGCTTTATTCCTGTCTGCACAGGGTTGGGGTGTTAGGGTTGCACTTTGCACTGTAAATGCATGCGTGAATGCATCCACACACACACATTATACATAGCTGAATATCTATTTAAAGAGCACTTTGCCCTTCTCTGCCTACCTCCTTTGAAAACAAATACACATGCTGGCATTCAGGGAGGGTGAGGGGAGGCCACAAGGACGTGATGAGCAGCTTTAGAGGCTCTAGTGGAAAGACGGACGGATGGATGGATGGATGGCAGAGATGCTTCGACCAGACAGGGAGTTGCTGTGACCCAAAACAGCATCCGCTACCCTGGGATGGACGCCTCCACCTCTACCACCACCACCACCACCACCGCTGCTGCTACTTTAAGATGCCAGACTTCCATGTTGCCTGCTAAGAATAAATAAAGACCCACTGTTTCCCTTTTTTTCTTTTTTTCCCTGAACAGTATCATGCACAGGTTTCTGGGCGACAAGTGTTTGAGGTATGGCTGTTCAAATTCTGGAAAAAATGACATCTGGGTGGGAAATAATTTTATGGCATTTTTTCTAACCCGACTGCCTTGTAGTTTCTGGTCACTCCCAGTGTTTTTAAACAGCAGTATAAAGCTTAAGAATAGCCTAAGAACTAATATAACTGCTTGTAGCATCTTATCCGTCCTACACAAAGCTCTTCACTGTTTAGAGTATAATGTTACATTGATGAGAAGCCCTTTCAAAAAAAAAAGAAAACAAAAACTGAAAGTAAAGACATATTTCCACTGTTCACATTCATCTGTTTACTCCTCGGGGATTTACGATGCAGCCTTTAAAGCCTCTGAGAAAAACATAAGGGTCAGTTATAGAGAACAAGAAGGCGGAAATTTCAGCATCACTCTCCTCTACCGTCAGCGTGTCTGTGTCTCTTTCACTTTGTGTAAACATTGCGGCTCGGAGAGGGCCGAGGCAGATCGGGCCCTGGAGACGAGCGGAGGAGACAGACAGAGGCGAGCTCGGGTGAACCAGACTGAGACAAAAGCCTGTGGTGAGAGGGAGTGACTCAGGTGGAGACTGAGACGGAGGGAAGACATCTAAAAAACATTGTGCTGGAGATGGAAATTGCGGGTTAGCTGACCACTGCCTCCAACAGACCTGGCTCGGGTGGTATGATGTTGTCAGGGTTTGTTTTTAAGCATCAAAGCAACCATTGGGTTTTCATCCCATCAAGGGCACTTTAAACTAGATAACTTCTTTAAAGTTGTAAACTGTAAATCAACCTTCAGTTTGTTTTCTTTGTTTTGAGCCAAAGTTTCATTTGGTTTTCTATTTGGTTGATTCAGGTTCTAACTACAAAATTACAACCAGCCCTTGGTTATTAAAGTCTTGTGACTTAAAAAGCAGCTGGTTTACTGGATAGTTTGTCTCATCTGTCATCCTGTCAGGTCAGAAAGTTATTTACAGTTTCTGTAATAAACTTCAGAGGAGAAAAAAAAAAGAGCTGAATGTGCAACAAAATACTTTTATATAAAGTTTTGGAGGATGCATCACTGGGGCCGGGACTGCCTTCCCTGACAGTGGCCCTGTTCAGACCTGGTATTAACATCCGTCTCAGGTGATCTGATCACAAGCGGACAGCTCAAAGTACAGGTGTGAACACAGCCGAGACGCGTTGAGGACACATTTGGATACCACATGTGAACACATTCTTTTAGCAGTGTGAACGCAGAGCTGTCCTGGGCCACGTTGAAGGACCTCCTACTCAACTGACGTCCTCTGCCGCAGACTAATAAGTCCTGCCGCAGTTTCATAATGAACAAAAAATATTTAACTATTTCAAATGGCTGGGTTGGGGTAAGGGCGGATGGTACAGGGAGTCGGGACTTTGACTCAGGGGTTTGTGTCCTGTGTTTTACCACATTGGTCGACTAAAACAACTGGTAAAAAGTTAGAAAAAGATTAGTTAAATATCGAAAAAGTCAACGTGTTCAGTCTCATCGCTGCCTCAACACAACGTGGTTCTGGGGAAACATGAGAAAACTAAATGAGTATGAAACAACTCGGATTGATGCTCTTTAATGTCTCTCAGAGACACATATCTGAAACCAGTGGCAGATAAACACTGTGGCTTGAGCTCACCACTTACAACTGCAGATCTGCCAATACACCATTAAGAAAAAAATAAAAACTTCTGTCTCCGAGTAATAAATGATGAGAATAAAGCAATTAAAAAGGAAAACAACTCGCTGGATTTTATAAGAGAATCATTCGTCTTCGACCACCACTTTTCTTGCTAGGGATAATTTAAAAGGACTGCGATGCATCGTGGATGAACAGTAAAATATATTCTACATCTCATAAGGACTGTAATTTGCATTATCTTAATCAATCCCTTAATGGCGCATCGCGCCACCTCGGTGCGCAAAAAAACGCCAAACATCAGGACGCAAAAGTGTGTCCAGAGTCAATAAGCCATCAACCTCTCACAAAGGTCCCACCAGACAGCGTCACTGTTACCTTTTGTTGTTCGCTGAGCGCCTTGCTTCTCTCCCTCAGAGAAGTCGGGACCTGTTCTGTCCCATGGTCTCCCTGCTGCGGTGACATGTTTCCATCAAGGCTGTACAAGATCCACGGGCCGAGCGCACCGACTTAATAATTCATGATACGTATGGTTATGGTCCAATAGTTTGTATCCGCGGAGAGCAGAGCGCTGAGGACCGAGGAGAATCATGATGGGATGCGGCGAGCCGATTGCAGAGGAAGAGGATGAGAAACCAGGCGCCGCTTCAACCCCTAATCTGTGCGTCTCTGTGCTGGCGCTGTTTGGTCTGAGCGCTTGCAAGTCCGGTCGCGCCCCAACTCACTCTAATGTTTCAAAGACAGAGGGCTGTAACACGGACTTCCTACTTACTTTTCAGATAACAACACGTGTTACTTACTCTCGTACCCATCTTTTTGCTGTGAAATATGGACGTAACACATTTAAATAAGTGCACGCTATCAAAAAGGCACACCATAGCTGACGAAAATGTTAGCAAGCCCACTGGTACAAGGCGATGTGACACCTCCAGTGTTACTTTAACACTGACACGACTGAACACCTATGACGGTACAGCCGTAACTTTCCTTGGGCCCAGACCTCAAGTGCTCCTGTCAGCTGGTTTGATTTAATTACTTAAGAGATGAATTAAGAATCAGCTCCACCAAAGATCCTGGTTTATTGGCTAATTGCTGGATCATATTTTGTATAAAGTAGTGTTCAAACATCATTTGAGGAGGTTTATCTGTTTTACGTTTATCTGCCATGGAAAAATGACCATTAATAACATCTGATTAAAAAGTTGTTTACTGACAAAAAGTTTGCATTCAACAAGTTTATTCATTTTCTAAACTTGGCTTTAGTGGATCGGTAACAAACACGTTCTGTTCTTTATCCACGTGTGTGTTGCGTCACGTTTGTCGCTATCTTTTAATACTTAGATTATAGCTGAAATTTCTACTGTAAATATTTTTTGATTGCCAAACAAAAAGACCTAATTGATGATTTTACATGTTGATTTAGGTTTTTAATGAGATGATCCGTCTCATCAAGTTCAAACCTCTTTTATTTGAAGAGAAAGAAACCACTCTGGGTCATATCCTGATCTGCAGTCCGATTGCGCCATGTACAGTATATGAAAGCATGCTTTAGTTTTAAACTCGAGATTGTTTGTGTTACTACAAGTGTGATTTTTTTTTTTTTCTTCAATTCACATGTTTCCAAGTCTTGCAGTCAGATAGCCACATAGAACTATTAAGCTGTTCAGGAGCGGTTTGCAGAGCCGTCCGGCCAGTGTTTAATGAATGTCTGCTCTCCATGCCTACAGAAATCTATTTGACTGTGGGTTGTGTGGTGTGTGTGTGTGATGAGGAGAAGTCCACAGTTATGACACATTGACACGTGCCTCATAGTACAGCCTACAGGTTTGCCTCCGCTGGGTAGGGGTAACTGTTTACTTTCAAAAGCCGCGGTGAAGGCATGGAAGAGCGCACACCTCCAGTAAGCCGAAAACCGTTGTTGACGTGCAAACAGGGAGTTGAGATTTGGGAATTAAATCTCCATGTCGATGGTTTGCACAGTTAGATCCTAAATATCTTAGAGAGATCTGAAGGTGAGGATAGACCTTTCCTTGGAAAAATCCACTTGCTAGTTTTGGTCATTTCCTTTGAACAGAAGAAGGCGAAAACCTGCAGTGTTCTGTGAGTCTGTTTCCACTGGTGTACCTGAAACAGGATTGGTTTGCACAGCAGGGGTCCCATTGTAGCAATTGTCTCCTCTCTTAGCAAACACAAGGTATGCGACAATTGTTCCATCCTTATCTGTCCTTGCTGCAACGAGTGCATTGCAAACGAGATAAGAAAATCATTGATGGATGTGCCGGCGCCCTCTCTTGTCTGATGCGAGTCGAGCGCGAGGCTGCAGAAGAGAGACAGCCGTTTGTTAGATCGACTGTTGTCATTGGATGAACGCTCTCAACTCTGATGAGCAGAGACCGCATTCCCTTCTCTCGTGCGCAGGCTTAAATCACTCTGTTCAGGCGGTCCACCGTCCGCCAAGTCATATTTGGTTCTTGAAATATTAAATTCCGTACGTTTAGGTTAGAATGAGGCGCGAGCTTAGTTTCCTGCTTCTTCTATCTTTCTGTCTCTTCTCTTTTTGCGTATGCTTCTCTCAGGAGGTCGCCGTCTTGGAATGGATTCATACAAGAAAGAAGAAAAAAGAAAAAGCAAGATTAAAATTGAGGGTTTGTCAGAGAATGTGTTGTAAAACGCCGCTGCTTGACCACGGGGATCTTGCTCCACTGCACTGTTTTGTTTCTGCCTCCTCATGTTCCACTCTGTCACTGGAAGCACGCCTGGTTCGCGACACATAAAAGTTGTGTGTCGGAGTGGGGGATTTTTTTTTTTTCTCCCCCAGTATCCATGGCAAAAGCAACACATATTTCTGTGATAAGTTAAATAAGCATTCTCAGCTCCAAAATCCCCCATAAGTGGTCACACACACCTCGCCTGTCAGACATGAGCAGCCAAATCACGTCAAGATTACCCTCACACCGGCGCTGAGCTCGTCCCGAGTGTGCTTCAGGTCCGGGAGGAACTGGAAGCCTAATCTGCGCTAGTGAGTCTCCTCTTGAGAAGACACAGAACAATATGTTCCTTGTGAATTATATCTGACATTTCCTTTGAAGTGTTCCTGAAAGGGAAGTGTCCCGTCACGCCCGGAGGTCAGCTATTAAAAAACCTAAGCCGGGAGCAGTATTGACTTAGACGTGAAAATCTATAGTCGATTCCAGAGAAGAAAATGAGCTTTGTGAAGAATTCCAGCTCTGACAGGAGGCCACATGAGGCCCTCTATTCCTGTCTGCACCAGTGTTGGGGTTTAGGCGTTGCAACTTTGCACTTAAAATGCATGCGTGAATGCATCCACACACACACATATTAGACATAGTCTATATCTAATAAAGAGCACCTTTGCCCGTCTCTCTGCTTACCTCCTTTGAAAAACAAATACACATGTGCGTGCCATTCAGGGAGGGTGAGGAGTTCCACAAGGACTGATGAGCAGCTTTAGAGGCTTAGTTTGATTTAAGACGGACTTATGGATGGATGGCAGAATGCTGCGGTCGACCAGAGCAGGAGTTGCTGTGACCCCCAAAAACAGCATCCGCTTACCCTGGGCCATGTACGCTCCACCGCCTTCTAACCTACCACCGACCACCACCACGCTGCTGCTACTTAAGATAGCCAGACTTCCATGTGCCTGCTTAAGAATAAATAAAGACCCATGTTTCCCTTTTTTTCTTTTTTTCCCTGCAACATATCCATGCACAGGTTTCTGGGGCGAACAAGTGTTTGAGTATCGGCTGTTTCAACAATTCTGGAAAAAATGACATCTGGCCGTGGAGATAATAATTTATGGCATTTTTCTTAACCCGACTGCTTTAGTTCTGTCCACTCCCAAGGTGTTTTTAAAACACAGTATGAAAGCTTAAGAATGCCTAAGAACTAATATAACTGCTATGTAGCAGTCTTATCCGTCCTACATCAAACTCATTTCACTGTCTTGCAGGTATAATGTTACTGATGAGAGCCCCTTTCAAAAAAAAGAAAACAAAAAACTGAAAGTAACAGAACATATTCCATGCTTCACAGTTTCAGTCTAGTTACTCCTCGGTTCTAATCCACGAGTGCAGCCTTTAAAGCCTCTGAGGAAAAACATAAGGTCAGTTATAGAGAACAAGAAGCGGATAATTTCAGCGATCAACTCCTCTCTCCGTCAGCGTGTCTTGTGGGCTCTTTCAACTTTGTTGTAAACATTCGGCTTCGCCGGCCCGTAGAGTGGCCGAGGCAGATCGGCCTGGAAGCACAGAGCGGAGGAGACAGACGGTAGGCGAGCTCGGTCGTGAACCAGACTGAGACAAAAGCTGTGGTGGAGGGAGTGACGCGAGTGTGAGACTGAGACGTGAGGGAAGACATCTAAAAACTCATCTGTGCTGGAAGTGGAAATTGGCGGGTTTAGTGATCGCATCTTGCTCCAACAGACCTCCGTGAGTGTGTGAGTGTGTGTACTTGCAATCTGTCAGGTTTGTGTGTGTGAAGCATCAAAGACAACCTCATTGTTCATCCTATCAAGGGCCACTTAAACTAGATAAGCTCCCTTAAAATTGTAAGACGAAAATCAACGTCGACGTTTGTATTCTTTGTTTTGAGCCAAGTTTCATTTGGTTTCTATGTGTGTGTCGAATATCTACAGGGTTCTAACTACAAAAATTACAACCAGCCCTTTTGGTTATTAAAGTCTGTGTGAGCGTGAGAAGAGCGAGTGCTGTATTATGGAGTTTGTTCTATTCTGTCACCTGTCAGCGTCAGAAAGTTATTACAGTGCTGTTAATAAACTCAGACGAGAAAAAAAAAAGGAACTGCAATGTGGGTGCACACAAAGAATCACTTTTATACTAGTAAGTTTTTTTTGAGATTGCTTATCACTGGCGGACTGCCTTCCCTACTCAGTTGCCCGTTCAGACCTTTGGCCTTACCAACGGTCCTGTGCACTGCTCTGGGTATGTGATGAGTCTGTAATTGCGCTAGGGGGTGGGGGGGGGTGGGGTGGGGTTTGTTTTTTCTTGGCGTTGGTTGTGGATGGAGGGTGGGGGGGGGGGGGGGGGAGGGGGGGGGGGGTACTTCGACTAGGTTCCTTGTGGGGTAAGCTACCGTGGATATGAGCGCAGCGGTGGGTTCGGGTTTGTTGTGTTGTTTGGATGGTGTTTGTGTGTGTGTGGTGTGTGTTTTGTGTGTGCGTTGAGGTCCGCGTCTGATCTGGACTATGATCAGTACGTCAATAGTCAGTAAGGAAGTGGTTGTGTGTGTGGTATTAACATCCGTCTCAGGTTGATCTGATCACACAAGCGGACAGCTCAAAGTACAGTTGTGAACACAAGCCGAGACTGCGTGAGGACACATTTTGGATACCAATGTGAACACATTCTTTAGACAGGTTGAACGCAGAGCTGTCCTGGCCACTTAGACCCCTACTCAACTGACGTCCCTCTGCCTCGGAGACTAATATAGTTCCTGCCGCAGTTTCGATTAATGAACGAGAGAGAAAATATTTAACTATTCATAATGCTGGTTGGTGTTAAGGGCGGATGGGTACAGGAGTCGGCATTTTTCAACTCACCGGTTTGTGTCCTGTGTTTTACCACATTTGGTCGACTATAAACAAATACTGGTGTAAAAAGTTAGAAAAAGATTTAGTTAAAATATCGAAAATCCAACGTGTTCAGTCTCATTCGCTGCCTCAACACCAAAGGTTCGGGACATGAGGAAAACTAAAGTGAGTATGAAACATAACTCGATTGATGCTCTTTAAAA
>NW_019174307.1:19922884-20017897 GCF_002260705.1 Seriola dumerili
TGTCTCTCAGAGACACATATCGAAACCAGTGGCCAGATAAACACCAGCTTATGTCCACGGCTTGATACTACAAGAAGTAGGTGGATAATTATGTAATGCTGTTATAATAATTTAAGTTGCCGACATTTTCTGATACCTCTGTCGTCATTAAACCCCACCCACCTCAGACAGACAGCAAAGGCGATATTCAGTCCGTCAGACAGGGAGACCACTGAGACAGAAATCAGAGAACAGACGTCTAAGCCTGGCTGTTGGCCTGTTACAGCTGCTATCTTTATGCGCACACCACACACACACACACACACACACACAACACGCTACACAAACACACAACACAGCCCTCCTCCTCCTCTTTCCAGACCTCTAACCCTGCTAATCTGATTAGCAGTCTCCCTGCAGAGTTAGGGATGCTATTGACACACTGCAATGTGCATGCCTGTGCTTTGTTGTTGTTTTGGTTGTTTGGGACTGAATTATCCTGACTGCATATGTCACTGTGGCACATAAGCAGCAGTATGTGGCTTAGCTGTATGATTTACTTGTTGTTGAGCATTACATGAAATCCTTGCAAAATCATACACGACACAAAGCTTACGACACACACACACATTTGTGTGTGTATTGTGGATTATTTTATTTTATTCTAAATGCTAATCTGTTTTTCAGACTTTGTTATTAGTTATTATTTTCATATTCTTATTATTTATAATATTATATATCATAATGTTATTTATTTTAAGTATAAAGACACGCAGTGCAGGACCATTTGGGTTGGTTCAATTTCAGGATCGTGCAGTGGTTTTAAAATCCAACTGCTGAAAGTAAACACTCAAAGACTTCAGCAACATAGTTAAATTACCCATTTTTTTGAAGGACTTTCCAGAAAAGCCTTTGTATGTATTCATGTCCCAGTAGTGTGTAAACCACACCACACGAACTGTGGAGGTCTACCTCTTTTCACAGACAAGACATTTTTGGCCAGGGTCCGCGGCCTCCTCTTGACAAAAAAGTAAAAATTACAGTAGTAGTTTTTGCCATTTATATTCTGAAAGAATCAAATAGAATATAGTGGTCCCTCTACGTCGTCAGCGCACTCCAACACGTCGTAAGGTAGGGATGTATGTAGTTATATCGCTGTGTATGTGAATATGATGTGTTTAGACAAAACGGAGGTAAAAGTCATTTTTGCGAGGATGCAGCTCGACAGGTTAAGTTATCTCTTCAGGGTGTTTAAGTTTCAGTCGAGAAGATTCGTGGCCCAGATTAGTCAGAAAAGGCAGGTTTAACCGAACAGGGTTTTCCTATGTTGACAGCAACAGGGGTCCAGTGTGACGTCATGGGGGTTTGATCAACAGTCCAACAGTGACTGACTGTCAGCGGGATTTTCTGGTAAATTGTGGGCACACAGGTTGTGAGTGGTTGAAATGCTCCTTTTTTTTATTTATTGTTTAAACATTAATATTGTATAAGAGAGAATAGTATTGACTACTCCTGATGTATTTTCCTCACCCACCGCACCACATTCCCCAAAAATGCTAAATGTTAGAAAGAGCAGCTAATTGGTTCCTAAATGCCCCTAGGGTGTCAGTAATACTCTGTAAAGGCAAGCTAGTCAAGGAATGGCAAATGATTGAGATGCTACTGTCACGTGGCAGGGAATCCCACCGGCCCAAGTTTCTGGTGAAAACATTACTATTATGTTTCATACTCGGATGGATTTATGTCCAGGGGCTTCGTCATCCTCCAGCGCCAATGCAAAAGTAGTGGTGTGGCCTATTAGGGGCAGATGGCCAGATTGCACCTGTGCAACATCTTTTGGCGTTTTTGACATTGCAAAATCTTCCACTGAAGATCACAATCTGAGGTTTGCAAATGGCTGTAAGTTGAAAGCAAACTTAAATACATCCTACACTGACTAGTTCAATGCAGATGATACTGGGACTTACAGGCCCTCAGTCCTGCAAGGCTGACCCCGGTGACTCCCATGGCTAACCCTGACATCTCCAGACAACAGGGTCATTCTTCTTAATTCATCTTTTAAGAATTCACGTTTGACCTCCATAAATGTTAACACAACCCCTCAACTGCAGCTGCTGTTATTCCATAAACAATTGAAAAACAGAAAAAAAAAATCCAACAACATGTCGGTATGTTTTGTCCAACATAACAACAATGATCCAGAATACCAGATTGCTGAAGGGTTGCAGGGTTCAAGATTTTAGTTCATCAAAGCTCTCTGTGCTGCTCTTAAATTGATGATTTGACTAAATGTTTGTTTGTTACTGATAACAGTGTTAACTTGTGCACGGAGCTGCCTCAGAATTATTGAACGTAATCAGTGGATCGTTGTGCTGCCAGGCGAATTGTTCGTACACATCTTTGGCACCATTTTCTAGTTTTAATGACTGATGTTTTTGAATTTCTTCATCCAAACAGCAGAAAAAGTCTCGGTTCAAACATCAAGGTTGGTGCTAAAAATCCCTTTGGGACGTGACGTATGACAGGTTCTATCTTAAAGGTCGTCCTCCAATCATCGGAGCAGCATTCTCTGCCTAATGTCACTTGAGGACACTGCGCCAGACACCAACAACAAGACTATCTCAGCAAAAAACCAGAGAAAGATGATCATGGTTTACGACGACGGGAGGTTCCGGTGAATGAAATCATTTGGTTTCAGAGGGCTGGGTCCCAGTTTTCCACGAGAGCCACGGACAGCCCTGAAATCAAAAGGGCACACTTCATCTCATGGATCAGTTGGCGAGTTAGAGACGCGTGGCGGGAGCTCCTCCGTGCATTCTCTAAAGCTTTGAAAGATATGAATGGACTTTCCCAGTGAACATTTGGTAGTTCTGTTGGACACAGTTGTACGGCGCTGCACTTCGCCTCACGTCAACTTCTCTGCGTTTTGAGCACCGAAAACGCGACTTTTTTGAAGCGCTGCTGGCCAAGGTTTTTGGTTTTTGTCCTGAACGGCGGGCGAAAAACGAAGACCTTTGGAAAAGATGACGTATAGACTCCTTGCGGTCGGTCCCTGAATGCTCTTATCTGCCTCGACTCCAAGTGGTGAAAGCAACATGGATAACGCGATTACAAGCATTTGAGTGAAGACACTGAGCTTGTTGTTTTTTTGCTAGCAGCTGTTAATTCTGCGTTTTTATTACCTGCAGCTGTCTCTTTTGTGTGTCTTTGTTCCTTGTTCGTTGTATTATATTTTGCAACTATCAAACCGCCAAGCAGACAATCTTGTTCCTGTTTACACCGGCTCGCACCATGGCCCAGTACGTACGTGGTGGCTCAGGTAATGTGTTTTTCAGGTTGGGTAGTCTGGACGGAGATCGTCTACGATAGTTTTCATCTGAAAATGCTGTTTTAGAATGAAAACGTTAGCATAGTAGTGTGGACGTAGCTTTAAGTGATTTAGTTGTAATGATAATTAATTATTATTATCACTTCTTACTGGGCTACAGGCTGATATTCAAAACATTATTAATACTTTAATCACTTATCAACATTCATCTAATCAATCAACTGCCCCCCTGCTAACAAGCCAGCTGAGGCAATCATGTCCTAACCAGACCCAAAGCCATTTGGTATATTGCTCATATACCGGTTCATCAGCTAAGACGCTGTGAGGGAGCTTTAAACTCTCTGAACCTCATCAAGACCTGAGCAACAAGTGTGACAGCCTGACAAGGTGAAGCAAAGAATTAGCCTGGTTAGAAAACATCACTTCATCAGGATCGTTGCGTAGTGGGTCCTCTCTGGTTCAAGAACAGCTGTGCAGGGAAATGTTGAGTTAAATTGACTTCACATTTTTTATCATAACGTAATGAACTTTTTGCAACTGACATTTTATGTCTGCTTATCTTGTTGACTGCTTGTCACTGATTTCTGTGGCGTTTCTGTTTCTACCACTTACTCGGCGATTGCACAATCAGACAAATTAGGAAACCTTCGTCTTTGCGTTTTTTAGCTGGAGATGCGCAATTTCATCAAATTGGCTTTTCTCCTTAACACTACTAGTTTCTTTATTAAATTTGGGGAAAGCTTATTACTGCACTGAAACTTTACTTTGACAAGAAACTGCATGCAGAGCTGTGTTCATGCATTTCATGCAGGGTGGCCCGATATTTCCCTTAAAGCTCTGAATGATGAATGGGGTGCCCAGTGAAGGGTCAGTTCTGTTGTTGTTATTTAAAACAACTCCAAGAAAAAGCCTCCAAGTCGGGTGAGTCACCTCTTCAGTTTTTAGCAACCATGACAATGATGTGAGCGTCAATTGACACAAATTACAAAAAAAAAACATTATTTACCAGTTAGTGGTAGTTAACTATGCTGATTCACTGTTATTTGCTTTGATCAACCTCATTGTCAACAGCTTTCATAGGGACTGTTGGTTCAGTGGAAGACATGTTTCAACGCTGTGAGCTCAACAAATAAGATTCTGTTCACCTCTAAATCTCAGAGACACATATCTGAAACCAGTGGCAGATAAACACCAGCTTATGTCCACGGCTTGATACTACAAGAAGTAGGTGGATAATTATGTAATGCTGTTATAATAATTTAAGTTGCCGACATTTTCTGATACCTCTGTCGTCATAAACCCCACCCACCTCAGACAGACAGACAGGCGATCATTCAGTCCGTCAGACAGGGAGACACTGAGACAGAAATCAGAGAAACAGACAGTCTAAGCCTGGCTGTTGGCCTGTTACATCTGCTATCTTATTGCGCACACACACACACACACACACACACACACATACACGCACACAAACACACACACAGCCCTCCTCCTCCTCTTTCCAGACCCTCTAACCCTGCTAATCTGATTAGCAGTCTCCCTGCAGAGTTAGGGATGCTATTGACACACTGCAATGTGCATGCCTGTGCTTTGTTGTTGTTTTGGTTGTTGGGACTGAATTATCCTGACTGCATGTCACTGTGGCACATAAGCAGCAGTATGTGGCTTAGCTGTATGATTTACTTTAGTTGTGAGCATTACATGAAATCCTTGCAAAAATATACACGACACAAAGCTTACGACACACACACACATTTGTGTGTGTATTGTGTGTATTTTAATTTTATTCTAAATGCTAATCTGTTTTTCAGACTGTGTTATTAGTTTTATTATTTTCATATTCTTATTATATTATAATATCATAATTGTTATTCTATTTTAAGTATAAAGACACGCAGTGCAGGACCATTGGGTTGGGTTCAATTCTCAGGATCTGCAGTGTTTTAAAATCCAACTGCTAAAGTAAACACTCAAAGACTTCAGCAACATAGTTAAATTACCCATTTTTTGAAGGACTTCCAGAAAGCCTTTGTATGTATTCATGTCCCAGAGTGTGTAAACCACACCACAGACTGTGGAGGTCTCCTCTTTCACAGACAAGACATTGGCCAGGGTCGCAGGCCTCCTCTTGACAATAAAGTAAATTACAGTAGTAGTTTTGCATTTATATTCTGAAAGAATAAATAGAAATATAGTGGTCCTCTCTCGGTCAGCGCACTCCAACAGTCGGTAAGGTAGGGATGTATGTATATATGCGTGTGTATGTGTGTGTGTTTAGACAAAACGAGGTAAAAGTCATTTGGAGGATGCAGCTCGACAGGTTAAGTTATCTCCTCAGGGCTGTTTAAGTTTCAGTCGAGAGATCGTGCCAATTATCAGAAGCAGGTTCAACCGAACAGGGTTTCTATGTGACAGCAACAGGGGTCCAGTGTGAGCATGGGGGTTTGGATCAAACAGTCCAACAGTGACTGAGCTGTCAGCGGGATTTTCTGGGACATGTGGGCACACAGTGTGAGTGGTGAAATGCTCCTTTTTTTTATTTATTGTTTACATTAATTGATAAGAGAGAAAGTATTGGACTCTCCTGATGTATTTCCTCCCCCACCACCACATTCCCCAAAATGCTAAATGTTAAGAGAGCAGCTAATTGGTTCCTAAATGCCCCCTAGGGTGTCATAATACTCTGTAAGGCAAGCTAGTCAAGGAATGCAAATGATTGAGATGCTACCTGTCACGTGGCAGGAAATCCCACCGGCCCAGTTTCTGTGAAAATGTACTATTATGTTCATACTGGATGGATTTATGTCCAGCTCGTCAATCCTCAGCGCCAATGCAAGAAGTAGTGTGTGGCTTATAAGGGGAGATGCCAGATGCACTGTGCAACGATCTTTGGCTTTTTTGAACATTGCAAAACTTCACTGAAGATCATCTGAGGTTTTGCAAAATGGCTGTAAGGTTGAAAGCAAACTTAATTACACCTCACACTGACTGTTTCTGCAGCATATACGGGAACTACAGGCCCTCAGTCCTGCAGGCTGACCCCGGTGACCCCATCGGCTAAACACTGACATCTCCAGACAAAGGTCATCTTCTAATTCATCTTTTAAGGAATCACGTTTGACCTCCATAAATGTTAACACAACCCCTCCAACTGCAGCGCTGTTATTCCATAAACAATGAAAACAGAAAAAAATCCAACAACATGTGGATGTTTTGTCCAAACATAACAACAATGATCCAGAATACCAGATTGCTGCAGGGTTGCAGGGTTCAAGATTTAGTTCATCAAGCTCTCGTGCTGCTCTTAAATTGATGATTGACTAAATGTTTGTTTTTACTGATACACAGTGTAACTCTGTGCACGGAGCTGCCTCAGAATTATTGAAGTAATCAGTGGATCGTCGTGCTGCCAGGGAATTGTTTGTACACATCTTTGGCACCATTTTCTAGTTTAATTGACTGATGTTTTGAGATTTCTTCATCCAAACAGCAGAAAAAGTCTCGTCAACATCCAAGTTGGGCTAAAAATCCCTTTGGGCAGTGACTATGACAGGTCTATTTAAAGGTCGTCCTCAAATCATCGGAGCAGCATTCTTCGCCTAATGTCACTTGAGACACTGCGCAGACACCAACAAAGACTTATCTCAGCAAAACCAGAGGAACATGATCATGGTTTACGACGACGGGAGGTTCCGGTGAATTGAAATCATTTGGTTTCAGAGGGCTGTCCCGTTTTCCACGAGAGCCACGGCAGCCCTGAAATCAAAGGGCACACTTCATCTCATGGATCAGTTGGCGAGTTAGAGACGGCGTGCGGGAGCTCCTCCGTGCATTTCCTTAAAAGCTTTGAAAGATGAATGGCTTCCCAGTGAAATGGTCAGTTCTGTTGGACAACAGTTTGTACGGCGCTGCCTTCGCCTCACGTCCACACTTCTCTGGCGTTTTCGAGCACCGAAAACAGCGACTTTTGGAAGCGCTGCTGGCCAGGTTTTGGTTTTTGTCTGGACGGGCGAAAACGAAGACCTTTGGAAAAGATGACGTAGAATCCTGCGGTCGCTCCCTGAATGGCTCTTATCTGCCTCGACTCCAAGTGGTGAAAGCAACATGGATAACGGATTACAAGCATTGAGCTGAAGCACTGAGCTTGTTGTTTTTGCTAGCAGCTGTTAAATTCTGCGTTTTAATACTGCAGCTGTCTCTTTTGTGTCTTTGTTCCTTGTTCGTTGTATTTATTTTGCAACTAATCAACCGCAAAGCAGACAATCTGCTTCCTGTTTACACCGGCTCGCACATGCCCAGTGTACGTGGTTGCTCAGGTATGTGTTTTCAGGTGTGGTAGTCTGGACAGAGATTGTTTACGATACAGTTTTCATCTGAAAATGCTGTTTTAGAATGAAAACGTAGTAGTGTGGACGTAGCCTTAAGTGATTAGTGATAATGATAATAATTATTATTATCACTTCTTACTGGCTACAGCTGATATTCCAAACATTATTAATACTTTAATCACTTATCAACATTCATCTAATCAATCAAACTGCCCCCCTGCTAACAGCCAGCTGAGGCAATCATGTCAATAACCAGACAAAGCCATTTGATATATGCTCATATCCGTTCCATCAGCTAAGCGCTGTGAGGGAGCTTTAAACCTCTGACCTCATCAGACCTGGCAGCAACAAGTGTGACAGCCTGACAAGGTGAAGCAAAGAATTAGCCTGGTTAGAAAACATCACTTCATTCAGGATCGTAGCGTAGTGGTCCTCTCTGGTCAAGAACAGCTTGCAAGGAAATGTTGAGTTAATTGACTCACATTTTTTTATCATAACGTAATGAACTTTTTGCACTGACATCTTTAATGTCTGCTTCATCTGTGATGCTTGTCACTGATTTCTGTGGCGTTTCTGTTTCTGACCACTTTCGGCCGATGCAACAATCAGACAAAATATAGGAAACCTTCGTCTTTGCGTTTTTAACTGGAGATGCAACAATTCATCAAGATGCTTTTCTTGTGACTGATTACTTTTCTCCTTAACACTACTGTTTCCTTTATTAAATTTGGGGAGGCTTATTACTGCACTGAAACTTTAATTTGACAAGAAACTGCATGCAGGAGCGTGTTCATGCATTTCTGCAGGGTGCCCGATATTTCCCTTAAAGCTTTGAATGATGAATGGGGCTGCCAGTGAAAGGGTCAGTTCTGTGTGTTATAAAACAACTCAAGAAAAAGCCTCCAAGTCGGGTGAGTCACCTCTCAGTTTTAGCAACAATGACAATGATGTGTGGCCAAAGGGACATTTATTTGTATGACAGAGAGGGTCATTTCTGGGAGCATCCCCTTTAAAAAGGCCACTGTAGAACTGGACTTTAATGAGATTGTCATGTCAATAATGTGTTAGAAAGCAAACAGGGAGAAAGGAAGAAAGAGAGAGACAGAGAGAGAGTCATTTAGTGATTCATGACAGCACTTGCTCTCCCTCCCTCTCTCTCTGTTGGAGAGCATACAGGCAGCCGGGAAAGAAAAGCTAATCAGGAACGTTTAGAGGAGGGGATAAGTGTGTTTATGTACACTTCAGTCAGCAGCCTCAACCATTTACCACTCACGGTGTGTGTGTGTGTGTGTGTGTCTGATTGTAAAGTCCATCTGCCAGCGTTTGTGTGCATATGTGCGTGGTGTTTGTGTTTGTTGTGTGAGCGCGTCAGTCAGCGCTTCAATTCATAGCGTCTGCCAGGCGCTGTGTGTGCGCTGCTATCACTTCCAGCCGTCTCTTATCAGCCCAGCAGAGGCGAGGAGCCCAGTCAGGAGGTCGAAGCCTGAACTCCAGCAGAGGTCAGGGTCGTTAGTGGATGCTGAACTCACTGTGAAAAATTTAAATCTGTGGAGAATTACATTTTTACGTTTTTATGTGTTTATTGGATAGTTTGGTCTTTCTCCTGTGTGACTTTAAAAGCACGACAGCAGAATGAGCGTCCTGTCCTGGATGATGGACCATAGCAAGCAGCCAATAAGCAAGAGGTCAAAGGTCAGAGCTGGTGAGAGGCCAACAAGGGGACTGTGGATTGAGTGTGAATGTGAAGCAGGGCTCACGAGTGAGTGCTGACATGATGTGTAACAGACAGTCATGGAAAAAACTTATCTGGGAATGTTTAGATTTCAATTTTATTATTTATTTATTTATGTCATTTATTTAATAAGATTGAGTTTACTGCGCTGACACTGGATGGCTGTGTGGATGGAGGTTGTAGAGCTGCTCGCAGAGAGGAAAGCTGCTCAACCGTTGAGGGAACAGCTCAGTGAAGTTGAAATTTGACAGGATTTCGTCCCACTGCAGCTTCACTAACCCGGCAAGAACAGGGAAAGCATGGTCTGGATTTTATTAAAAGGCAAGGATGCGTGTGTGTGTGTGTGTGTGTGTGTGTGTGTGTGTGTGTGTGTGTGTGTCTTAATGAGACTACATGGCACGTCTTGGCTATACAGTGCCAGAAATAAACCAGGATCTGGACCAGAATTGCAATGTTGAACTTTTTTTTTTTCCATTTTCTAACCACAATTAACCCGTGTTCATTTAAGAACATCCGCGCACGCATGTGCACACACACATACACACACTCACACACACACAAACTGTGGATACACATGAACACACACTGACACAAACCCAATAATCACATACTCACTTACATACACTCACAATCACAAAAATGTGTCAGTCGCACACAGGAACACACACACACACACACACCCACCCACCCACCCACCCACCCAGCTCTCCCTCTCTGCTTCCAGGGAACGCCTGTTGCTATTTTTAAACGCGCTGTGGAGCCGTGAGCGCCGTAACTCTGGGGTTTTTTTTTTCCACTGCACATTCGGTCATGTGCCCTGTCAAAACAAAAAACGGCAGAGAAACGTGCAGCAGCGGCCAAGACCCAACTGTAGATAACAGGACTTCTGGCCCGGCGCCCTGAAACACAACCATCCTGCTGTGTCAACATCTGTGTGCATGTTTTAATGTGTGGTGGGTTTTTTTGTATCACACCTCATCCTCGGTGATCAGTGATGCTGTGCTCTCACTCTGAGGAAATGTTACCATCTGAAACAGTAGAGATTTTACTGTTGCTTTCTTTGAGTATAGAGTAAAGTTAAAGTCCAGGAAATTAGATCCTGGAAGTTACAGTTTTTTTTTTTTTCTTTACCAGGAATGACAACTGTGGTAAACTGGGATTTTTAGCATGTGTGCATCTGTGTGTTCAGAAGCCAAAGATGACTGGGCGTACGGAAACCAAACCGCATTCTCCAAACCATATAAATGCTGCTTCAATGAAAAAGTATGACTTTGAAATGCAGATGTCAAGATTTTAAAACGGGATTAACTGCAGTCGTTTCCTCTGAGTATCTTTCATAGTCAAATGACATCTTATAATTCAGCTACGTGCATGGGTGCAAGATGTGTAACGTGTGTAATCTGCATGCGGCTTAATCATACATGCAAGCAGAGTGACGGAGAATTCAACGAGCGGAGCATCGAGCACAGAGGAGAGCCCCAGTGTTTCAGCCCCAACTTAAAACCACCCAAATACCTAGACAAAAATCTGTTTCTTTTACATGTAGAAATGACCTCAGATCAGAGCTAAAAATGAGCCATGTGCTCATGTAACCTTGTACGTATAAAAACTTGTGGGAAATGCTTGAAAAAACAGAAATCAAACTATTCTGTGTGGTTGGCATTGTGCTTTTTTTCCACCTCAAATAAAGTGTGTGGTTCATAGTTTCAGTGCTGGTGGAACGGCTGTATAATCTCAAATTCTATCCCGACATATTATCATGTAATTTAGCAGATATTAAAGGATAACAACAAACATGAGAATTTACAGTTCTGTTTTTCCGAAAGAGAGTGAAACAGTGAAGATCAGTATGGAGGGTTTAGCTGAAGTGGCTCTTCAGTTGAAAAGGAAAAGAAAGACATCCAGAGTCAGAGTTCTCCTCAAGCTGAAGTTGCATTATTTACAACAGACTGGAGGCGGTTTGCCTAATGCTCCTGGTCTGGGTGGAGCAGCTTTTCTAAAAGTTTGACTCATGTCTTCTCTCATCTGCTGAGCTTTTAGCTGCAGAACTGAAAAAAGCATCACAGCGACAGAAACAGCAGAGGGAAGAAGTGACGGGATTTTACTAGACATCTCTGCTCATCGAGGGCTGTCTGACAGAGAGACTCTGCCCTGATGTAGACACAGATTGCAGGTGTGCACGGTTCACACATGTACTCTTGGGATTTGGGTCCCAAATATTGTCGTTTCACATGATTACAAAAAACTCTAACGAGGCTTTTTAATCTACAGCTTTTTAAGCAGGGCGATGTCGCTGTCTTGTCCACTGTGAACACACTACATCCTCAAAAGCTGAATTAGCATACAGAATGTACAGCACTTGGGACACAGACTGAGTTTAGTGGGTGGTGTTATTTTCTTTTTTCATTCAACCACGGTGTCTCTCACTCCCTGTGCTAACTATCCACAGTTCCTCTGCTTTTGTTTGTCTGGGAGAAAAAAACCTGAGATGTAAAATGCATCACTTCCTTTGCACCAGAGGAATTTTTTCCAGGCAGCGAGTGTTGATGAAAAAGCTTCAGTCACTATTGTGTTATTTCAGTCAGTCTTAAAGAGAAGGAATTTGACAATTTTTGTTGTGAAAAGCTCATTTACATTTTTTTACATCTGTGTTGTTTTTAAGCATATATTAAAAGAGTTTAGGTTGGAGAACTTGGTGTTTTAATGTTTTGTACTTAAACAAATGTTTTAATGAGGGCTTCAATCTCTTTCTTAAGGACAACATTTAGCCAACCTGTGCATCAGGAGCGCCAAGTTACACTTCCTCCATGGTTTTGCATTTTCACGTTTGATTCTATTTGCTCCCAGGAAGTCACAAGTTTCTATAGTAAACTTTTTTCATTGTTTAGGATCAAATTTAATCAAAACAGAAAGTTGTGTGTCATGCCACCAGGGTGTGTGTGTGTGTGTGTGTGTGTGTGTGTGCGTGTGTGATTCTTTGAAGAGGGTCATACAGAGGAGACTAATGGACAGCTGTTTATTTCTTGGCAGTGGGCCATAAAGGGGCAAAGGGGCGCGCGTGCACACAAGCCCATACGTGCACACACACACACACACACACACACACACACACACACGCACACACGCACACACACAAAACCACTCAGAGGCAAATGTAAGCATTCACATAAGTCATTAAAGCCTGTGTTGCCATAGCAGAGCTTCAGCTACTGTTGAGGAGAAATTGTGGCGTCGTGTAACAAGGCCTGGGCTAAAAATAGCTCTGAAGAACTGAGTGGCTTGTCTTGTTCTCTCTGTTTTCTCTCTCTCTCTTTCTCTTTCTTTCTGACCATTTATCTCCCTCCTTCTTTCTGATCAACATGTGGAGAACCGCAACCTTGTCTTGCTATCTCTCGACATCTGAAAACAGTCTCTACTGAAAACTGCTCTGCAAGATAAAACATCACTTTGTCTAAAAAGTGGATAAAAAAAGAGCAATATGTGATTTACAATATGTGATGCACATGTGACTTATTCAGCTTTAGTCAGCATTGTTGTATTTTGCAAACATTTACATTTTAGGGAATCGGTGCGCATAGCATATGTTAAAGTATATATACCTATAAGTGCTACAGCAGAATAGGTTTTGGGTTTGAGATTGAAATTACGATAAGTAGGTGTGGAAATACCCAAGGTTTCTTCACTGTATGTGCAGCTGGTGTTCATTTCAAACAAGCTGAGAGAAAAATTGGTCAAAATTGTAGAAAAGTTAAGTTTAAAAATCTTGCAAAAGCTTCAAAAGAAAGGAAAGAGAACACTAGAAAGAAAAAAAAAACGATCCCATAGATCCCATAGTAGAGAGAGATAATGGTTCATCCGAAACAGGGGTTGACTTTTTTTGTCAATTTAGGGGGCATTATTGATTGGTTTCCATACAGAATTTGGCATAAAATGTGGAGGTGTCAAATTTGCCCTTGAAGACTACAGCTGATACACCCTGCAGCCACGCATCCCATCAACAAAAAAAAAGGTGGAAAACATGAATTTATTTATTCCCTTTTGTCCTCTCTGCAGCAACATTGCAGCACATCTCTTGTCTTATCAGTGTTCTCTCAAGCTTTCCTGTCAGCAGAACAATTAACCACAAGATTTATCAGCAGCAGCATGCTGTAACCGCCAAACACAGCTCATATCAGTAGCCACTGATCTCTGCGTCTCCACAGCGCTGAGCATCACCGGGACGGTGACATTTTGATGAGAAAACAGAGTAGTTGTCTGTCTGATAAAAACATAGAGAGCTTCCGTTGGGCAACATTCAGCGGGCACAACCGAGATTGTTGGCAATACTCTGGTTTCATTAAAGCAGCATGAGAAACAGGAAGCTGTATGTGATATCAGGCAGCAGGTTGTGTTCAGCTTCACAATGTCATGTGCAATGGGCAGGCATGTTTGTTTAGTTTTGTCCTTTAATAAACCCGTTGACATTTGAATGACAAAAACATTCTCGCAAACAAGAGGACAGAGAGCTAATTAGTGCAGCAATCCAACAAAAACATCTGTTTAGAGAGGTAATACATCACCTCTCTAAATACTGCTACAATACTACACTTATCATTTGCTTTTTGGGCTCAAAAGTGAGATCTGAGAGCCAGAACTCTCAGCACACGGGCCAGGTAATAATTTCAAAACAAGTATTGATTTAAAAGAAAGAAAAAAATAAAAATAAAAAATTAGGTCTTGAAGATTTTTTCCAGCTGCTGTACTTCCACATGTTGCCATTATAGCAAAGATTTGTGCAGCTGATTGTTTTGCAAAAATTACAAATCTGTCCAATTTTTAATATTTATATGGCCGGCACGTCAAAGTCTGAGCACTTTCATGTAGCCACAGGGAAATGCTTGGAAGTTCAAAACCCCTTGCTGCTGTGTTGTCCGACTGGATCCGACCTAAACCCTTAAAAACATTTTTCCTGCTGCATCCCACCACAGTAAAATATATCACCATTCACTGTTTACGTTCTTTTTTTTCCCTCCTTTCTTCTTCCGCTGTGATCCATCCCTGAGATTTCCAATGGCAGATCATGTAAAGACTTAGTGATGAATCATGCTTTCCAATGTGTCAGAGGTTGTTTTCTCTTTTTGTCACCCATCCACATCTCCCTCCTGCTCACTGTTTGCCTCTGTGCATCGTTTCCATCCGTGTGTCATGTCGACTATTTCCTGCTTCCCAAGGAGAAAACTCACAGATACTTTGTTGGTGTCTTTTTTTTTCCTTTTTTTTCTTTAAATCTCCTCCACTGTAACCAGCAATCCTATCAGGTTTCATAGACTATTTTCATACTGTATGTGTGTGTGGACTTCAAACAGCATGGATGAAAATAGAGCCGTGCATGTTTTTACACTAGGTCACCCTCAGAAACCCAAAACAATAATCCAACCTAATGACCAAATTACTTCACGGATGGCTTAGGAGCGCACAGCACTTTTCCACACACACACACACACACACAAACACACACACACACACACACACACTAGAGCAACAAAGCAAAAGACCAAATCTAGCCGTCTATCTCCTCTAATGCTCTGAAAACAGTTTGGATGAACTCATCCGCTGTAGAGCTCCCAGGCTCTCCCTCAGAAGATTAACTGCTGATAGGACGAGTGTTTGGTGGGGTTGCCGTAGAAACGCAATGTGTGAAGCTGTTTGGCTTCACGTACATACTCCTTAGTTACTACCTCGCCCATAGCATCTATGAAATTTTTACAATTGTTTGAATCTGGTGAGTTTATGTGGCATGAGACGTACCGCAGGCTCTAAGCAGAGTGTGTATCTATCCCGACCAAAATAATGTCTTATTTTGTGGCAGATTAGCAGCAAAATAATACACACAGCAGTGCTTCTTGTTAAAAGCCATGTATGCTCTTCAATCATGCGTGAACTTCATTGTGTTTTGGATGACAAGATGTTTTATTAAGTTGAGAAAAAAAAAAAAAAAAAAAAGTTGCATTTTGCAAACTCATCACCAGCCTCTTCAAACACCAACATTTGTCATCACTTGCTTTCCAAGTAAAGACTTTCCACACTGCAAGTGCCACCGCAAGCGCATGTCATTAACTTTGTCAGTTGGTATCTGAAACAGACACAGTGACTTACTGAAAAAGTAGACCTAACATATATACATTACTGGTTGTTATGCCAGTAACCACTGAGCTAATCAGTAATCTGTGTCAACCTACATCTTTAGTCATTTTCTATTATTTCGAGAGAGAGAGAGAGAGAGAGAGAGAGAGAGAGACAGAGAGAGCAGAGAGAGAGACAGCAGAGAGAGAGAGAGAGAGAGACGAAGAGAGAGAGAGAGAGAGCGGAGAGAGACGACCGAGAGACAGGAGAGAGAGAAAAGCTGCATACTGTTTTATTAGAGCCATGCAACAGAAGCCTGCAGGTACTGTTTAGAGTGTGGGTGCTTCAGTGTTGCACTTGACACACAGTAAGATAAAATCATCTATTAGAAAATGCAGAAGATGTGCTGGAAATTCTGCTCTGATATGAAAAAACTACAGTTATGTGAAACAACACCTTTTACCCGACGTGGCAGTTCGTAGGATGGAAACATTGATGTTGTGGCAAGAGATCAGATTCAAGTAAGTAAAGGTGCAGTCTGCCTATTTTGGTCAGGCTGTTCTCAGTGTATTAAAAGACCCAGCAGCAGAGGGAGCTACTTCTCTCACTGTAGTTGAAAAAGTTATCGGCCAAGGCCTGCCAGATGCCATCTCATCAAAAACTTTATCCCCTTTCCTCCTTATATCCTGTCCTTCCACGTTTTCCGTCACCTCCTCTCCACCTCCTCCTGCTCTCTAACCTGGGAACGCAGGGTCAGAGGGTCCTAATCCCCTCCTCTTACAGCAGCCCTAATACCTCCTGCCGCCACCCTGATGTCTCAGACTTCACAACCTGCCGTGTCACAACCACCGTCTGAAGCTGAGGAGACGTGATGCAGTCTGACATTGAGTCCCTTGCTCTTGCTGTCTTTGGGGAAGCAAAGCTCTGTGGAGAAGAAGGCCTCAGAGAACTGTAATGGCCACCCATGAGGGCGAGCCTGAAAGACAAGACCTTAGAGGCAAGTACAAGTTGAGTTTCACCTCTTGTCAAAGCAAGTCTCAATTTAAGTCTCAAGTCCTTCAGGACAATTCCAAGACAAGTCTCATGTCCTTAGGGGCAAGTCTAAGTTAGGTCCCAAGTCCAGTCAAAACAACTATCAAGTATTGGATGGCAAGTCCAAGTCAAGTCTCAAGTCTTCAACTCAACGCTAACACAGGTCTTGAACAAAAAATGGTCAAGTCTAAGTCAAGTATTTAGTTTTGCCAAAGCAGGTCTGGAGTAAATTGAGAGAGCTCAAAGTCTTCAACCACAAGTCTAAGTCAACTCTCGAGTCCTGTCAAAACAAGTGTCAAGTCAAAGTCTAACATCGTCAAAGGCAAGTCCAAGTCCCAAGTCTTGCCAAAGCAAGTCTCAAGTCAATTCTAAAATTAGTTGAGACAAGTCAGGTCTCAAGTCCTCAAGGGAAAATCCATGTCGAGTAAAATCATAAGTAAATTGAAAGTCAACTGCAAGTCTTTCATGTCTCTCAGTGCTGGCTGTTTAAATTTCTGTCAAAGCTGCACTAATGATGTAGTTTTACACAACTCAGCTCTTTAATTGTAAGGTTCAAATTATTACACACAGAATGAAAGCTATCTGGGTTTTTTTCAGGTCAAAACTTGACACTTGATATGTTTTTGCTCTCAAGTCTCTGGGGACTCTTCAAGTCTTCAGTAGTTTAAGTCTGATAGCAGTCAAGTACAAGTCAAGTTTCAAGTGTTTATTTTCATGGCTGCAGACTGACTTGAGTCCAAATGTCAAGTCTGATGTCTGCAGCTCTGAGAAAAACACTTCTTCCCTGACATGTTCAACTCGATCGACACCACTGATGCTAAAAACACAAAGCCCCCTGGATGAAACACATTCCCATCGCATCCATCTATTCCCAATTGGCAGACCAAGCTTTTGCTCTGAAAAGGTTTCGTTTTTAAGAGAGATTTAAGTTTCTTAATTTGTTAGGTCTCTGGATTCCCCCCGGAGAAGGACATGCTGAGGAGATATCCCCTGAGGAATCTTTCTTCTCACACACATACTGTACATGCATTAAATCAGTCACGTGAGAACAATCGCATACCTTCATACAGCATGATTGTTGACCCCCACACAGACACACACAGGGCTGAATATATACACAGGCACCATATATGTCTAAATACATATACAGTGCATGAGTATGGCCTGATTTGTTATGACTTAGGGGCAGTAATGATATACCTGGAAGAGTCAGGAGATAACTTTAATGATATGCTGAACTTCATGGCTTCTGAACTTCAAACTCTCACTGTGTGCGTATGTTTGTGTGTATAAGTGCATGTGCACATGTTAATGGCCGTATAACTGATATAGTATCAGACACTGGGCTGTGTTGAACACAAACAGACCGTCATTCCCCATACACGCTGACCTCTGAGTCACACAAGCTTCTTCGTGGTTTTCCTCCTCTATCTGCTCAAATATGTTGATGTTTTGAGGTTAGTGAATATTTTCGAAAATCCCATTTTAAAAGGACCAAACCAGTGTGGCTGCACGCGTTTGCTCCTCAACTATAAATCATCTCTTACTTGACCATTTTTGAATGCATGTTTTATAGTTTTAGATTTACAATTTTTCTTCAGGTCCAGGACATAATTGGTTTTAATCATTTGAGTACAGTGTTGAAATCAATTAGCAGTGAGCATCACGTCTGTGGTTCACCATGACATTACTGTTGGGTGCTAATGCTATTTATGTGTGGCTGATTTGAAAAGTATGCAGTGTGTCCCCTGAGAATAACATACGGTTGACTGATAGCAGACTGGCTGTTCACTGTGTGCACTTAAATCTCAAGCAACTTTCATCATTTGTCACATCAGAATCAGTCTGTAACTAATATTTTACAATATCCAGTCCTCCATTCTCCTGCCAATCAATGGTTGGGTGATTTATTTTGTTTGCTGACAAATGGCACCAATTTACACAGATACTGAACAATCTGCACATTCCATCTGAATATATTACTAATAAGAATTATTAGGAAAATTCTGCCTTACAAATTAGTAATTACTTCATTTTACATTAGTAGGACCAAATCAACATATTTTGACAATCTCTCTCCTAATACCAATGCCTACAGCTTCAGGGGGATGTACAGTACAACAGCAGCCCCTCAGCCAGGTTTGAACAGAAGAGCCGACGGTCTCACTCCACATAAAAACAGCATTCCTCCGTGTCCGTCCAGTCTGTGGGCCACCTCACGTGAAGCCACCTGACTACCTACTATACACACTGACTCACATTTACACCTCTCTAATCCCATAAACACAATTTTTTTTAATCATTTTTTCCATCATGTGTGTGCACATAATACGGCCGAAGATAGACTGAATAGAAAGAAAGAAAAAGAGACAGATAATAATATTTCATGGTCCTGCTATAGATCTGCAGCACATGACTCTTCTTGCATTGACAGCCTTTATACTATGGCAATAAAATGAAGAGTAGGTCACATACCAATTACCAGGTTTATAGCTGAGCTACTGTTGATCCAACAAAGAGAAGGTCATGTAAATCAGGTCACATACCCTCATACAGTGAAGTAACCATAGGCTTTGTGTAAATTGGTAAATATCTAAATCACTTAGAAAACGACCAGAGACAGCCAGCGTGGCTTTTCTTAAGTAATTCACATTGACAAATACAATAAAGTTGGATGGCTGCCTAGCTGCTCGTTGAGCAGTCAAAGTGTCAGTTAACTGGATTTCTTAAAAAGCAGCTGAACTCTCGTCAGCTTCTTGCCAAAACACGCCTCAAACTACATCAGGCATCACTTTATTTTGATAGTCCACTGCTGACTCTTAGCAATGAGCAGCTATAGCTGTTTATCAGATGATTGATATCAAGTGTTTCAACAACGTTTTCAATCAAAGTGACAGTAGACAACTTTTTTATGAAGTAAATATTGACTGTACAGTGTAATGGCTACGGAATAATGGCTACAGATCGGCTGCCTATAAGTCTCGCTTTCACTATACAAAAAATAACACCTGCTCAGTTTTCTATTGGTACATTTTTTGTGGACTGTCAACAGCTTTACATAGAGAAACACTGCTCTATTTGTTTCCAAAGCACTGTCTTTAGTGTACCCTGTGTCTTTTACAGGGAGCCCCTGAGGACAAAATTACCAAACACAAAGTAAGGAGGTTTTGGCACACACAAAACTCTGTTCCTCAGCAATCTCAGCCCACCAGTGTATGTTCTCATCACAGTGGGATGGTGTGTCAACATAAAAGAATAAAAAAGAGGGTTGTGTTTGTTGTGATATTCTTGATGTACAAAGGCTTTTGCTTTACATTTCAGGTTTCAGATTTCAGGTGCTTCAGATCTGAATTTCCTTCCTCCAACACAGAAAAAGATGTGGATTTATACTAAATCATGCAGCTTGAAAAATGTGTCACTCAAAACATAACAGTATTTCCTCTCTGCCAAAAGTGTTGCAAGCCTCTGAGGTCATTAACCCAAAGCAGAGCTTGGGAAAAAAACCATCAGGTTCAGCTGTGTCCACTGCTGAGGCAGTTTGAGCACCTGGCTACATGAGCCAGACCCTCCTTGAACAGCTCAGCTCTTTCCAATCACATTCAAATCTCTGTTGGTCTGCTGGCTTTAACTGAGGCACAGAGAAGTGGTTGTAATAACAGTTCAACTTATCCCTCTAAATATCACAGACATTATGTGTACTTTGCTGAATTGTGGAGATTTGTATCAGCAGAAAAACACACAAAGTCAGAGGTTATTAAACAAAACTTAAGCACACATTTTGAACTGTTATTCAACCTGTGGTCAAATTATGGAGTGCATGTATATTTTTCTTCCTTTTGTGAAGCTTGTTGTAACTTCTGTTTTGAGAAGCATTAGGTAAATAAACTCTGCTTTGTTGCTTGCTTGCCTAGTATATATAATTAGAGCGGGGTAATAATTCAATAGTATCGTATATCTGCTGTCAGTGGTGTAATATAATGATATGATCACATTATTTATAATCTTTTACAAAACTGTTGGGACAGTGATTCCATGCACGATGTAATTGAAAACTAAACTGAAAAAATTAGTTATTGAGGTTTTTGTTTTACAATTGTATCTAATGTAACAATGAACATGTACGTCATTGCACTGAACATCAATTTCATTTCTTAGCAGTTATGTTGTATATATTATGATATTTACTATATCTATATAAAAAAAATTTGAAATACTAACAAAATATTCCCACAGTGGGCTTCAATAATTTTGCAACAACTAATCCATTCATTTCTGTGAACTAGAGAGGATTTAATTCCTGATTTGGTTATTTCTCCACTCAGAGATGCAACAAGTGGGGAAACACATTCTGGTGTATTCCTGTGAAAGGATCTTTGACATTCCCAAACACTCTCCCTCTCTTCCCACGCAAAATATATACAGTATGTTCTCCAGTCTGGTAGACATTTCTGAGATTCCACAGTATGTCCATCAGTATGATCAGAAGTGAGAAATGTTAGTGATCCACCTCCTCACAACTCTCTCAACTTTAACAACATGAACAAAAAAAAAAAAAGCAAGAGGAAACTTACTCTGACAGTGTAAAACTCCACACAGCTCCCAGCCCTGTTCCTGGCAGTTTCCACTTGCTCGTCCTCCATCCCTACTAACATCTCCATGTCCGAAAACCTCTGTCCTCCTGCTGGCATTGTGCAGGACCGTGTGTGTGTGTGTGTGTGTGTCCGTGTGATAGTCAGAGGTCTGTGCTGACAGTCTCAGCCAGCTCAGTCCGATACTCTTGATTTGCCTTCTTCGCCCTCTTTAATTTTAATGTATTCCTTTCTTCCTGTGTATCTCCTCCACTTCTTCTTCTTCTTCTTCTGGTCCTCTCAGGTGTCAGGTTGAGAAACCCCTTCCTTCACACCTGCAGCTTTGCAGATGCACTGAGAGGAAGCAACAGGCGGAGGAGTTTTATTCAGACGGAAACAAACCGTCCATTAACAAGCAAGAATCGAGACTCGTGTACGCTCAGTCTCTCTGCTCCTGTCTGGCTGGCTGGCAGGGTGTTTGGTCCTGTCCAGGCGGTCATCCCCACCCCCTCCCACTCCCCAGTCATTCTACGCCCGGACAAGCCCGTCTGGTCCCATTGGCTAGTCAGGTGGAAGGGAGCAAACAGGGGGAGGGGCTGAGGCCAAAAGGAGGAGGAGGAGGTGTGGGGGAAATGGATGAAGTGGGGGTTACAAGGAGGGCTGACAGCATCCTCCAAACTGTCAAAGGCGGGGGGGGGGGTGCTCAATGTAATCATCAGCGAGGGGTGGTGGGAAGGAAAGGGAGAATTTACAGTTTGAAGGCACATTTCCCTGCTTATAAAGTGTTTTTTGCACAGAAATGTGGTTGATTTTCACCCCCCCTCCTCCTCTCCACTGTCCCAGTGTTTACAGATCAACAAGGGAAGAGGGAGAGACCGAGGTGGTGGTCGATCACTGTAGCGTCATCTTGGACTGGAGACTAAACTGTCAAACTTAGAGGATGCCAAACTGGAATGAAAGAAAATAACAAAAAGAAGAGAAAAGACAGAGAATCCGGGGACTCCCGGAAACAGCCAACGAGCCAGACAAACAGAGATCAGTGATAAAATAAACAGTGCTCTGAGTGTATGAGTGTGTGCGTGTGTGGGTGCGTGCGTCAGTGTCACCCCGTGCTCCTCCCGCAGACAGATACTGTACTAGACTGCCTCAGTAGCCTTTGCTATTCAAATGCGCTGTGCTGATGTGAGAATAGGCCATTGTGTTAAGCCATGTAGCCTTGTGTGGAGGGACAAACACACACACGCTCACACACACAAACACACGTTTGAATGCGGAGAGGGTGTTTGTATTTGGCATATGCATCCACTGTTTTCCCTCATCTCTTATTTGATTTATTTTATATCTATCTATATATATATATATATGTATCTCTGGTCTGGTTACTACTACTGCATCTACAATGTCAGTGTTCAGCACTTTGAATGGGAGGCAGCAGTTCGTCACTATTATGGGATCAGGCTACATCCGATCCTACCAACATCATACAGGTTGCAGTTTTCCACCAACTCTTATGACATTATGTGGTTTAGTGGATCGTAGCTTAAAACAGAAGGAGTGCATGACATGATTAAGAGAGTCAGAGAGCATCTCATATTACAGCTTCCTAGCAAGTTAAAATACGGGTGTACCCTGCATCTGTCTCTGAGTCCACTGAGTTCACTGTGTGACTGACATGGACTATGGAAGCCATTAGGCATGAATCATGCCTTTGCAAAACTGTCTCTGCGTGTCAGGGTATGTCAGAGCAGAATCCCCATCACTGGCACATCACCATTCAGCCTTAGTTACAACAGAGGTTTTGGTGCATGGAAACCAAAACACAAGGAGGCCAGACACAAAGAAAATCTTTCCACCTCTTCTGGAAGCCGAGGACACGAGATAGTGTTTCTGGTGAAAGGATTATAGCCTCCAGTCTGGGATAGTTTTAATGGCTTCAGTCACGAATGAGGGGCAAAGAAAGCCTGGAGAAAGAGGGATGGGATAAACAACATGACAAACCACAACAGTGGTAGAATAAAACCCAGAACAGGTGAGGGATTATCAGGCTTCAGTTACAGTTTTGTTGCTGTGTGACTTTGATCTTTCGATCATGATCTCAACAGGCCTGGATGCTGTGTTTGCTCACTACACTCATCCTCACAGCCAGAAATGGAAGTGACTTAAATTCTATGAGGTTTGGATGCATTTCAGTGCAGTTCTCTCTTCACGTGGAGGCAAAACATACACATGATGATAGTGAGAGGACGCGCACTACACGAGGAAGTCTTATTTGATTTGATTGGAAAAGTCAGGACAATATCTGCTGTTGAAACAGCCATCATCAAACACTTGACAGTATCCACAACATATAATACAATAGTGGTAGTCAGGTTTAGTTCAAGTGTTGTCATGGCTCAGGCTACGTTTACACAGATTGTACTTTCACTGTGGCACCGGCATAATTATAGATTCATTATCAGTTATTAAGCTGCAATATTTTTTTAAAAATATTCATCTTGTTAACTAATAATGTATTTAAATGATGCATTACACAATTATACAAAAAAAAAAAAACAAAGACCACTAGCAATCGATCTATGAGTAGTACAAGTCAGTCCACCACAGCATAACGTTTCTTAATCGTTGTTTCTTTATTTGTGTGATCTCACCTCGAAACCATTTGTGCAGGAAATCTAATCATTCCTGGAAAACTTCAAGTCTTCCTTTAAATATTCAGACACTGCTTCTCAACCAGTTTTTGCCTCACATCCTCCCAAAGATTAAGCGTAACCTCAAACTGCAGAAACAAAACAGAATTATGATCTCTGACACATAAGAGCAGGGTTTTTTTTTTTTTTTTAAAGTATATTTTTTTGGGCTTTTATGCCTTTAATGGACAGCACAGTGGAGAGTGACAGGAAACGGGGAGGCAGAGAGAGGGGGAATGACATGCAGTGAAAGGCCGTCCAATGCAGGATTCGAACCGGGGCCGACTGCAGCGAGGACTGTAGCCTCTACACATGGGGCGCCTGCTTAAACCACTACACTACACGACGCCCCAGAGCAGGGTTTTTTATTCCCTCTCTCCAGACTAATTTTCTTGATGAATTACTGGATAAAGCCCAAAGGCTGGGAGATGTTCATTATTTTGCAAGCCAAAGGCATTTCCCACCAAGATTGCTGTGAAAATATGATAGTAGATTTATATATTAGAAAAAATATTTTATGCTGTCCCATTAATCCTGCGCTGACCCTGTGACCCCTCCCACTGCCCAAAAATCTTCCCACTTGTTGTGACGAGCTGTGAACTGCAGGAATCAGGCATTAAGATAAGATAAGACGAGATATTTTGACAGCATGAGATGGCTTGTTTGGACGCTTCCTCATGCTCATAGCTTAATACCGTCTCTGGACTCTTTCCCTCTGTGTGTTTAGGTTTGCCTCGTGCTCCAGTTTCAGTGGTTTATAGAAGCGATGTGTATGTATATGTGAGGATTATACTCTCGTTGTGATAGAGGAGGACATAACTGTATAACCCGGAGAGACATTTACTGCAAAATATAAATGTCTCTGTGTAAATGTCACAAAAAAATCCAGAAAAATATTCTTAAAAGTAAGAAATCAACAGATTCAATGCAATCACATGCAGGGAAAATTAGAAAAATGACATGCATCCCCAAGTGCACAAAGCATATGCGTGCACATGTACACTGTGTACCCACTAATCATGAGTGGAACACTTCAGGATCATACATATTCATTCCCTCAAAGCATTTGAGGGGCCTGGGGCTGTTAAGGAAATGCATCACTGGTGTTGCTTGAGATGAAAAGTCCATTCAGGTAGGCGGTTGATCCTATCAAAGCAACCAACTGCCGTGCTGTCCGACTGTGTACAAAGAAGACGACCTTACATAAGCCCAACAAACTGCAGAGTGACTGGACAACCTTTGTTCTGAGTCTGGATTTGACTAATTGGATCTTTGCTCACTCAAGCTTTCATAATGCCGAACAGACAGCTGACAAAGACACGCAGACAGAGAGTTTAAAGTAGGCAGAGCGATACAAGATGTCCAATTAGCGTCTGGTTTGGTTGATAATCAGCCCACAATACAATGCCTTAATTTAGCGTATCTGATGAAGGACCATCTGAGATACGGTCCCAACACCTTCACTAATACCAGCAATGACACAGTATCTTATTTATATCTGCATGTTATTCTAAGTCATGTCAGAAATGTGGATTTTATTATATCAGTAAATAATATGAGTAATAAAATAAACTGGGATGAACCTCGCTCAACTTTAGAACTGAGATTTTTTCCATCTTGATTTAAGTCATATCAGGATCAAAATTTGATCTTATCTAATCGTTATTATTATTAGATTATCAGTTTACGGTAGTTATTAGATTATCATTACATTATTCTCAGCTCAAGAAATTTGCACAAGAGAGTCACAGAAAATGATGCATACACCTACTGCATGTGACGTTGAAGACTTAAGTCAGTGCGTGCATGTATTTTACATTATGTTAATGCAAATATTGTGTAAAAAGCGAAACAAAAAGTTGTGCGCTGTATTAACTTTCTGGTGCCACATCTCTTCCACATTAATTCTGTCTCAGGTAGTACGAGTAGCTGGAGCCGCAGTGGTAGCAGGATATGCTCAGCTCTCTTCAGACGAATCAGGTTGATGTTAAAACTGAATGTTATTGCAGCGCTGTGTCCACATTAAGCGCATCACAGACATGCGGTCCCCCCCTTGTTAGCTCCAATACTTCAAGCACAAATTTTCCAGGAAAAATGTGAAAAGATTCATCAACCCTTTCTACCCGTCACCACTTTTCCTTATTAAATTTGGACAAATCACCCGCTTGGCTCGTCCTCTTATCAAACATGAGGTTGTTGCCTTATAAGGACAGGATCTCCCAATGATAAATCTTTATTGGTCCTAAATGTGTGTGCTGACGACAGCTCTGACTGACAGCTGATGTCTTCACCACCTGAAGTTAGTCGGTCGGCTCTAGTCTCTGCCAAGGAGTTCAATGAGCGATTGGACATCTGGCATGAAGCCTCAGCCAGCGATCCCTCCTCTGCTGTCCTCTCCTCACACTCTCTCCATCTCCCTCGCTCCTGCTCTTCACATCTTCTCACCCTCTTCATCTACTCTCTCTCTCGATCTGGCTTGTATGAAGGCTGGGTCAAGTCTTTATTTTTTCACCTCTGTCTCCTCCGCTAAGAGTGTTTATCCATCTGCAATGTTTTATGTTCCCGCTAATGAGAATTGTAAATCATAAATCTGTGGGACTGACTTTTCTGGAGGGAGGGATGCTTTTTGTCCACTGACCTCATATTCAATTTTACCATCGTTCTGAATATTTCTTCAAATTATGTGCAGTGTAGATAAGTGTAAACTGACCAATTCTCTGACCTGAACTGAAAGCAGCCCACCCACAGATACTGATGCTGACATAAGTATCAGTGTTAACATCCTTCACAGACGAAGAGATGGTTAGGAGGTTCACTACGTTGTCACACTGCTGTATGAAAATGATAAACGTTCCTGTACATTTGGGTCATTTACACCAAACATGCCTTGAAAAATCTGGGATTTCATTCTAAATGTAACTAGCAGGTCACTAGCATCTCAGATTCACAGGTTAAAGCATGAATATTTTTGCCTCTGCAAAAAAGCAGACTGCGATAGTGGGTTGAGTTTGTTCATGGCTGATACTGATACGAGGATTCAGTGCCAAAAGTCAGTAACTTGTTCCAGTACTTAAAACTTTTTTAGGTGTTAAGTCAGAAACAACTATGAATGATAGTGTAGATCAATCAGAACATGGAGAGTTTCACTTCCAGGCTCAGCTTCATCATCAACTCATCACTCTTTTCGAGGTACTGCTTAAAATACCCCAGAAGATGTAATCTCAGACATACATCATGTCGACTAAGCTGTCATGTTTCTAACCTTTTGCAGTTTAATTTTAGCCTCGACGTTTTTAGCCATATACACGTAATTACTTAGTCAGTGACAAATGGCACAGCAGGATCTGTGGGTGAAAGGAAGACACGATGATAATTGTTTTGTGGTTGGAAGCACGTTGGGATGTGCTCACGTGTCACTCTCCGAGGATTAGGTTTGTTGAGTACGGAGAAGGACAAAAGTTGAAAGGTGAGTCACACTGCACGTACAACAAATAAGGGCAGACAGCACCAAAGAAGGGGATGCCGACGAATAAGAGGTAATCAGTGGTGTGTGTGTGCATCAGTCAGAGGTAGAGAGGACATGCAGACAGCTTTTCATGTTGCTGAAGACAGACCACAGCACATCCACTGTGCAGAGGAGAGAGGTTCTGAATTTATTCTCCTTTATTTACCCGTTTGAGGCTTTATTTTTGTTCATGGCAAGCTAACGGAGCCAGAGCTGTTAAATAACCTCCACAAATCCTACTACAGCATGATGGTTATTACTCCTGTTCAAGAGGCTGTATTTAGTGCCTGAGTTTGTTATAGTTGAGCTGGCGGTGGACTCAATCAGCCACAGGGCTTATTGAGTGAAAATTACTCTCAACCCTGTGTTGTGCAAGAGCGAACACATTGAGAGAAAGGGGGGCTTGTTGAAGAGGAGTCAGAGTTTATACACTGAAGCATGTTGGCTTTAAATGTAAAGACCATTGACCACACACTGCAGTTATATGCCTGGCTGATGTAGTTCTTGTAGTTTTGATTGGTGGATTCCCTCCAAGGAATGAATATCTGTTAGTACAGCGTATCAACACTGGCCATGATGAAAATAAATACAGCTCCTATTTTAACGATTTTTAGATGTTATTACTTTTTAATGTGCAACAGAGAGACAGACGGGCATGGGAGAGAGTTATTTTATAACAGTACTTGGTATTTGAAGCAGTGAAGCAACTGAACTAATGACTTACATTTGGATGCACATAGCACAGATTGCCATTACTGCCTATTTGGATGGTTCCCAGCGTGATGCAGAGTGGTAAAACAATGATGTTGTCCACAAAAATGCAGACTCGTCCATTATTTTGCCAAATCAGTGTGAAAGTTCCTTCTAGATGTGAGATGACTCCGGACTGACCCTGACCTCTTTAGAGTGGAGGATAGAGATGGTCAGACAAGCAAGACTCAAGGCTCCCCAGCAGGTAAACATTCCTGAGCCGTGATTGGGATGATTGTGATTTTGTGTGTGTGTGTGTGTGTGTGTGTGTGTGTGTGTGTGTGTGTGTGTGTGTGTGTGTGTGTGTGTGTGTGTGTGTGTGTGTGTGTGTGTGTGTGTGATGTTGTGTGATAGATAATTGTGGTGATGTGATGATGATTTGACATGAAGTATACAAATGAGGGCATTCATCCAGTCAAGTATGTATGCTGTCAGTCAGAGGGATATATGTCCCTCAGGGTTTGAGTGTGATCATATCTAAAGTTTATGTAGGTGAAAGAAGAAGCACAGATGTGGCAGAGTTTGGTAGAGTTTCTCCAGCTGCAGCTCTGCAGGTTGTTTTCAGTCTCATTCACACAGACTGTATCACATGTCCCATATCTCAGGCCTTTGTAATTTCTTGGATGACTATAATATTTTTTTCCGCTTCTCTCTTTCTTTGTTATGTTATGCTATAAGGTCGTAGTGTTGTGTCTTAGCATTACGTGGCAATTATCAGGCTGGTCGGGAAACACAACAATTAAAGGATCTATTTGTAAATTTTGCAATTGCTACATAGCCAGCGTTAGCATTAACAGCTGTTTACTTACCAGTCTTGCCAAGAGCTTCAGGCATCATTGTGTTTACAATACGAGAGGTACGTCCTCTAAGCAGCTACTTCTTAAGGGCAGCCTGGATACTACAGTGACTCGGTATCTTAAAGTGACACGACGGTCCTACCAGGTCACGGCTAGCCGGTTAGCATGCTAACTTAGAAGGAAAGAACTGATAGAAATAGAAGAAAAGAGAGAGGGTTGTTTTCCTCCGGTAGCTCTTGGTGAGTAAAGGAATGAAGTCTGATGCTGAACTCGTAACTTTTCTTCTAGACTGGTAAGTAAACAGCTGTTGATGTTAACGTTGGCTACGTAGCACCAGCAAAACTTACAAATAGCTCCCTTAATGCTACTGCTACATTTTTATTTGTATTCTTTGCAGAGGTGTGGGCTGTCATGTTCATGTAATCTCTGTAACTGTCATCTTTTGTGAGGTATTGTTTCATCAGCTTATTTTCATCACTTACTTGTCACCGTGGAATAAAAACATGTCAAATTAAGTAGTGGTTAAATAGAATTAGTAAATACAGTTTACACAGACTATAAGAACTTGAATAGATAACTTCAAAATGCCAAGTGATAATTAATAAATAATGACATAATTATAATAAGTAAAACAAACAGAACAAACAAAACATACTATGGGTTACTGATGCTTCCGACCGTACTTCACAGAATTTATAAAAGCAAGACATGAGCCAACACTCAGGTGATATGACTAAAGAATGTGTGTTTCATTCCAGGGGCCATTATCATAAATCTCTTGACAAATACTAGATAATCCCTCTCGCCGAGCCACAGCACACATCAAACCACAGTCACAGTGCAGCAGCTGAGGGCAGCTTTCATTTACATGTGTTCCAATGAGTGAGACACAGTCGTGGACACAGGTAATAAGAGACAGGTAAAGGGGATCACCTGTGCTTTTGAAGAGACATCTATACTGCATAGTTGTAACAGTGATGAAGGAAAATGTTTAGTCTTCTTTTCTTGTCGTAAATAAAGTCACTCCAAATCAGTTTAACCCTCCTCTGTCTTTACTGTTTCATTATCAGTACAAACAAGGAAAAAGGCTCATTATTTTGTGTATAATTTGATATTATTGAAAGTAAATTTACTCAGCCTGCTGAAAACAGGCAGTCATTGTTTTCATAGTCTAAGGAAATTTGGTTTACTGTTTGGAATTTTTTTTTTATCTGCACAGAATTGAACCCCCAACCTTCGCTATGTTAAAGCCTTATTCATCCACACGACTGACGCACCACCCGTGACAATGTTGACAGAGTGATGACTGAAGAAGATAGGGGTGATCCGGTGTGTGTTTCAGAAATACCACACAGGTCTTATCGGCATGTGATCGGATTTCTTAAAACTGGAAACTCAATGTTGTTCTTGGAGGCGAGTGAGGTTTAGACTGGACTCATAACGGGTTTGTATACACTATTATCTTAGAGGCTAAGACTAATCTTGAACTCACAGAGAAAGAGAGAGAGGAGGATTCCCGGTTTCCAGTTTTTTCCCCCAGAAATATAATGGTGTTGACATGCAGACAAGCACATATGTCCATGCACAAAAACACCACACCTGCACATAAAATCTAACATGCACGCCGTCCCAAAGACCTACACCTCATCCCCATCCCGTTCTACTCTCTGGATATTTATGGCTGAGATAAAGAGCCGGATTTATTCCTTCTCAGGGGGGCTTTAAAATAAGAGCGAGCAGTCAGAGGTGAAATATGAAATATAGGTCTTCAGTCAAACAAGGACAGATGAGCTGCACACAGGAGGGATACAGTCAAAACTTCTTAATCTATCTGCTCTACTTACACATACTGACACTATAATAGTCCAGTCCAACTCAATCTCACGGCACGTTAGAGGTAATTCCTTATTTCTAGATGAGGAAGAAAACTTCTGAAGCTGGATGTGAAATATTTCAGTCCCAGAAAAACTGAGAATTTCAAAAAAAAAAAAAATCATCCCAGTAAAAAGTTGATTAACAGGAGGTGAGGTTTCTGAGTTTACTTTTCAAGTGAGGATATAAGACAGATGCAGGATAAATGATGTAAGGAGGTCTCGAGACTGTAATACTTGATTTATACCGTACCATTTTCCCATCAGGTTGGGGGGGGGAAAACATTCCACAATTCTTCTCACTCTCCCAAAGTTTTACTGCTCTTGGTCGTGGATGTTGATGTCTGTTTGGAATCAGAAGAAAACAAGGTGGAAAAGACAGAGGAAATGAGAGAGAAATCGCTGAAGTAATCAGTCTTTCCATACTGTGACTCAGATGGAGACTCTGCTCAGAAAACGTGACCGTTGTTCCACTGTTTACCATGAGGCTGCAACAGCTGATTGTAATCAATGGGAAATGTCATCTGGATTTGTTTTAAGACAGCAGCAGAGTGACAACAGTGAAGCGTAGTAACACAATATTTCGTAACTCAGATACAGTAAGAGCCTAACAGTTATGTGACCACTTTTTCAATTAAGACAGATCATTTTTTGGCATTTCAGCCTGTTTAATGGACCACAACAATAAAGACAGAAAGGAAACATGAGGAGAGAGAAGGGGGTGAGATGCATCAACAGGTTCGCAGCCTAAATAGAACCGGGGACGTTGCCATTACATGTCATGAATCTTAACCACAAGGCTATCAGGACATCCCAGGGATTTCAAATTCAATTACGTTACAGTTACTAATACTAGTAAAGCTCTGGCTCTCTGAAATCTTGGCAAGTGGGCTTGTCTGCTTTCTTACAGGGAGGTGAATGGGAGGTCAAGTTCCTTCATTCAATGGAGAGACTAGGAGAAGAGATGTTCAGTACATGTGCAAACTGAACTGAACTTTATGAAATCACAGTGACCAAATCAGTAGCTTTTAGCAGCGAGGCTCCCCTGAGAGCACTGTTGTCTGCTCAGCCATGACTTCCTCCTAAAAAGCTAATTAAAAACACAGCAAAAGCAGCTGAAAGAGTCGTGATGTGATCACTGTCTCTGTTTGTTGGTGCTTGTACGAGCCTAGTTTGAGCTGAACTCAAAGTAACAGCTTGAACCAACTTACTAATGAGCTACAGCAGTAGACCTTTACTACAACAGCACTGATGACTGTACTGAAGTGCATTTGAACGGTGATGATTGCTTAAAAAAAACAAAAAAAAAAAACTGAAGAAACTACAGTCAGTGGCTACGAGTCTTTGAACTGAACAGAACAATTTCAGTTTCAGCAAAAAGACCTCGCACATGTTCGCCTGGGGTTGGGGCAAGTGGAGGCATTTAGTCTGTCTCTGGTGTCTTATTTACATAGTATGTCTTCTTCAATGTCAGGATATTATTTCTGGGGTGCAACATTCACTCACCAGGGCTAGTTGTTGATTTTTAGACAATGGCTCCAAAGGATTTCACTGCTGTGTCCACATGGTAAATACCAGTGGTGGAAAAAAAACTAAGTATATTTACTCTCATAAAAGTGCTGAAGTACTTCACTTGAGTATTTCTATTTCTTTACTCTTTTACTCTTACTACATTTAATTTACTGCCTGTTACTACATTTATCTGATCACGTTTGTTACTCGTGACTTTTACAGATTAAGATTAATAAACATAAAATATAAACAAGTAATAAATCATAATATATTATTTCAAGGTGCAATAAGACCCCAGGAGGAAATCCCCAAGCTATCTAGTGGTATATAAAGTAATCAAAATAACCCAAGCTTTACCAGCTCAAACATTAATACATAAATGATCAAACTCCAATAATGTACATGATTTTGATTTGGGCCATTGGGTATCAACAGTACCTTTATTTCTGGTACTTTAAGTTCATGTTGCTGCTGATACTTTAGTACTTTAAGTCAGATGTTGTATACGTCCACTGTCCAATGTAACTAAGACATGCTGTGATTCAGGCTTACATCCATAATTTACATTTGCTGTTCATGTATCAAGACATAATCCACTAACGTCTAACTTTATATCTCTCAGCTGGTGCTGTGTCCATTTTATTAAAGCCAAGCTGGATTTATTGGATATGTTTTTATACCAGACGTTGTTTTATTGTCGGTTTATTTGCTGTTGTGCTCCTGACCCAATTTTCAGAGCAGCAGATTCATGCCTTTTGAATACCAGGCGCTACAGAGCTGACAGATGATCGAGAGTCTCATTAATTTAATTTACTATAGCCATCATCACCCAGCAAGTTAATTCTGGCTCTGACTGTGTGAGCTTTAGCTAGCTCTCTGGTCCACTGCCAATGGATTATTAGCAGGTTTGGAAAGATAGCTCAGAGTGCTAATGAGGCCCATTTTTTCCTGCACTGTAGACTGGCTAAATATTGTGTTTCATCATCATCAAATTGAGGCCAATATTGAAGTCTGGAAGTCAGAGAGGCAGGATTAGGACTGAAAAACTAACGGGGAAAGGGGGAGAGTTCAATTTGCTTCTGAGGTAAAATGAGAGAAAAACACAAATCTTTAACAGATTACTTCATCAGCTGATAAAAATTAGCTGAAAACATTTTTTATAATAATTTAAATTAATGATTTCAATCATTTCTTAAGCAAGAATGCTAGACCTTCAGGCGAAAAATTCTTAGTTGCAGCCCTACTTAAAGTTATAATATGTAACTTTTCCACAATTTTTCCACATTAAAATACCTAGAGAAATATGTGATTTTTATCACGGTAACGGTCCGTTTCATTTGGTCGCCTGTCCATGACGTCCTACCCACTGTGTGCACGCGTTGGTGTTTCCTGCCAGAAGCTCAAAATTGACCTTTATCCAGTTTTGAGCCACATTTTCATGATACACCTTTTAGATCTTTGTCATTTTCAATTATGTATTTTTCACTGACTTTTAATCCATATAGTTTATGTAATGAAACTGTATTCTGCAAATTATGAAAACTTATGTCCGATTCCTGGTACAGTAACTACAGCAGATCATTTGTAAAGGAGAAGAGCTGTTGATTTTCGTGTTGTTGTCTTGTTGAGCAGTGTTTGGCGCGCTGTTGGGCAGTGCAGGGTGCTCAGTAAGTTGGTATTATCGCTTATAATCAGGTATTTCTAGGAACGTATTCCATTTCACTGGCCTTAACTCTGAGCTGAAGGCAAGAAGCAAGACTAAATTAAAAACAAACAATGAGAGAACAAGAATGTAAAAGATAACAAAACATCATTTCAGAGTAAAGCTCTGTTTAGCAGCTGGGAAGAGCCACAGTTGTTTTTGGCAGCGCTGCAGCAATCCGCCCATGTTGGCCATTAATAAACAGCTGGTTTATCATTGAGCTGTGTCCAGTAAAGTGTCAAAGCAAATGGGTCAGAAAATGCCTCTCACTCCATTTCTGCTTATTCTGGGTGAATGGGAATTTAAGATTTAAAAAAATAAAAAATGTGGAGGTCCAGATGTGGCCAATGTTTGACACTTATTTTTATTTTTATTTTTTTAATCATTTTGCATTCCTACCCTGCTGTTGGAGATGATTCCTCGGAGTGTTTTTATTCCTTGTAATTTTGATTTCACATGAATAAATGTTATGGTTTGTTGTTACAATTTTGCACTGACAGTGATCAAGATAAGAAACAGTATTTTCATGTCCAGCCGAAACTCAGTCGGTTTAATAAAGCCAGATATCACTCCAGTGTATTGGAGCGGAGCATCTCTCAACTGCGCGGAGTAAAATGTTTTTGATTAAACTGACTTTTCCTCCATTTGATTTCATTTTGTTGGATTGTTTTTCCTGAAATAAGAAAGTTATGCATTTGGTCATTTTTGATTTCATGTTCTCCGAATCACTTCTCCATTCTTCTGCTTTCTTGTTCTTCTGGACACAACTTTGTCGATTAACTAGTCCCATATGGTTTCACCGAGAAAACCTCATTTAAACTCATGGGTTTGATGTTTGTTTTAACTCAGGATATTCAGCTTTTTATTTATTTCTTTTTGTCCAGTTTGTGTCTATGGTGATGAGTATGAGGTCATCGTGTGAAAGGATAACGTTTTTTAAGACTGCTTTTAGTCTCACAGTTTTCATTGTTCACACACATTTTACACATTCAATTGTTCCCAAAAGCCTCCTTTCTTTTAAAATAGTAAACTCTAACCCTCAAGAGTAACAGTTTTGAAGCTCTGACTCCATCACTGACAGAGTACTTTAAAAAATCTCTCATATTTTCACTGAAGGCTGAATCTTAGCTAACTTTCTCCTTTTTTAACTTAAAGATCTTCCCATACTTTAAACATATATTTCATATTTATCATTTTCACCGGTTCTTGCTTCTTGCACGATAGTTTCACTTGTTGAGTCTGTTTGTGTTTCTATCGTTGCCACGTGACCACTTTCTTGATGATTGACGTTAAATGAGTGTTGGCCTGAGGCAGCGAAAGTGAAGCTGTTGATTAAAGGCAGAGAAAGGGGAGATGGAATCTGTGCTGACTTCACACTCCCACACCTGGATCTGACAAAGTGCAGGTTTGTGTGTGTAGTTGCAGTTAGTGTGCTACAGAAAACAGTCATCTTTCTCACTTTCTTTTCAGGTTAGTCTAGCTATGTCTGTCTTAAATCCCCACTTTAAATACACAACTGTCGCTGCTCGGGTCCATCTCAAATCACAACATCCTTTATTTCTGTTGCCATCAAGCTCGAGCATAATTGCCGCCTGGATATTGTACTGCAAGGTCAGACATTTTGGCGTAAAACAAATACGTTGTCTGTCAGCATATTACTGGTATGTTGGTAGTTTCAACATATTTAAAAAATAAATGAACAAAATATCCTCATTATGTTAATAGAAAACGTAATCTGGTCACAATCAAGTTTCCTACACAAGTTATTTACTGTTGAAAATAAAGGTAATTTAAAGGGATGACGATGACAATAAATAATGACGAGGTGCCCTGATACAGAATAATAATACGTGAGGCAGTCTGTCACAATCTATCCAACTTGATACTGTCATCCAATTTTAGCCCCACCCACAAAGATCTTATTTACTGTCCTATTTCCCAGGATCAGCGTAGATGTCCAACAAGTTTATCACATTCACTCAACACATCCTGTCCGCTGCACCGAGACTACTCTCCTGGCTGTATGGTTCGTCCAGTGTGTGGCATCAAATGGTGCAATGCTTCATGACACAACTATTGTGTTTTGCACTAAAGGCTGGAGTTGTACTTCTACAAAGACACAAGTAAATGCCTCTCTGAATATACTCAGAAACAGGTGTTATGGTTAACTGTGGGTCATAAGGGTTTGATGAAGATCCAGTGTGCACAACTCCCAAATCTCAACACTACATCATGCAAACATCCAACTTTCAGTCAGGTGTGTTTGAAACAGTAAATGTAAATGGGTTCATGTTGAGCTTAAGCATAAAGCAAACTGCCATGCAAACATCTTCAAATGACACTTCAGCACATGACGCATGTACCATAACATCAACCTTTTTTAATCACTAATAAAAATCAAAAGGTATGAGCAGAGATTCACAGGACTGACTGTCAACTAAACTCACTAATTGAAAGTAATCCATCTTAACTGTTCTTAAATCTCCCCTGACAGCCCACAGTGTACATCACACCCAGTGAAATGTGGCAACAGAGAATACGTCCCCTGTAGCCAGGGTAAAGCAATACTTCCCCGAGATCTTATCTGAGTTAAGTGACTGATTTAGAGCTAATCTCAGTCAAAACAGGTTCATTTGCATCGAGTGCGGCACGTGAGGAGAGGCCCACACTTTGAGCAGGATGAAATTTCCAAGTGCGAGGTTAATAGTTTTTTTTTTTTGGAAGACCCTCCCAAAAAAAAAAAAAAAAAAAAAAAAAAAACATGAACTTTTCCACTTCAGAAGAGAAATGATGCACAGGGCTGCATGGTATATATCCCGTGATATACTGCATTCAGAAACAGGCATCATATCCAAAATCAACAGTTGCCTCGATGATGCATCATACACAGGCGTTGTGCTCTGTAATTAATTCATACTGAGTTGAGGAATGCCATGATTCAGACACGCTGAGCTGAAACTAATTAGGCATGGTTATTGATGTGAGTGTGATGATAATAAAAAAAAACTTTTTGAAACTTTTTTGACTCTGATGAAAAACTTTGCATTTGTTATAGTTTATAATCAGCTTGTAAAATAAATCTCACTCAGCCAACAATGTCCTCTGAGAGCATCTTCAAAGAAATGATGCAGCAGTAACAAATAATTGTAAGTGATGACGGCAAATTCAGAGTTGGAGATGGAGATTTCATCAGAAAAGAATTAAGTCAACAAGATGTCTGGTTCGGCAGCTGGCCGTCTAGTGGTTACAAGAAAGCGAAAACCAGAAAAAGCAGGATTTGAAGTGATTCACATGCCTCCAGCCTGCTGAAGTGCCCTTCAGCAAAACTTTAAACTCCAACCAGCTGGAGAGCAGTTGCTGCTGCTCCAAAGCTGAGAGAGGCAAAGAGTTTCTCTTCAGTTATCAATTCTGTAACTACAACATTTACATTTGTCCCACATTCCTGACATTATTAGCTTTGGTCATCATAAAACATGGCGTAAAAACTGATAAACACACTGAATTCCTGTGGCAACCTCAGTGGGAGAGCTGTTTAGTGATAACTCTTCACACAAGTGAGGAAGACAATGCAGCTGTGGCCAGAATACTTAATCTGTTTCATTGAAGGAAGAGAAGGAGTTGTCCTGAACCATATATGGTCATAAACACATCACCTTGCTCATTTGTCATTACTCTGACAGCGTATATGTGTGTGTCTGTTATTTATCTCTATGCTGTACCTATTGGCCTGTAGAAATAATGAATATGTTCTTTATTTAAACACTCCCAGACGGATTTTATACAGTAAGAACTATTCAATCTAAGTTGGAGCAGTCTAATCCCAGCTCTGTAGCTCATAAATACTCACACACACACACACACACACACACACACACACACTACAGTTTTACATCCCCACATATACACATGTAAACATATTTACTTGTATATACATCCAAGCAGGCACGCAGAGCTTCAAACAAATGCCTGTAAGAAAACTGCATACATACACTCTGACTAACACGCCGCGGATTAGGGCAGCATTTCTTTAATGCAGCGTCCAGAGGCCAAACCTCACACACAGGCAATGAAAAGCAGAAGTCTCAGATCTGGACAGAGTTTTGGGGGAATGAAGGGCAGAGTCTATTGGCAGCAGAAGAACTACAAACGGTCCCAGTGGGCACTCAGCTGAAATCCCTCTGTGATTGGCACAAAGCTGCGGTGGCACTGAGCCGTAGTCTACTACCCGTCCGCTTCAAAGAAACTCCCTAAACAAAATGTCTCGGTATCAGTCACGCCCGCTCTGCTACGCCTCCAGATGACCTTGAGAGCATTCACAGTGAGCTCAACTTTTGCTAGAAGCCTCAATTTTTTTAAAGAAACTGGTCATACTAGTTGGAGTTTGCATCCAAAGATTTGAGCCTTACAATTAAGGTTTAATAAAATAACAATATTTGAATGTTCCAACTATTTTCAAAATTTCAAAGTTATGGCCTTTGTGAGTTTGCATAGCGAGGTTTGTTGGGTAAGAAAAGCACTTTGGTTAAGGTTAGGGAAAGATGGTGGTTTTGGTTAAATGTAAATTAATATGTTCTGTCTGAGGTCAGTGTGAATGATTTCTGTATTAAACCAGACCACAACCTTTCCCTAACTTTAAGCAAGCGCTTTAAGAGTCATAACCATAAAAAAGTTTAAAAATATTGTTGTCACCACAAATGGATGTTGTACTGCAAGATCTAATATTTTAATGTGAAACAAATTCGCTGTCGATGAACATTTTACTAATAAGTTCAGCTGCGACTTGCCAAAAACGTAAATTAACAACATATTATTACATTAATAGAAAATGGAATTTGGTTGCAAATATGTTTCCTACAAAATATGTTTGCCGTTGCTGTTTAGTTGATGTGATAAATACAGCGCTTGAGATTCGCCATGGTTGGACCATTTAATGACGATAACTCTCAGCTGTTGGGTCATGAAGTCAGGAATATACCTGGATCCAGCAAGAACTATTTTTTCCACTGGGTCCAGCAACGAGCTCAACTGCTCTGTTCCACGGTGGAGATTGTGTCCAAAAAAATTTCTACTAAAACAGCAGAGCGAGTCATGCACCTTTTACCTCTGAGCAACAAATTATAGGCCCAGGGAGAGGGAGGGGCACAGTAGCATGACAAAAAGATAAGTGAGGGTAGCATCAGAGAGGAGAAAACATGTTTCTGTCTTTGGAAGGCAACAGAAACTACTCACAGAGCCATGTCAGGTGCAGTAAAGCTCAGTGAAGAAGAACGAGCAGGGACTTTGTCCACGACCTGAATTACTCTGAGTGGTAAAGGTGTGTTAGCAGAGACAACAGTACTGCACTTTACGGAAGACGTCAGGTTAATAAGACATTTACGAGAGGTTGTTCAGGCATCCGCAGATACAGCTCGAAAAACAGAATCACTGTTATTCACCAAGTGAGTCAGAAGGGAAACATGCCATGCAGCTGCTTCAGGTCTGAACCCCTTCTTAACCCACCGTAGGTAAACATTATTATAGAGGAGCTATGCAAATATCAATCCCAGTCCTGTTGCACTGATTTTATCTGGTGTGATGCTGCACTGCTTCTGTCTGAGAGAGACCGTTTCTTTCTGCTCGTCAGAGAGCTTACTGGGAACTACAGTAGTTACTGTGTATTTTCTTATGACTTGACTTTTCACCTCACCAGTTCAAGCTTTACGCATTTTACCACACTGTTAAATACCTGAATGATGAGGAAGCTCTGCAGTATTTCTCTGTCCAGCTTCAAGTCAACCGAGCCTGAACCGTGTGGCCAATCCCAGCCAAGAACACTGCAGCCATGAAGTCACAGATGGGAAGGACAGGAGCGGTGTGTGGGGGCAGGAATGGATCCTAACAGGGAAATAGAGCAGATGGAACTCAGCTAAATGGAAAGGAGGGGGTCTCAACGAGAAATGAATAGGAAGAATTTGGCTGCACTCATTGAGGAGTCCGAAATAGATACTGTAAAGATGAGGAAATAATCAATACACACAAAAGATAAATAAATATGCACTATGGATAAAAGTAATGGTTAAAGCAGGACTATGTAACAGCAGCCTCTGCAGCTACACATGTTCATTAGAGGACGCTGGTGCATTAACTTCTGTTGGGCTCCGAGTCTGAGCGGTAAAGGGTACAGGAAGCAGCGTCCCCCGAGAGGCTAACAGCTCATGTACAGAAAACAAAGCTAATCAACTGCTCAGACAACAAACACAAAATCATCATCTCAGCATAAACCAGCATTCACACTATCAAAATGATCTTGAAGCTGTTATTTTAAGGTTAAATAGTTTCATAATTTTGCTTTAAATCTTTGAAATGTCTCGCTACTGGTAGTGTGCTGACTTCATCGGACCTACTGACAGGAATAAAAGAGAACAAGCCAAAGCAATGACCCCCTTCAGGATAATGGTTTTGTAAGAAAAAAGTACTACCTACTTTTATTTAATCAGTAGAATAAAAATTGGATAACAGTCATTTCGAAATCAGCTGGTGCGAATGAAGAGGTGCTTGAGCTCATCAGATGGAGGGATACCATTACCTCCTGAGGTGCAGGAGATAAGGGTATTTTTAGTCTCTGGGCTGATTCAGATTAAAAATGTTGCGGTGACATGTCACAGAGTTCAGGCCAACAAGACGCCTGACGACTGTAACTTTAAACTGAATCTCTAAATTTCATTTATCAGATGTAAGAAAAAACTAGTCTTGGGTGTGTTAACAGTGCAATATAAAAACTAAAAGTAGATACTGAGATTGAAAGCAATGAACCATGTTCCACTTTTATGTCATATGTTATTTGCTTGGACAACAGGATTTTGGATAACATTAACACACTATAATATCATCAATTGAAAGCAGCTGGTGTTAATTTAAACACTAAATCTTGACTTAATTATCTAAATTCTTAGAAATTATATCTAATATTCTGTTTGCTCTGTCTAGGTTTTTACTTTTATTTAGTATGAACCAAGGGACATTATCCCTGTTCATCCATCACCACCATCCTCTGTATTCATCCAGTCTTCTCTCATTCTTTCTTCCTCCCTCCTTTTACCCTCAGAGTTGTTGATCCTCACAAATACTGATGGAAAACTTGCCCATATGGTTTTTATTTGAGGGTGGTTTCTGTTGAAGTATTCGGCTCTGAGAAAATAATAACAACATTACAACCGAGATGACTAACACATTTCAGATATGCTTGGAAATGATTCCTTCAGGGATTTAGTCCCACAACAAAGATGACTAACACTGTTCATCGCCATCTTTGAATGATTTAGTCCGTCACTCTTTCACCTGGTCTTGGCTCCCCCTTGACGTGAACACAGAGGACATGACTGACAGCTACATCTTAAACTTTAAATATAAAGTGTAAAATTTATGATATGTTGAAGCAGTGAAAAATAATTAAGCAACAAGTCAATGGAAAAATACATTAAACTCCAACCCCAATGACCTGGGTTTAACTCCCAACTTGCGCCACAAGTTTTTTTAACTGGGAGGGGTTTTTTTCTTTTCCCTGTGACCACAACTTAATTCTAACCTTCACCAAACTCTTTCAGTCCCTTGATCCAAAGTTTCAGTTGGCAAAAAGTAGAAACGTTGCCATGGTCATAACCAGCCTTCAGAGCTGAGATTTTTTATTTTTATTTTTTTTGTACCTAAATCTACTTGTTATGTGATTATTATTTATTTATTATCTTTCCTGGTGGAATATAATCTTCACCTTACGTGTCCAGTTGTGGTGTTCTAGGTCCGATCCATTTTGCAGCTTAGATATTGTATTTACACGAGACTAAGTCATTAAAAAAAAGAAAAGAAAACATGCACAAAAATGGAATAAAAGAATTGTTTTTGTTTGACAAGGTTTCAAACATGTTTTGTTTCGGTCAAAACCTGAAAACAACAAATGCTTTTTTACTTTATGCAAACGCGTATAATGCTGTTTTTCTTTGTTGCCAGTTTCAGATTTCAGATTAATTCATGGAAATGATAAAAATGATGAAATTTTCCAGTAAACACACATCTGGAAAACATAAACCCAGTCAGAGCAAATTAAAAAAAACAACAACAACAAAAACATTATTGAAGGGAGAAATGTACTGAGAGCGCCCGGTCCAAGACTTCCAAATGTCAAATGTTACAACATTTTACAACTTGTATTGATCACTTTCAATCAATCAAGGACAAAACTGTTTAAGTATTTCGCATCAATTCCTAGTTCAGTCACAAGTCACGTCTAAGTCAATTCAGCCAAGTCTGAAGTTCTTGAGGCAAAGTCCATCTCAGCTCACAACTTTATAAGCAAACTACATGACAGTTCCAAGTATTTCAGATTTGAATGCTCACCATTAAAATGATAGGGAATGAGACCAAGGCCGGTTTCGCAAAGATACACTTCAACTATGGCTTAGGTCAAACTAACAGACCACAGATAGACATCTACATTCATCCGCTGCACGAAGCTGTCTAGTTCTTAACTGTCTGAAGTGAGACTAATGTGCCATGAATTCAAGGCAAATTAAAACCTTTTTCATACTAATAGAAAAGAACTGGAGCAGAGACAAGCTGCTGTGGCAGAGCTCAGTACTTCTACTAACTCATCGCTGTGCTTGCAGTCCATGATTGCCCCGTCTTTACTGTTCAGTATGTTGTCTAGTGTATTTACTCAGTCGTAAGGTTTATACTCTTTCCTGACTGTCAGAGGTTTCTCTGTAAGTTGGTGGAAACAATCTTTATGTGTGGTTTGTCTAGTCTTTGCAGGTCTCAGCCAGTGTTCAAGTTTTGTTCAGGTGTTGTCGGAACAAGTCTTAAGTCAGGTGTCAAGTCCTTGAGTGCCAGTACAAGGAAAGTCTTCAAAAGCAAACTGCAAGATGGTTACTGTCTTTTTTTCTATTGAAAGCAGTTTTAGCATCTTTGAACAGATAATAGTTAATAGTATTTTTTTTTTTTACATAATTGACACCAAGTAGCTCCGATGATTAAGTCAAAACTCAGGCCTTCAACATACTTTCTGTCAAGGCGAGTCTTTAGAGAGACAAGAACTTCCCAAACACATCACCACTAGACTGTGGGAGGCCAAAACTGTGCTGACATCATGAGGACCAACCGCTTTGTAACTCTACTGTATGATGAATCAGTGGGCAGGTTCATCCTGCCAGCCTTCAGTTGTTACATCCTTTAAAAAGGAGGCAGCCATGAAGCTTGTTTCAGAGTCTGAAAAGTGAACACTGTCACCCTTAGAGGATAGAAGATGTTACGGTCGGAGGTTGTTCTGTTCTTTGGCCATAAAGGATAAAAAAAAAAAATCACATACGGTATCATTCAAGCACATCATGAAGTGACTTTTTCTTTCAGTTCCCTGTGGATTAAATGGTTTTGCAGAAACATCTGTGGTATGTTAGGGACTTTATCCCCTCTCTTTCTCCCTCTCTCCCTCTGGTTTTCTATCTCTTTCTCCCTCTCCACCCCTCACCCCTCCGCCTTTTTCCAGAATGGCCTGTATTTTGGGTGTGTTTCCGAAGTATATATATATAGCCGCATACGTCTCCAAGCCACTAATCAACATAACCACAATCCCAGACTTCTCCAGGAAACCCAGCATGTGGTAGCTCCACTGACAGGCCTCTGATTGGTTAAAAGAGCATAAAAATAACCTTCAGATTGGTAGAGCTAAGGTACTTTTCAAGGGAGGAACAGCTATCTCCTGAGAGTAACATTATGGGTTCAAATGGGGACTGAAAAACAGTTAGAGAAGACATCAGCCCTGAAGAAGATCAAGTATATTCCATTTAAAAACATGACATCCATTCTGTCAAACAAGACAACCATGACTTTAACTTAAAATAACATAAATTAAAATTCTTTTTCAGCTTTTTTAGAAAATCTGATTGATGAAATTAAGTTTTTTTTTTTTTTTTTTAATAATATTGATGTCTATGTCAGGGAAATAAAGTCCTAGTCTATGTTTTTATGTACCGCAGCAGCAGCAATAAAATCATCTCACTCCAAAGCCGTCTCCAACAGTGAGCTGTTTCAGTGACAGAGACGGGACCACAGCGTGAATGAACAATGTAAGATGATTTAAGGAGTGACACTGTGTGACTCATTTGGTGTGAATCACTGTTGAGCTGGAGCCTCAGAGATGTGGTCAACAGCCACATCATTCACACACAAACAAAAGAGGATTTGACTATTGAAGGGGTCTGGCAAAGGGGTGGGGGTGGGGGTGGGGGTGGGCTGCAGCCAACTGTAGCCACCAGGCTATGCTTAGAATATATTCACTCATTATTATTTAGCAGCAGATGAAATAAAAACATTCATCAATGTGCCATCAAGAGCAACATATTCATTGTGTTAACACGCACTTAAGAAACTTGCATTACTGCAGTGAGTTTTTAAAAAATCATGTTAATAAGATAAGAAAACTGGTTTCCGTAGTAATTAAACTCGATTCATTTTAATGACTACACAGTTTGTAATATTATGGTTGTTGTTGAGCACAGCTGAATACAGGTATCTGCTGGAGAAACCTCACTTTTTGGACACAGTTGACCGAGTCTCTGACGTGGTTTCTACCTGAGCACATGCATGAGATAGACTTCTGACGAGGAAAACAACCACACAGCATCCCGGCTTCTTGTATGCTTGTCAATCTCCAATCGATCTATCCGTCTATGCAAAGGATAATTTCCAGTCATTTATTTGGTGTTAAACTAACTAAACTAACTGTAGCCAGTTGATGACACAAGCCTTCACTGAAGGGCACAGCTAATACTGTAAGTAATGAATTACAATTTTGTGAGTGGAGTCTATGGGTGACCGATCTACTAACAAACAAGGAACAACAAACATTAGTTATTAAGACTTTGTTAATGTGTGAATGCATAGAAAATTGACCCAAAAACTGAGGAAAGTAACTTCAAGCCACAGTAAAGTCTGTAAAAGTGTATCCGTGTCCTGAGAGGTAATGTATAATTAGCTTTATTAGCTTGTTTTCCTCTGACAGACTGCTCTGCTGCTTATCAACAATAAATGCCAGATCACCTTTAATTTCCAGAGCGACGGCCAGAGGAGCCGCACGTTATGTCTCATTACGAGCCATAAACACTCTTGTTTGTTGTTCTGACAGTGTTTGTGTTGAGTGTTTGTGTTTCTGTAATGATTACGAGAATCTTGTTCTGGGCGTTCACTACATAAATAATTGCCCACTTTTCCACAATGCCACAGATGTTCCTTCCGACTATGTGCTCAACAAATATAACATAGTATTAGCAGAGCTGTGACGTCCGAGCATTCCTCTCTGCATTTTTATAGCTTTGAGCGTGTGTGTGTGTGTGTGTGTGTGTGTGTGTGTGCATGGAGAGCCAACAGAGGATGAAGCAGAAAGAAATGACCTGTAAAGAGCAGGGGCTGAAACAGTGCTCTTGACGCTTGCTCCAGATACTTCGGTCCCTACCCAGGTTCATTGTTGTTGCTGTTTACACACCAGTCCCTTCAACCTGTGGATGGATTGTGGTAAATGTATCTATGACAAGATTTGACGTACCCTACATCACATTAGTGAGCATGTTCTGTAGACACTTTATCTCTCACTTAATGTTGTAGAGCTGAGCAATTTATCTGACATTTAGAACTGATTTAATCTTGCCCATGTTCATTAATTTGGTTAATTCAATGCATGCGTTCATGAATTGTCCTTTAAAAAAAATACTACCTTGTGTTCAGTCACGTGCCTTCGCCCTGTCCGAGTTCACTCAAAGTGAAGCTGGCGATATGGATGATACGACCACAAACACCGAGTCTCTGGTTTCCACACTACTCTGGAGTTTTTTGAGCCCCTTAAAACAGAGAGAGAAACGCTGCTGGCCCCTGTGTGAAAACTTCAGGGCTGCGCTGGAGTCTGGACGGGCATAAACAGAGAGTTTTGGCCTCGCCTTGGGTCTTATCAGTCACAACTACCAGACAGTGGTGAATGCAACACGGATAGCAACCAAAGGTAACGCCACCAATTTGTTTAATCACCTGGAGCACAATCACGTTGCCAAATATGACGAGTGAAAGCCAAAAAAAAAAAAAGAGAGACACTGATAAGCGCCAAAGTAATCATTCATTAATCTGTGCTGAGCTCTCAGTACAAGCCTTTGTGCAACAAGGGTGAAATGCAGTGATGATACTCATGGGGAGGAGGGGAGATTTTATATAAATAGATCAGCAAATTAAGACTAATATCATTAATGTGTCATTAAGACCGAGCCTCTGGAGGGGCTGGATTCTATTCATACCTGTATGAAATAAATTAGCAGCCCCTTGAAATTAGTTCTAATTGTGTATACATCACAGTAAACATCAGGTCGGCCGGGGCGACAACCAGTCAAACACATTCAAATTCAACGCTGGTGTGCAGAATGTTTCGACAGTTGCCATACACAGAAGCCGTGCACAAACGCAGCAACAGCGGCAGTCAACCCTTCTATCTCTTTCCCATTGAGCCTTGCTGGACGGTGACCAGCAGATGTTCCTCGTACATCTCACTGTACGTCCTTCTCTCTGTTGTTGTCTCAGTCAGAACTCTCAGCATCCACGGCCAAAGATAGACACAGATGACAGGGTACAGTATCCTCCCATGCCCTCTTTCACATCCCAGTTACATAAACCCCGTGCCCTCTAAGAAACCCTACCATAGTTGGCTGAGCAGGGATCGCAATCAGACATACATCCTGCCATTACACAACCGTCCAGCTTGGCAGGGGCAGCTGAGAGAAGCCCTCAGCCAGGCTCAGGCATATCAAGAGACTCTTCCCTCCTTCACTAAATGAAATCTGAAGGCCAGGGCTCAGCGGCTGAAGCTCGCTCAGAGGGGGAGAGGAGTTAGCTGAGCACTTAGACCTCCACCTATCTCACATCTCACAGCATCCCCTCAACATTAAAGATCATGCATATGTCATCACATAACTGTATGTCATCAGATTCACCTGTTACGCATTTATGAGATTTGCCAACACAAACTACGACTCTTTCACTTCCAAGTCAAATACTTTGTTTTGCACTACCTCATTTCCCACAACAAAAAGTGATGCTCAAATGTTGCTTGGATTGCTATCACAACACACAAAGAGGGGTTATAACAAAATGTGCTAAATTATTTTGTTCATAAGGACCAGGGCTGTTGATATGTTGATCAATAGTAGGCCAGACACTGTCGTTCCAGTGGGACTGATACGTTTCCTGACCCTGTTTGTCTGTGAGTTGTTTCTATATACAGAAGGTGAAACAGTTGAGACACACAAACTGTTTATTCGGAAACTATGTGTCATATAAAACTCATTGCTTATACAATACATGAAAAAATGTAACATACAGTATATTGCCAACAATTTCCTGATTGGGTCGTGACCTTAAATTGTCCAATTTTCTCTCTTGATTCAGGATAGCAAAAAAACTATTTATGTAATCCTCGCTTCATGCCAGCAGCCCTACGGTGCATAACTGAAACTAAAGATCAGAAAAGACAACTGAGATCACATCACACGCAGGTAAAGTGACTGTTGTGGAGGCATGTTTTCACATCAGAGAAGGTATTTGGGATCAAACATGGATTTCAGCTACAGCCCAGTGGCTCTAATGTCTTAGTGTAAAAGTTATTTTGAGTGTAGATAGTTGGGTTCAATTGTTGCAATAACATCGCCAGCGTTAAGTTTGATTCCCAACAGGGCTGACCATATTAAAAAATGTATCCATTCACAGGACTGTAAGGCACCTCGGATAAAGGTGTCCACAAAATGGTATGTGTTATGTGTTTCTCGTGTTGTGTAATGCTGTTATGAAGCACTTGTGGACAGCAAGCAGAAAAACATTCTGTGGGTTAAGGTGTCCACAAAATGGCATGTGTTATGTGTTTCTCATGTTGTGTAATTTTATTATGAAAGGCTTGTGGACAGCAAACACAAAAGCATTCTTTGGGTTTACCAGACCTGTGGAGGGGAGCTGAGGAGTCAGTGTAGACCGGTGGTGGGCCCACTACAAGTCACCTTCCTGTGATATTGATCTGCTTGACCACTTCAGTGATTTCCCATGGATGGATGCAGTTTATAGCATTCTTCATGTATGTGTAAAGTAAGTGAACCGTAAAAACGAGAGCTGAAAGCTTGGAAAAGGCGGTTACAATTACTGTGGCGTAAATGTGTAAATATTAGCTTTCTATGAAGAAGTGGTTTGTTAAAAAATGCCATTGCATGTACAGTGGTACTGATATGCACTGCTCTTTCAACCGAGGACAAGCAGCGGTGGTGGGCGGGGCACGAGGCCCGATCTAGAATTTCTCAATGAGGGAGTAAGTATATATGTGCTTCCAGCCACTTTTCAGATTTTTGCATACTTTCAAATGTGTTTGGAGGGGACCTTTAAGTATAATTCACTTGCTTGACCACTAAAACTTATTTTTGGAACTTATGTTATGGCTCATGATACTAAAGAGATTTCCTTTTTACTGCTGGTTTTGATCGGATGGCACTACAGAAGGTTTTCTGGCAACCAATTTACACATTACTGAAGTCTTCTGAATTTCCCCAAGGGCATGAATAAAGCATCTATCTATCTATCTATCTGGCGTCTGTGAAAGCATAATGTATGATTCACATCATTTTCATAGTCATCACTGAACTGTTCGGTTCCACTTTCGCCCTGTACGAAAGCATCTGCATTCTTAACGCTCTTTGAGTCAGCATTTAGAGTGTACTTTTAATTTGTTTGGTATAATTTAGAGAGAAACACTTCAGCCCTGTTCAGACCTGGCATCAACAGTCGTCTCGGGTGATCCAAACACAAGTGGACAACTTGTGGCTTGACCAGAAAGATACAAAAAGGTTTTTTCATAAAGCTTCGCTGCCACCAGAGCTGGATCAAGGTGTGTGCGTGTGTCTGTGAAATAGATTGACTGTTGATAAGAGTGTGTGTGCAGGTGAGCACTGCAGGCTGTTTTGACTTGACCTGAAAACATGATGCATACACACACACAAAAAATCAGCTCCTAAAAATAAACCTCGGGGCAAATGGGACAGACACAAAATAAGGGATGTGAGGTAGCCATCAGGGAGCTAGTGAGAAGTTTGTTTTCTTCTACCGTGTTTTTCTTTATTCCTTTTTAAATTTAATGCACCTAATAGTGCAATGCAGGACATATACCTGTGAATGTTTTTCCTTTATTCAATGTTTATTTCAATAAAGGACTTGAGAGAAAATTCCACACCTGATCTGTCGGTGTTTTAATACAACTGTTAATGTTATTTACACCTTGCTTTTCCAACATGTTTCCAACAACTGCTGTAAAATAAAAAAGGTCTTTTGGCAAAAAATCTGAGCAGGTCAAACAGCTGAATTTCTTTTTTTAGACGGTTTATAAGAAGGGCATGACAGCAAAGCTTTTTTCCTGCCTTTGCGTAAGTGAAAGTGAAGGTTACAGTATGTGAGAACTGCTTTACTGGTTGTCCAGCGTGTGAAGTTAAAATGTCTCATTTCCTTTTCCTTTTCTTTCTGGTTAAAAGAAAGATAACTAAGAGGGAAACCGAAACACAATTTCCAGTCATACAATTTGTATGACAGTCGACCAGACTTATCTCTTTTTGGAAGTAAGCTGTAGCCATCAAATCTTTTTTTATATATTTCAACCAGTGAGATGTAATCACAGTAATTGCTCTCTCGCTCTGTCTCTGTCTCACATCAAAGCATTTGTAGAGGAGGGTATTAAGCTTATCACCTTCTGCAGTAATAATTACAAATCTTACAAAACTTACCACCACGCACATAAAAGCTGATGTAAATCCTTTTGTAGTCACACTTAAAGTCACAAATGATCAGAATGACTCACAAAGCGAGTGGAAGCAGACAGAGCTGAAAAGAAGAGATGGAAAGAGTCAGAGAGATGAGTTAGCTGTTTCGTGCTGTTTGTGTTTGTTGAGTTGATAACCAGATGGTGGATGTGGCATTTATTTGGGTCAGTGATGTTTCACATTTCCTAAATGCCCTACAGAGGGAAACCTCAGCCACCACTTGTTTGAATCCAAAGAACGTAAAAGTCTGTAAGATATTAAGAGCTGTCCAATAAATCACTGTGCAAAGCAAAGGCCACTTTGAGAATCAAAGGAAATTAGCAAATTACACAGAAATGTGAATCCTTTACTGAGCCGTTACTGGGGTTTTAATAAGCTAACAGACGCATTTTAAGCAACAACACAAAAATGTGTAAACCATCAACAACAGAAGAAAAGGTCTTATGTGTATTTCCAGTGCATGATTCTGCTGTGGGAAGTGACTGCAGGGCTTCTGTCTCATCTGTAGACTAATGCACTGTATTTTGCATTGATACAGGGCTGGGTTAAGAAACTCTGAATTGTGGTTAGTGGTGTGCAGATTTAAAGAAGGGGAGCACATTCAGGAGATTAGTAAAAATATGTCAAGTATCAAGTTAAGCCCTTCTTCTTGGCAACAAGAAACTGCACATTATTAAAAAGTTATGTTGTTTATTCGCTGCGAAATGAACAACTTTAAACATTCTTATATAAAATAATATCATCAAAGGTATTATTAAAACTTCAAATATCCTACAGCCATGATGGATTATAAAACAACAGGGGTCTAGACACTGACATGTAAAAGGCCTCGTACCCTTCCAAGACCACCCAAACTTTGTGGTTATTTTTTACGTCCCTTCTCATCTCTTTGTGGTTGTTTTTTGTCTTTTTGTGGTCAGTTTGTGTCTCTGTGGTCATTTGGTTTGTCTGTGGTCAATTTTGTTTTCTCTTTGTGGTCATTCTTTGTCTCTTTGTCACTAATTTGTCTTTCTGTGGTCATTTTGTGTCTCTTTGTGGCATTTTTTCACAAATCTTGGGCAAATAATCAAATTCTGTCTGTTGTCAAACTGCAAAACAGCATATTTTACCACTTACTGTAAAAGGGGTTTCTTGTCATTGTTTTAAGATGTAACAAACTAAAACTTCTACTGTTGCAAATCCTGTTTTGTTTATCAGTGTGTCTTTTTAGATATAAAATCCGTGTTACTCCGTATATTCCACAGAAGTCACCATCAGGACCATTCCTGCAGTACAAAGTAGTATTGTACCAAAATCCTCTCACCTCTATGAGCAGCAAAACTGTCAGTCACATTAATCTCAGAACCTCAGCAGATAATCCAGAACTACTAAAAAGCACTTTTCTACAATTTGGATGAACTGACCCTTTAAAGAAGGTAAATGTTGGCACAAAATATTATCAGCTATAGGAAACTTCTGCAAGCCCATATATTGCATATCCTCTACATCACTTTTGACCTTGAACACTCCATAATGTCAGTACAAATATGAGATAGACAACAACTTTAACCCTTAACCTTGTCCACCACATACCATATGTTATGTTCTGTTACATAACTGCAGTAACCGAACAACAACCGGTGTTCTGCTTCAGTAAGAGTGAATGGAGATACCGTTTAATTGGCCCAGTTCCCATAAACTCTATAGTGCATGTTATGTGTTAACAAGCTCCAAGTCTGATTTGAAGATGTAGCTTTAAAGTGCTGTTAAATAATCTTTCAACACACACACACACACACACACACATATACAAACATGTTTTTGTCCACTCTGTTGTGTTGTCAGTGTATGTGCTAACTGTTCATCCAGATCCAAAGCTTGAAACATACTGTACCCAGACTCGGAAACAATGAATATAAGGAAGCCAGTAATTATCTGACAATTAATTGGGACATGTTTTGTATAAACAAACATGACGTATTTTTGCCTTGGGAGAAACACACATGTGCAGCAACGTGCTCTTCTTTGTCTCTCTCTCTCTCTCTCTCTCTCTCTCTCTCACACACACACACACACACACACACACTGACAGTTGCAAGGCATACTCAACCACTTGACTGTTGCAGCTTAAAAGGTCAAAAAATGGCTCAACACTTAAAGCTCATGAAATACTAAGTGTAAAATACCATAAAGAAAACTGAACTGGATAATCATCAGAGGGGAAAAGTCAATAAAAACCATGCAAATTAAACAATTACTCAATTAACGATTGACGACAGACTAACAAACTAGTCCAAATTTTGATAATTGATTAATCATTCAACTCATTCATCAAGCCAAAATGCGAAACAATCTCTGGCTCTGGTTTATCAAATGTGAGGATTTGCTGCTCCTTCTTTATCTTAACCTCTGTAAATTCACCACAATAACAGCAATTACTTGTTAATTAAAAAGTGATGAATCATTAAAGAAAATAATCATTAGTTGCAGCCCTACCACATTCCTCGTCAGGATGGGAGTATGTCTACAGCGTTAACAAGAGGTATGTCTGTGATGGCTAAAATGGAATGAACATTAAAATGTTTAAATGCTTTAAAGGCTTAGAATAATATTTAAGTTTAATATATCAGCCTTGATGATATAACATACTGTATATTATAGAGGTTTATAAAGCAGCAAGAGAGCTGCTGAATCAAACTCCTTAGAGGCTGCCTTTGTTTACATGGTAATTTCAGTAAGTTTGGTTTAAATGTTAATGGTGTAATAAGATGTCAGACTGGACATAACTTGGTTGGTGGTCAGAAGAGGTTGAACCCATCTGAGCACATATCCATAAACACAGAAATTCACAGAACACTGGTCTGTGTGGCGGCTGGATCACGTCCTCCATCATTATACGGCCATAATATCAGCACTGAACCATACAAGAACAATATGTGACTTTAAAAGAGAACTCTTCCAATTTAGTATTGTACTCTTATAACATTGTTAGACTCACAATGGGCAGTTTTTTGCAAACAGACCGATATATAAAACTGGTGGAATTCCCCTTTGATCTAAACAGTTGATTGGTATTTTCTTCTATGTGCAGGTGCAACATCTATAATTTTGTTATTGTTTTACAAATACTAACTACTAACCACAATAAATGATATTATAGGCACTATTGGTAAGATTCAGAAAGAGTTTTAGATGAAAATAAGCTTGTCCCATTTAATAAAGCAGATAAGATGCTGATTTTATTACACCAACTCTCAATACCAGTCATATTTTATTTGCGATTTTCGCACAAATTATAATTTTGTACTTACTTTTTATGTTTTATAACAACATAATTGTTATGAAGTTCATAATTCTTTTGTGCACGCAGGTTAACATCAAAATTGTACATATGACTGTTTCAGTAAAGCCAGTTAAGGAATATTTGATACTTAAATAGTAATGGCTTCTTACACACATGTACCCTTCTCGCTGTAGAAGGCCCTGACCACAAAGCCCCCCTCCTTTTTTCACCATGAGGCCAGGTTTCCTTATCCAACAACGTTGGCTTTCCCCTCAGGAAATGTTGGAGGCGATGAGGGTCAAGACAGTTTCATCCCAAAACAAACAAGCTCGCCTGACAACTCTGACCTCACTCCCATGACTCTTGTATAACTGCTGCTTCATTAATTAGCATCAATTTCGTAACAGCTCACTTTTGGCTCATAAAGCAGTGATCAAGCAGGGATCTCTGGAGGAGGGCGAAGGCAGGAAAAGGCAACTTTGGTTTCATATAACTCCATAAAACCAAACAATATGGATATGAAGATTTATAAATCTTGCTTTTCTCATTTCAAAATCAACATTTTGGAACAGATTTTATTCCACAGTAACACTCCCCCACTTCATCTTCCTCTTATCTTTTTTTGTTCTTGCACTCTGTCTGTTCGGCTTGTAAAAAAAACATCTGTTCACAGTAACCAACATCTACAAAAACCAAATATCTTCCCCTCGAGCGAGATCTCCACTGCTTGTTGTTTTTGTTTTCACGGGCTCCCCCAGCTTCATCGGCATGTTCGATTCATTTGGAAGCGGCAGTGTGTCAGGTCTGATCAAGTCAAGTCAATTTTTACTGTCAAATGTGTCCATACATACATAAACATTGGGATGAAATTTGCAGTAATCCCTTCAATGGTGCAACAATAACAAAAACATTGGATAGGGACACGGTACAAAGGACTACATTAATTGCAAAACAAATACAGAAGAGAGCTGCAGTATGCAATAACAATACAGTGAATACAACACTGCAGTGCAGATAAATAAAACTGATAATTTGGCAAAGACAACACAGTATGTGGCGCAGTATGTCTCAAGTGTTGTAGGAATAGAACTGAGTGTATGTGGGTGTATCATGTTGTGACAAAACTATATTATGAAAACACATTATTATTAATCTCCCCGTTGGAGACAACAATCTGGTTCTCACAAGGCAAAACATTAAGTTAAAGAGTAAGGGTTGGGTTTACATGTAAGTCAATGTAAAGTGTGTGTGTATGCGTGTCTGTATGATGAAACGCATGCTGACAACATTTAAACCCGATAACACGGCAATGTTTGCCTTTACGTGTGCGCTTATAACATCACACACATGCGCACATGTAGACACAGACACACAGACAGACAGAAGTTGCTGCAGGCTGAGTGTGGCTGCATACAGTACATGATGTCTTCATTAAAACCATTCCACATGCACAAGCATGTATCAGCTCATCCACTATCATAACTGTTGTTGTTATCCGCTGCATCTTTCAATTCTTTCTTCTATCTATCATGTATTTCATCTCTAATTTTATACAGTCACATCAAAAACATGCACTCCATTCTGTTTCTTTCACTTGTAATTGGCTTGTACTTGATGCCATGTGTCTAGATGCATGCTGTATTGTTTTGTGTTCTTGCTATTCCCCTCCCTTAATTGTGAACATTGGAGAGGGAACATTATGTATTGAGGAGGATCAGGACCATGATTAGGATTCCACCTCCAGTAGCTTCAACAGTAATAAAGCTCATGATGATAATAGTAAAAAAAACAGTTAATAATAAATAAACAATAATAATCAAATTACATTAGTGCAATGGTACTTTTACTTCAATAAAGGACCGAGATATTACAGTGCACAGTGTGCTCAGTACAAGTGTGGTGGTGGGCAGATGAAAAATTGTGAGAAGCAGCAGTGTTTATTACATCATGTTGTCAATTTGTGGCCAGGCCTGGATTAAGAATGCACACACAGATACACTGCAATCCAGGTTTTGAAATATAGTTTTACAGAGTAGGCTACTATCTGTTGGAAACACCTGTAGCTTATACAGGATTTACAGTCTATGATCACAACCTGAAGGACAATATCAGCACCTGTAGATATATACCATCATACAGGATTTACACCACATGACTGCAACAATACTTTCCTGGGCAAGCAGTAACAATATCAACACATTAGCCTAGCCGAATAGCATATACAAGCATAAACTGCCACACATCCACCAATACACATTCAGATTCTTCCAACACACACAGAGACAGAGAGAGAAAGAGAGAGAGATCATACTGCTCTACATACCTGTATCATACAGGATTTCCACTATAATCACACATTCTGGCATAGAGACGCCACGATACAATAGGTAATTGTTTTCCAAAAGCAACCAATGTCAACTTCCCCGTGTATAAACACAACATCTGGGAGACAAGAGTCTGTACCTTAAATTAGGACAGTCCATATTGTGTGAATAATAACATTAGTCAATGCCTACCTCACAAGACGGTCTTCTTTCTGGCCTTTCTCCTCGAAAACCCCACCACATCACTGTCCAGGACTTTTGACTGGTTGCCAGAACTGATAAAGAGTTAGAGTTGTTGTTGTTGTTGTTGTTGTTGTTGTTGTTGTTGTTGTTGTTGTTGTTGTTGTTGTTGAGTCATCCTTGTTTTCTGTTCATTTTCAATTCTGGAAATTTGGGAAAAGGAGTGCTTCCATTCGCAGTTTTCCACCGCCAACATGGTGTCCAGCATGTTTGATGGCGACTTGTCTTGTTCCCACATGAACCATCTGAACTGTATAAGCTCCTTAGCAACGGAAGACACGTTAGCATCGTCCTCTCCAGGCTAGTTGCTAATGCTAGCAAGCCCACCAAAAAGTCGAGACAGACGGTCTATTTGTAGGAATTTCAGTTTCTCTGATATCCCTTTCCGTTGTTCGCTTTCCTCTTTCTTTTATGTTTTAACAAGTATCTTCGTCAACCCGTCGGTCGGTTTTACCGCTAAATTCCCATGGTCACCATCTGACCTCTGACCCGACCTAACTCGTTATCATCATGCTACAGACACGGTCAGCAAACCAATCATAATATTTTAATTTTTTTAATTTTATTTACAAAAAAAAAAGTAACACTGCAGTTATTGGTTTATATTTCAACACAGACATTCAATTCATTTATTTGATTTGAAGAAGAAAAAAAAAAGCAAAGCCCGGAAAATGCCACGGTTGGTGGGGGTTTGGATGCCCCCTAGAGGTCGGAGGCCGCCGTGCACCCGGCCAATCGCATATGGACTGTGAGCTAGTGGCATGTTGCCCCCCCCCCCCTCCCCGGGCAACCACCTATGTCGCCTGTGCAAGGGGAGGATGCATCATTGGTTTGAATATGTACTGTAGATGACCGAAAGGGGATATGCTATTGACCCAAATTACTTTACAGATAAGCCTATATGGTTTATAAGAGTAATATTAATTACCTACAAATTATTCTCTATGGGACCAAATAATTGCTGTCACTGGATCTGGTTCCAAGATAGTCACAATTTTAACTTTGTGTCAAATATATTTTGCACGCACACCCTCTGCACAAAAACACTTACACACAACCTAATCTCTTGCACCTGTTTTGTTGATAAGGTTGTGCTCACACCTGAGTGTGTTTGCTTTGCATGTACTCCTTTTCTCTGTCATCACTGCTGCACAGGCAGACACACGCACACCTCTTCTATTCTGCTGTCCTGAATCTTCATCCCTTCATTCATTCCCTACCTGCCTCTGAGTCTTCCCCTTATCCACCCTTTTGTCATTTCTCTCTTCCAGATGCATGTCAACCTTTACACGGGTCTGACTTGTTGGCAACATAATAACAGACTAGAACAGTGATTACATTCATCTGTCTGCAAACATTGCTGCTTCACATGCGTGTTCTTACTGTAACACACGTCCAAAACAGTTGATTTGGTCAGATTTGACACAGAGGCTGGTGGGCGGGAAGTGAAGCATTTTTGCCTCCTTGTTTAAGTGACACATTTGAAGGTAATTACAGGGATATATTTCATAGTTTGACCTTAATTCTATGGTAAACTGCGAGCCTACATTTCATGTTTTAACGTAAATTTCGTGGGTAATTATGGGTATACATTTCACAGTTTAACCTAAATGCTGCAGTTAATTACAGGGATACATTTCATAATTTGTGTTAACAAGCAGAAAAACCCCACAATCCCTCACAAAACCTCCTGGGTATACGTGTTACAACTATTACAATAGAGAGAAAATGCCACAACTGTTTTGCTGTAAAGCCCTGGAGGAAAGAAGTAGTTGCATTGAACTTTTCTCACTTGATAAGTGAGAAAAATGTCAAGGGGAAAAAGTAATATTATAACCCTAATGCACTGACAATATGTCAGATTCTGGTTTGAGCAGCAGAAATGTCCACAAAGTGACTTTTCTACCTCACACAGACGGGTTTCAGATTCATTTATTGTTCATTGATGATGACTTATAGAATGAAGTGTAATTTTCTCTTGATACTAGTGCAGTGGGTTTTTTTCCTTTTACCCAACTAGATTTTAAATCTACAAATATGATTGTCAGAAAGGATTTACAACAATCCACTTTTCAGGCTTGTTTCTTGACAGGTTGATCTTAAAAGAGATGAGCCTTACTAAGATACTTAAATCTTGACCACTTACCTTCATACATGTTTGATAACCTAATGCAAATGGTGATTGTCAAGATTATTTACCTTGGATAGGAAAATATAAGATTTAATCAAACTAAAATAAAACAGTATATATAAGTATACTACTCTTAATGTTTTTTTAACCTTGTTTTTCCAGTTTACTTTCTCTTTGTATATTTTCCCAGCCAGTCTGGGGAATTGGAGCGCTCACAGGGCTGCTTCTATAACCTCTTGGACCACTGTTTCTAAATTTGGGGAAGAGGATTCCCAGTGGCCCCTGAGAGCACTTCAGGAGGAGTTTCAATTTCAATTTAACAACTAATTAATACATGTAAAACAGTGCATGGCTGCAGAAGAGCTCTCATTCCCTCAACTTTACAGATGGAGGCTAAGTCCATTCTGTACATGACCTAAAAGTCGGTAGATTTTGAGGGGCTCTACCTGGCTGAGATATTGGCAAGAACACATTTGGGAATCGTTGCTATATAGGCTCCACATTACCACTGGCCCAGTCCCATGGTAACAGATGGACTTTAGCGTGTTGACTGCTCAGCCAGGAGAGCTTTTTAACTGTCATCTCCAATACACTACGCTGTCATGTGCAGGCAACCAGGAATTACTCTGCACTAGCCCAACCAGGAAACCCAAGCCACATTGAGACAGTCTCTAAGTTTGAAGAGAGTGCATGAAGCTTCATTATTTACCTGGAAATCACACCAGTATTGCTGTGGCTGGAATGTGTGTCAATTAGTTTGTCGTAGTTTGATTAAACAAAACTTTATTTAGGAATGTGCACCAAGTGAACAAACACAAGATGAATGTTTGGTTTTTGCACAGGGCTCATCTGCAGGACCACAAAATCAGCAAATAGTGCAGGACCCAGTTCAGGAAATGGTTGAGTCTGCAGTGGTGCAAATTCCCCAACACACTGAAACAGATCATGTCCCCAAAACTTTCTGTGTGGAGCAGTGCACACTTTGTCCGGTTGGTAATCCAGCTTTGCTGCAGTCCTCCACGAGAAGCAACGTACAGAGCAACTTTCAAACTGCTTTTCACACCTGTGGGGGCTTGATCTTCAAAGGAAAGACTTTCTATGGAGGATTCCTGTAGTTGTGGCCACTGTCTGGACGGCTAGGAGGAGGGTGAAGATAGATTTCAACATTAAGGTGATGAGGGAGAAGCATACAGTTGTAGCTGAGGTGTTGTGCTGTTTTTTTGTGCTGTTTTCAACTTTCTAACCTTTCCTCATTTAATCAGAGAAGTACAGGAAACACTATATTATAAAAAGGCTTCTGCTGCACCAGAATCCTGCTGCTCGGACGCACATCCAGCCCACTTTGCTCAAAAGCATCAGAGTGCTCCGTCCAAGTCTCTGTCCAAGCAGAACGATGAAAGACTACGTGGAGCTGTGGCACATCCTTCTCCGATGAGCTCATCCAAACACAGACAAATCTCATTCAGCAACCACAGAGGGACGGGGATGACAGAGGGAGAGAGTGTAGGAGGAGGAGGACGGAGAGAAAGGTTGTTTTTGGATAATTGGGTCAGAGCATCTGCTGAATGCGAAGGAGGGGGTTGGAAAATGGCAGCAGGTCCTGGATACTCAGCACCTGTGTGCGTTTCTTGGCCATGTTGATGTCCGGTGGTGAGCAGAGATTTTGGTTGTGTATAAAGAATTTTGCGAAGCAGCCAACCACAGCTAATTAGTCATGGAGAGAAATTACAACCAGACACATTATACCACATTGTAATGCGATGTCTGATCCAACACCTGCAGGGAAATTCTTGTTTTGCTCTGCTCCCACTGCCAGATGGACATCAGATATGAGACAACCCACTCACTAATGCCAACATTTGTCTTCAATGTGTTGTCAAAAAATTAATTACTAATTATTCATTCAGCTACTTTCCTAAAAACTGCAATAAGACTGAGACTGATATCTCGTTCAGATGGTGACTCACATTCGCGTTTTACAATACAGGCTGTAATTTACAGTGTGATTTTGTCGTGTGAATCAGGTTCAATAAAACCCTGACTGGTTCCTACTGGCCCATAAGTATACTGTGGAAGAAAACAAAGGAGAAGAGAAGATAAATTATACCAGAGGTATTTTTGTAAATACCGAGCAGCTGACAGTGTACAGTCCTGGGAAGCAAAACTAAATTGTTAAAAACCTTGTACTTACGATGTATTTAAGAGTAAAAAAGTGGAAAACAGCTACACATCATATTACAGCTCTTATACCTTACTCTTACCCTAGAATTAAAAGAACTGACATTAAAGATTGGCTATGTTCGATCGACCTACAGTGGGGTCCAAAAGTCTGAGACCACCTCTCCATCCATTCACTCGACTGGAAAAGTGGTCTCAGACTTTTATGACCCCACTGTTCATCCATATGTTCTATTATTACATGACTTTATTATAGTTTTTCCTCCTCAGTTGACAATAGAAACTTTTCATAAACGTGCACTCAACAGAGGTGTGTTTGTTTTCTACTCCTGTGCTCGTTATGAGCTGCTGCAGAACTGGATGAACATGTCTGCTGGAGCAAAATTTTATACATAGACTCATTTCTCACCTTGTCATTATTACAAATCATATGATGAAGTAGAGCACATAAATAAATAAATGGCCGTGAATCCCTGGAGTGTGGGTGTAGTACTGTTCTGTATTCTTCTCCAGAACCACAATAATGTTTGTTAATGTGTGAAATATATGTTACATTTCACAGTAAGAATGAGGTATGTGAGCTGTAATATCATGTGTAGCTTTTCTTCACTTTTTACTCTTTAATTAGACAGTGAACAAGGTCGTTAACATCTTTTTTTTTTTTGTTTCCCAGTACTGTGCCTTGCATGTAACCTGTCTTTACAAAAGTATGTAAGTCTGAGCACAACTTACTCTTTTGTTCTCCATATTCTTGTTTCCTTCCACTGCACCTACATTGAAATACCTGAAGGAACCAGTAAGTTATTTACTGGTACCTGTCATGAATTAAGGCTGAATTCAAATGGCTGCTACAGACAAGCAGGTAAGAGCAAACACAAGGGGGGAGAAATCCAGGAGGTGGCAAGCAAGGAGAACAGGTGTAAGTTAGGCAGGTAAACAAGCGTTCAAACAGGCAGGGCAGGTAGAGGTAGATTTAAAAGGCAAAAGAGCTAGAAGTGTGGCACATCGCCAAACTGTGGATAGCACAACGATCCGACTGATTGTCAAGTGCAGGGTTCATGTAGTGAAGGGCTGATCAGTTGATGACAGACAGGTGTGCTGATTCCTGATGATGAGCAGGTGTGCAGAGAGACACACCTCACTCATACGAAAAGGCTGAAAATCACAGAAACACACTCACACCACGGGCAGGTGTGACGGAGGAGTGGCCGTGACAGTATCTGATTTATGCAACGAAATTACAGTGCAAATCGCAGGCTGTGTTACAAAGTCCACAGTCATGCTCAGTCACGTAGCTGTCGGCAGGCTATCGTGTAATTACAGGAAAACAAACAGTAACACATTTCACTACTGTGGTAAAAAGGAATATGACAGTACATGTTATACACTTTACTCCCATCAGCGATAACAACAGAGAAAAACACATCCTACAGCCAATTTAGTGTTTCCACCTCAGCTGAATCCACACAGGCGTGGAAGGATATGGATATTTCGCTCAGGAAGCTGGTTGATTTGAACTTCTATGCTTTGAGGTAACAGGACTAATCACCGAGATCCGGCTACCAGTGGAGGATGATGTAGGTTATTTTCCTTCTTGATAATCTTACTATGATGAGAAAACAGTCCACAACAATCCATCTTCCTTAAAGTGAAATCGAACCCGAGAAAATCTGCCAAGGGAAACACATTTTTAAGAAAAACAGTTTTGTCTGCCAGTCGACCATGCCAGACAGCCACCCATAGATCTGGCTGTGTATTCTGTGCAACTCTGGTATTTAGTTTTCTTGTCTGATTCTTATATTATTTCAAGAGTGAAAATCAAACAAATAAAGATGTTAATTAGCACGGCAGGGACTGATCTGCTCACGGTTCCCTCATTAAAAACCAAACATGGGGAAGCTGCTTTTAGCTGCTCTGCTGCACAGATAGTCAAGATGTTTATTTAAAAGCCTAAAATAGCAACCTGCTGATGGCACTATGGACAATGTGGTGTTCACCAAAGTCAATAGGATTTATCCTCTGGGCACCATGAACCGTCTGTAGTTGTTGAGATATTTCAGTGTGGGCCAAAGTGACGCACCTCCCACCTGACCCCACTAACATGGCCAGAAACATCTACAGGATCTGAGACTTGCTCCAAAAGTCAAAGTTGTCTAAACCAATAGAAATGTATTTTACATTATTATGGGGATCCAAAAATTTTCCAAAGACAGCCCATATGTCAAGCTGAATTTGGGGAAATGGGTGTAAAATATTACACAAGACATCTAGAATATGCAGCCATAAAAAAAAACTTCATTCAGCGTAAACGTGGCTTCAATAAAGAGCTGGAACAAGTTGAGAGAGACTATGATACTGAATATTTTCACTTTTTTAAACTATGATATTTTCTTGACTTTCCTCTATTTTGTGTCTTATCGTCTGACATCTTACCATTTTCAGCTCATTTGTTTGCTCTGTTATTGCCTCCTTACTGTCTTAGTTAAGGCAATTTAAACTGCCCTGCCTCATACGTAGGCTTTTATAGAAGCAAACTTATTTTGCCTTGCTTCCCTGTACGCTGTGCTCACACACTCAGGGGCTTTTTAAACAGGATGATGCCAGCAGTCAGAGCAGACCACATGAGGCTAACAGAACAGGGACACATTGGGAATAAACACAGCATTGTCAGGTCTAGTTTAAAACTGGAAGTCATGCACAGCAGCAGTGGCTTGGTGGTTGGTTTTTATGAAAGAAGAGGGTTTGTCTTTTTCTAAGAAAGATAAAAAAAAAAGAGGGGATTGTGGATAGAAAAAGAAATATGTGGGTCGTGTAAGAAAGGTGCGAACAAGCAAGCAATGCAAGGAGGTAGAGGAAGGAAGGTAGAAAAGCAAGAGAGAAGGCAGGAGGAAAGGGAGAGGGGAACGTGAAAATGATAGCAAGAAAGTGGGAGGAAGGGAGGAGGAGAAGAGCAGAGGCAGGGTTGGAGGGAGGTTAAGACCAGGAGAGGTAGGGAGGGGAGAGAGAGGAGAGACTTGAAGGGAAAAGGTGGTCAGGATCTATTTTGGACGAGACCTGATTTGATCTCAGGTCAGTTCCAGCCAGCACCAGTCATCCCCAGTTAATCATCATCCGCCTGGATGCTGGCACTTAGAAAAGGCCTGGAAGGGCAATCTGTGCCGGTCCACTGATCCGTCCACCCACAACTCTCCACCTCCCCCCCCCCACGAAAGTCTGGGCAGCTGTACCAACCAACCGTCACCCATGTCAGAAATCTATTTCCACCTCATCTCGAGGTCTACATCCTGTGGCGTTTGCTACACCGTCAACTCGCCTTAACATCACAAGGCTCCACTGTAGCAGCGCCATGACTCGGCGGAATCTGCTTTCAAACGGATCCATATCTCTGTACTTACATTAGAGTTAAGCATTAAAGCGCACACGAGGGTCAGCTCAGGAATGCCTATTGTTTCCCTGTTGATCAGGTGTGTTGTAATCCAACGCTATCAACAGTCAGACCCAATTCTTGATGTTTGTTATCAACACAGCTTAAGGCCAAAGTCAACTCCTTTTGTGTGCAAAATTCCTCAATGTGCAACACGGGCTGGCTGTGATTTCATCATTACTGTGCACACATGACAAAGATTCTTCAAACAATGGAGGGTGGAAGAAGAAGTCATGTATCATTTCGTCTTTATTTTAAAAAGGCATGTAAAATATGCCGGGCATGCACGGGTGAATTACAGTTTGGGGTTTTATTGTCATCTTGAGGTTGAAGTGGTGGATTACAGTGAACGTGAGGGCTCTGGCATCAAGGAATGTGGTCGCACAGGCACGGAGTCGGGCACCGTGTTTATGTTGCGCTCTGCGAAACGGGTTCTGTTCCTTCACCGGCCCCCCTCCCCTGACCTAGATTTAACGAGACGGTACCAAAATCTGACGTTACACTACACAGGCAGGATTCTCATGTGGCTCCTTGTTCCGCAAAGTAAAGACACACCAGGAAAAAACCCACACTTTGCTCAAATATTTACAGTCTGATTCAAACAGCGACGGCCTTAACAGAGTGTTGGAGGGATTTCATGATGGCAGCCACACAGTGTTTTTCCAGGGCTATTCTTTTACTTTCTGTAGTCTTTGCTGAGTAAATATACTACGCGATGTAAGCGATGTTGCAATGTTAGTTTGACAGGAATGAGCCTATAGAGCCTTAATACGTATTAATACCTTAGGCTCATTAAATCTCTTTTCTAAACAGTTTTTCCTGGCACGCGCAGGGTGATATCTGCAACATCTCACATTTTGACACGAGCTTTTAACAAAAGCCCAATAATAGCAATTACACATAAGCTGGCCAAGACAAACACAATGACTCTATTTCTAGATAATGTGCACGTGCGGATGCTGATGTCATCCTTTACTGTGTTTCTCCACAGCTCTCCTTGGCCTACGCGCTCGCTCCTCAGCGACTGGCCACTTATAATCAACTCCTGCTCCTGGTTAAATTGTGGATGTGTCGCACACGACCTGTTGCCGTAGTAACAGATTGTTTTACAGGACGATGCCGGTGGAGCGATCCGGCAGGCGGTCTCGGTGTTGTGCACAGATAGAATTAGTTCCATGTGTGGATGGCTGCGGCGGGGATGGAGCGAGGGACAAGTCATTAGTGTCAGTGTAAACAGGGAGGGTGTGGGCCCGATCTGACTGGCTCATGCTTATTCTCACACTAATAGTAAATGAAGGCTCTGGAAGAAAATGAAGGAGAATTCATAATGGATTAACTAATGCTAAGAATTCCAGCTGATTCTGCACGCTGGATTCCATTAAACCAAAAATAACACAAAGCCGGTATCAAGGCTCCCTATTGTGTGCAAATTCAACAATTATATTCATCAAGAACCAAGTGGTTATTAAGTTAATAGTGTTTAGCTGAACTTTATGACAAAGTGTGGCGCTCAGTGACGCACAGATGACTTTCTGAGGAACAACACCGCCTCCTTAAAAGAAATCTTGGATTGGTTTATACTGTACGTGGCATCGGGCCTGTGTTAGATGACAGGAAATGGAGGTTTTACAGTAGGTGATGGTATACCTTATCATTAATGTCAATTTGATCACCCTCTGATCGATATCATGAAGTTTCAAGTATGAAAAATTTGCATTAAAGTCACAAGAAAAAGAGAAGTCACTCAATTTATGTTGCCCCTCATTCCTGCCATTGTTTTATTATTATTATTATTATTATTATTATTATTTTTATATTATTGTATTGTCTATTTTGTGGAGTGACCCTGAGGATCAAAAAACAACAACATTTCACATTATGGAAAGGGTGGGACAACACTTCCTGTCTGTGACTGATTCACCATCATTTTGACTGTGGTCTTGTATCCATCTCTGCACGCGTCTACAGAGTAAATATGTAGGATTTTTTCTTAGAAATTAAAATGATTTGCTCCAACAACCTTATACTTCACAAACGACCTGTGTATTAAGTTTCTCATCCTCACCCCCTGCAGGCTCGTAAGATGTCTATTGAATGTTTTAGCATGCTGCTTCATGGAGAACATGCAACAGCTGCACTCTGCACTTGAAGGGTGACCCAGATTCAAAGTGGAAAAAAGAAAAAAAAAAAGTATCTAAAAGTGTGAAACTTTTCAGACTTCACTGCTGCAGCATAATAAACTTCTCTGCTATCCATTTGTATGCTCAGCGTGCTTCAAATATTCATCTTTGCTGTGAGAAAGACCACCTGTAGTCAAAATGTCGGTCCTAAAAATCACTGGAGCTTAGTGTGCTGTCAACTTCTCTTCAGTAAATGCACATTTTGCATTAGTTGCTTACATGATTAGCTGTTTATCTTTATCACACGCGACTAAACTTGCTTACATTGTTCTTGAATGATTAACAGAAACAGCTAACTGTGCTAGCAACAAAGAGAAGCTGTGACTTTAGCCATAGTTTGGCAGAAAAATATGATAGTTTGGAAAATACTGCACTTTTTTTTGTTTGAGAGGTTTCTATGGACAGTTTTGTTGCTAGTTTTTGATGCTATAAATATATGCAACAGTGAGTGAATAACAACAGCACATATCAAGATATTAGAAGGTAAGTGAACAGGTTAGTTCTCGTCAACGTGGTGGATGTGGGAGAAATGTCCAGATGTAAAGACGTGAGTGACTTTAACAAATCTCTGAAACAGCAAAGGTCAAGGGGTGCACCCCGTCGGCAGTGGTGAGCAGCTACTGACATTAGTCCGAGGAGGGACAAACCACGAACCAGCAACAGGGTATGTGCTGGAACAAGTCTGAACAAGCCACAGGTACCGCAGCAGGGCACCTTCAGGAGACGGTGTACAGCTCATGCCTCGGCCAGTCGGAGCTTTTTTAGTGACACGTTAAGGACCAATAGTATGTAACGCAGGAGTGGTCATAACGTTTTGGCTCATCAGTGAATAAAAAATGTGTTGACTATTCCTTTAAGTGTTCATTTTACTGGTCGCACATTTTTCTGGATCTTCTTTTCTTGCAGCGAAATCCCGTGAAGGAACACGCTCTCAGCATGATGTCAATAAGTGAGGAATGACCGTGACCTGACAGGCATTTTATCAAACAGACAGCAGTGACTGTTTACCCCACCGAGTATCCTGCTGTTGATCTTTTCATTATACTGACATCCATCCCTCTGAGTCATGTATACAAGTACACACATGCTTGACTATGTGTGTATGTGTGTGTGTGTGTGTGTGTGCATCAGTGCTCGCTTTAGTGTCACGTAGCAAAGCAATGTGCCTCCTCGCCTGTATGCTTCAGCACAAATGTAGCTAATGTCAGCGCAGGAAAAACAAGCGCGGAGCCTGAAGCTGGCAAACCCCAAGAACAGCACACACTGAAATTAACATGAGGGGACGTCTGCTGGAGTCATGTTAGCCATGTTAGCGATTACACCAGTGCCAGTGGGTGATGAAGGCCCATTTATGGGAACATATGAAACGTGACTGGCAGAGAGCAGCTGTGGGAGGGGAGAGAGACGGACACAAAGGGGCAGGAGGGTCAACGCGGAGAGTCTTGAGAAATCAGAGGCAAAGAAAAGAGCGACGGAAAGGGAATAGAAAAAGAGAGGCGATGCTGAGAACTCGTAAGAGAGAAGTGTGGACGCTAACGTGAGCACTCGTACAAAGAGGAACATACTTATGGTAGATGGACTGCGCTTATATGGCGCTTTTCTAGTCTTATCGACCACACAAAACGCTTCACAATGTGAGCCACATTCACTCACATGTTCACATAGGGCTTTTTCTAATATACACTATACAGCACTTCTCCCTCACACACACACACACACACTCACACAGCAGTGATACATTGGGAGCAATTTCGGGGGGTTCAGTATGTAGACTAGAGGAGCCAGGAATCAAACCACTGACCCTCTGATTTATGGACGATTCGCTCTACATCCTGAGCCGCATCCAACCCCACAGAGAGTAAAAAGGATAAAAAGGAAGTACCATTAAAGTGTATATTAGATCGCCATACTAAACTATCTACACTGGATTATGGAGATATCCTGTATATCCAGCTGCTACTAACACCGTTAAATCACTATGACTTATATGGAGTCACCACATCTGGATATGTAGAAGACGTGCATGTGTTTTTATTTCATAAGAGCTACACGTCCAACCTGACAAGATACTTATCCCCCTTATTTGAATCGACACAGTACAAGTAGTTTTAAAAAGCTCCTTGTCGAACACTTGGAGGAACATGTGGAAGCTTGAAGTAGGTGACCGACTCGGATCTGGTGTCTATGTTTGTAATATCTCAGTTTTCGCTTTATCTCAGTTGCTGAATAAAACAAGCTTTAAAGAAACTATGGTTTAATATAGCTCAGGTTCTTTTTTTTTTTGGTCGTTGTTGCTCTAACCATCAGTTCCAACAGTTGTGATTACATTTTACTGCCCAAAGTAAATGCTGCAGATCTTGGAAAGCAGAAGCAGTTTTCTAAAAATAGAAGAAGAAACAGTAGGAGTCCATCAATCATGCAGCTTTTAAAGCTCCAGGTTAGTCAAGCTTATTTGAAAGAGGAAGGTGATAAACATCCACCGCAGGTTACAGATCGACTCTACGGTTCAACTTTGACCTACTGTACTTGAACTTGTTGTGAACACTCACTGTTTCCCTGTGCACTTTGAGATTCTTAGCAACACTGCAGGCCGTGCTTGCTGTCGGCCTCCAAACAACTTGTTTAAGATCATCTGGTTAAAATGTCAGCTTGTTTGAAATCTGTCTCTCTTTTTAGCCGTGTTGCCATGTTTCCAGATCTCCACAATGACTTTGGTTGGCGTGTTATTATAATGAACAGAACCGAAAGCCAGAGCTACGAAAATAAAACCCACTTTTTATTTTAAACTGCTAGTATTTTTCTTTTCATGAAACAATGGTTCGAGGAAACAAGAGACCAACTTCCATCTTCCAGCTTTGCAGTTTGGTCAAAATTCAATAACAAAAAAAAAAAAAAGATAAATTGGGGAAAAGAACAGAAATAAAGAAAGAAAAACAAGTTGTCAAGATGACTGATCCAAGCTTGTGACACCTACACTACAAATCGCCCAGTGATGTTTTACATTCTGTACATTTCTTAGTAACTACAGGGAGTCGCACCTCTGGCGTTCACTCACTTTAAAGAGGAGAAAAATATGAGTTGCTCTATAATTCTGAGGTCAGACAACTTAAAAAGAAGAATAGATGGGACATTTGCTATGTTGCTATTTCAAAATGCAACGCAGCTTCAAATAACAAACCTAACGTCACTGTGTGGATTTCCCATCACAGTGCAGCTACAAAAGATTATTCCAGTTCTCCATCCCCAATGTTTTGTTAACAGTCGCATCCAAAACAATCTTCCCCGAGCGCTTTAATACTGTCCAGACAACGCTATTTATGATAGTGTAACTGCAAATGTGACGTTTCAGGAAGTCATTCTGTCAGCCATTTCCTCCAGCCTCCCCAGATTACAGGGCCATGAGTGCGCTCGTGGCATGGCGCCACACTTCACCACCACATTAGCCTTTCGTCACCTCTTAGACATTCGCCCAGGTGTTTCGCCGCGGTCACTGTCACGGTTTATTGTGGCTCTGACTGACAAGGGGGGCGGTTCGGCTCTGCGTTAGGGGGGTAATTACGGCCGTGGGTTTGGCAGCTGATGCCGTTGCTGTCATTGTCTGTCTGCAGTGACAAAGAGAGAGAGAGAGAGAGAGAGAGAGAGAGAGAGAGAGAGAAGAGGGGTGATAATAGAGACTCAGTGTCTGCCAAAGTGAAGAGAGGAGGAGGGCCTGAACACAAAAGAATGTTTGAGATGACAGCAGAGGACAACAGGATTCCAGTCATATGTAAGTGCAGATGTGTGTGTGTGTGTGTGTGTGTGTGTGTGTGTGTGTGTGCATGCTGCGGTCCTCGCCATCGACACACACTCACAACAGTCGACTGGGGACTTAAAAGGGGACGTTTCAGGGGGTTCACTCTTGTTCATGCCTAAATGAACAACAAGCACTAAATGATTTTCTTGCGATCTGCTTGTACGATACGAAGCATCCAGACCGCTCAGGTGATCCGGGACAGGTTTACTCAGTGTCCCCCAGAATCAGAACCGAGCAAGGTGAAGCAGCTTTTAGTTTCTCTGCTCCTCACCTGTGGAACGAGCTTCCTGAACACCTGAGACCTGCAATAAATCACAAACATTACATCTTTTGTTTGCGATTACGTCGTCTTAATGTTCTATTTTTAACGTATTTCTCTTCCTAAAGCACTTTGAATTGCCTTGTGTTATAAAAATAAACTTGTGCTATAAATATGCCTGAAACGCTCTGATGGAGTTATTCTCATTTTCACCAAGGGGGGTCCTGCATGTGTTTGAGAGTTGAAGGTCATACTCAGCCCTTTCCTCTCCACTCCTCTGTAGTGTGAGGCCGCAGACAGGCTTTCAGACTGCAGGAGGGAGATTTAACAGGCTACAAACAGACCAGTAATTGGTGAGGAAGCATGGTCAATTTTCTTATTCACAGTTTCACAGCTAGTGTATTTATTTGTGCCAAACATCTTTGAGGACAGGGAAAACTTCTTTGCATGTTACTTATTTTTGGGCTTTTTTATCCCTTTTTATTTATTATTTGGGAGCCAACAGTAAGGAGCTGACAGGAAATGCGGGGACGGAGAGATGGGGGAAGGGTGACAAAGATATCAGGCCAGACACAACCAGAGCCACATCAGACTGTATAATTAATGCCTGGTGAATCATATCTACACAAGAAAAAAACTACAGCGATGTCAGCTCGCAACACTGAGCTGCGCTGATCCCATGTTTTAAAATGCAGCAAAAACAACAACAACAAAACAAGCTTTCTACATAGCACTGATTCACTTTTTGTATCTTTTTGTATATTGAAAATGATGCTTATAATGCCGCATCAATCAGTGTCAGGGTCGTAGCAGCAGTAACACTGTGAGAGTTTGGTCTCAGCTGTCTGAAAAAAAAATTATAATAACACAGTTAGACAGAAAAATGTTGCAATGCTGAGTCATTTTATTTGGTCAGCATTCGGAGACATGAAGACCTAAGAAGTCTTGAGCTTGGGCTTTCCCAAAACCACTTAAAATGGGGTAATATACGTGGCATTAAAGTAATGTTTTAGTAAAATGATCAAGAATGATACGTCTTCTGTCATTCTTTGGGAAGCATGTTAAACAAGCCCTGCCAGATTAATGCTTTGTAAAAACAGACTCAGTTCTGTTAAATGTTTTGGATAAAAGTCTCTAAACAGTATGTGCATGAGTCACCATGAAGTTATGATAGAAAACTCATGTCATGTCACTGGGGAAAAAGCAAGTTATTAATCTATGAATATAAAGCATTAGTACCAAGAAACCTCTTTCACAATTTCTTCTCCACAAAATATATTTCATGTTTCATACTTCACAAGCCTTTGGACTTGCTGCTCACATGCGATGCCAACTTTCCTTTCATTTGTCTCCTCAGTCCTGGACCAGGTGTGTGTGTGTGTGTGTGTGTGTGTGTGTCACTGAACTGTTAGTGTATGAGTTTACTGTAAATCACAGACTATTTAAAAGAACAGTTTTGATGATTAACCGTGCCTCAAGTGCAAAGCAGAGCATACGAGACAAGCAGCGGTTTTAACAGCCTCTTTCTGGTGAAACCCGTCAGGCTTTTGAAATTTCCAAGCAGCGCTTTGAAGCTTTTCTCACGTTACAGAGAAAGAAAACAGTAACTGCTGACTCCTGCCAACAAGTGCAGGTGTGTGGCTTCTGCCCCAGTTCCCAAGGAAGGCAGGTGAACTTGGTCGATTCAGGGGTTATGATGTGTGGTGGTGGTGTTAATAGCTCTTGTTTTGTATGGCCAACATTTTCTGTGGCTATGGTGGAAAAAATAAAGAAATAAACACACTGGACTTGTTCCTGGTGGTTGGTTTGAAGTGCTGCACTTTCGTCACATGTTTCACTTCCAGCAGTCAAAGGCCGACAGTGCCAGTGCAGACTGGAGGTGCTTCTTCGTTTGACGTCTGACATCCTTATCACTTCGACTATATCAAATGTTCGCCCCCTTAAAAGAAATATTTAGAGTAAGGAATCTGTCCAAACTTTGCAAACATAAACAGTAAATTACAGCCCCACATTAAAAGGCTTGTGTAGGAATTAAAATATATTTCTTCGGCCTTGGAACAAAAGGGGAAGACTACGATGAAGTAAGTATCCATCCACAATATCTCTTCACTATAGTGTTGCTGGATACAGATCTCAATCCGACACGTACATGACCCAGCTAAACAACGCAGTGATACTTCAGCATATGGCACCAGAAGACCTGAGTCTCGCTCTTTCTTTTGCCAAAGTTTCTCCGTTTTTAAATTCCAGTTGAGTCACCCGAGCAGCTGTTCCTCCATCTGATTCATGCAGGAATAATGAAGGTGGGAGAGCGGCTCCTCAGCGGATGCCAAAGACCTGATGGTGGAATGCGTCCCAGTCGAATCATGTCTCCTGACAGATGTCACCTCCTGATGAACAGAGATCTGTCAGCGGTACGATTTACCATCAGTCAGATGGCAAAGCCGGGGTGGAAAGAGACATTCTGCTCTACAGAGGAAAGAGAGGAGAGATTTGTTTTTCCTTTGTGTCTCAAAGTGAACATGATAAATCCTGTGTATCTATTTCATGTTACTGGATTATTGTTCTTGTTTCCTTTTGAAAAATGTTCTTAATTGCTATAGTTAACACCTTGGGTTTGCATTGCTGACAGGAATCATGCTTCTATTCTTCTTAACATGCAGAGAAGAAAGAGAAGAAGAAAAATTAAAGGCATTTAAATGAGGGAAGTTTTGTCCAGCTGCTCTGCAAGTGGTATCTCTGTTTTCTCTTTTAAAACAAAAGCCATGACCAGCAGTTCCCACAAGTGTCTAATAGTGCAGTAGATAAGCTTGTATGTGGAAGGAATTGTGCATTTTATGACTAAAGCATGAAACTCTATAAACCATGAAGTTTATTTTCAGACGTGGAGGCATTGCAGATGTGACCTCTGGGACAGGACAGAGCCCCCTGGAGTGAGGTCCAGACCAAACTAGCCTCTGAGTAGAAAGTTTGCTAATGTGCTAGCAGCAGAAGTTGTCAGTGTTTTTAACAAGCTATAGTTACCTTAACACCTGGAAATACAGTCACACTGCAAAATTGGCGCTCTAAGCAAAATTATGTCACATGGCCATAGCAGAAAATACGCATTTTTATACAAGATGCTGACATGATTATAACGGAGAAAATGGGGCAAAAACTGGAAAAATGCAAAGCTGAGGTCAATGACCTCTCAAGGTCACCAGAGGTCAGATACAAATTGCCTCCACATCTGAAATAAAACCTTGGGGAATGTAAATTTTATGCTGAAACCTTCATGCTTTAGTGATAAAATGCACAGTTGTTTTGCCCATCTGCCCCTCTGTAATGTTCTGGAGGCTGAACTCTGTCTGCACTGGAGACCAGAGGGTCTTTGAAGGACCCTCAACATTCCTCTCTCTGGGTGCTGGTGCAGAGCCCAGAGCTTCTGTCTCGATCCGACCCAAACCTCGATGCACTGATGATGTTTTTCCTTCATTATTTTTTTTTATTTTTGCTTTGCTCACCTTTTCTCTCTACAGACTCTCTGGGTCAACTCAGTCAGTTTCTGTGTGTGTAAGTGTGTGAGTATCTTAATGGGCGTGTATGTGCGTATGTATGCAAGAATGTGTATGTGTGAGTTCTATGTATGGCGTGTGTGTATGCATGTGCTGCATTTGCATATGGAGCATGTGCCTATATAAAGCTGATGACAGAGGGAATATTATATTCTTTAAAAGTACTTATACATAAACTTTTTCATACAACATAAAATCTTAAGCATCTTAGATGTTTCTTAGCAATATCCTGTATGTATTCTTACAATATAAACTTGTATTTTTTTCCTCCTTCTTAATGAATGGGTGTTTTTTTGTATTTGGGTCTTGTGATAAGGTAAATCAGCCAACACCAACCTCTTCACCCCTCCTATCGCCCACCCAGGAGGCTCTCACGGCCTCAGTCCCACCACAGGGCAGCTGACAGGTAAAAAAACATACACACACACACACACACACAAGCACACTATCACACTCATACATGTTCTTTCTCACACACACACACAGTCAGAAGTATCTGTCTTTCACAAACACACTCCCACGTAAACCTGAACCCTCTGTGCCGACCCTGGTCTCGCCCTGAGAAATGTGTCATATCGAAGCTGAGAAGCAGGTCAAGCATTCTGTAAGTGCAGCAAAGTGAGATAATTGTAACATAGACTTGCTCTCGGCTTATTATTAAAAACCCCCCCCCCCCCCAACCCCCCCCCCCGAAATCGCCCAGTCCCCGCCCCCTTCAGACCCAACCCTCCTCAACCCACACGACATTCAAAACAACCTGCTTTTCCAAAGGCAGCGGCCTCTGGTGTAAAGGGCTGAGTGGCAGCGGTGGTGAGCTGATCGTTTTAAGGATGGACGGGTCATGAAATGCTCTGCGACAGAGTGATTAGTGAGCCTCGGTTAACGAGCAGCCTGATTGGTCTGATCTCTCGCTCTCTCCCCACCACCCTCTCCCCGAGCCTTCCCCTTGATGTGGATCCGTGTGATGTTCGACGGGTATTAGGTCACAGAGGCGGCCAGGCTGGTCTTAGTAACGCACCGGCTTTTCAAGCCGCTCCCAACGACTGGTACCTCGTCCTCCACCAGCACCTACGGCCTCTCAACTATTCCTTTGAACCTGAGGGATGAAGGGTTGAGGGTGCAAGGAAGCATGACCAAGAGTGATCAAGCACATGTGAATGTATGTGCAGGGGAGGGGGGGGGGTGACTGAGGACACAATGGGTTCACAGACAGTATCCCCGACTTTGGGTTGCTTTTAATGGCCGCTGGAGCTACTGCGGCCTGGTGCCCTCTTTTAAGGTGGGATGTGAGCTGCTGGTACAGGCTTGGTGCAGGATTAACATCACAGACTTTGATGTACACAGAGAGACCAGAAAGGCAATCCCATACAACAGCCCTGTAGTAAACTGGCAGCGTGACCCCACCGTTTCACACCTAATTTCCATGTATGTGAATAAGGTACTTTAGTATATTAGAAGGCCATTTACAGGAAAAGTCTTTAAGTATCTTAGTAGGTTGCAGAGCAGCGTCTCTTTATGGATCTCTAGTGGAGGGATGAACACCAGTCATCCAAAAGATATTCCCTCATTTGGCGTTTTAAAGAAGGCGGCGGGGAGAGCACTTTTTCGTAAACAGAAAAGTTTCACAGTGACTTCATCTTCAACATGTGTATTTTACATTTAATTACAACCCATGATCTTTTCCTTGACTTTAACAAAGTGCTTTTGTTGCCTAACCCACAGACAGGACTGCGGATGTAAAACCTCGGTCTCTGGTGTGACAGTCATGCGCTCTCCCATCCACCCCGACCACCTTCTGACGACTCTGCTGCCGTTAATAAATGTGCAGCTTCATTCATTCACAACAGACGTTGCCTGTGAACACAACCCAGCCAGCGACTACGCTTCCTACGAAACGTATTTGCTATTTAATTGTATATAAATGAAAATTCGAGGAGACAGGGTTGAGGGATGCGGGGGTAAAAGGCAACGACCTGTGGTTTGATTCCAGGTGGCAGTTTCAATTGGTCATATCCGTCAGTGGGAAGCCAGTGAGGGATCTTCAATTCATCTCGTTGCTCCTTTAGCGACTCTTGTTGTTGGTCCAGGTGAAGCTTACTGCAGATGAAATTAGGCTGAAAACGCCAACTCTCCCAACAGTAGACTGAATGTTTATTTATAATTGTGCATGACGGGGTGACAGCGTAGCTACGGAGCTTTCCCACCGATGTTGATATGCACCTCCTCCGGGCTACAGCAGCTGTGATCCTGGGCTGGTTGTGTTTTCTCCAAGTTTCTGAAGCTGGTGGAGATTGCTGCGAGTGAAGACAACATGAAGCGAGTTCTTTTCGGGAACACAAAGCCAGATCCAATGCAAAACTTAAGATAATTAAAAAACGATACGGTCAGATTAGGAACAATACATCGTCTAGTGCTACAGTGGCATGAAATGGGAGAAACCAGACGCTGAACTATAAAATAAAATGTTGTAAGGTATCTATCTAGCTGGGTAACCCTTTGCATCGACCACCAGTGACAAAGGGAACTGGGTTATTCTCCAAATGTACCACAGGACTGAGTCAAAACACAAACAATAGGAGGTAGCAGTCTCAACAGAAACTGAATATTTTAAGTAGGTATCTTATTGGATTGCATTACGTTTACTGATTTCTGGAAACTCAGTGAATGTCTGTGGTTCCTGATCTTAAATAGTAAAGAAAAATGAACGGAAATCGCATTAATATCTAGAAAATGAGAGTGTGTCGGGACAAGACCTCAACCCCACTACAGTAGGTTACACAGATCGAGACCTCAAAAGCTGCTATTGAAAAGGCCACAAGCCTTAAAAATCACTCGCAGCTGTAAATTGGAAATCTGTAACCTCTGGATATAATGGGTCCATTCTGTGAACAAATATGAAAAAATCCCCCACCCCCAATATCATCATCAGCATTGTGCATCATGTGTACTGATGCGGTCATTTCACATAAAAAAAAAAAAAAAAAAAAAAAAAGAGCAGTCCTGTGTCTGTTTGTGTCAGCTGACCTGGATCTAATCATAACCACTACTCCCAGGGAGATATTCACCAATCAAAAATAAAAGTTGACTTCAGGGACATAAAGCAGAAAAAAAAAATAATAATACAGATGTGTGAAACAGTGTGAATCAGATTAAGTGAATTAAATTGATTTGCCTTACAGGTAAACTGTTGCACCGCTTTCAAACGGGCTGAGGGCGATTCTCTCACTCTTGGGTGGATGATTTATTTATTTATTTTCTTTGTGTAATGGCACGTTTTACTTTGACCAGACAAAGAGATTAGGGAAGATATAAAGCGACTGTCATTTGCCATTGCCCCTGATCTTTTCATGCTGTGACCGAATGGCCTGCGGGGAGCAACCACTTAAAGCCAATCCATGAGTCTCCTGGGTCTTGTATGTGTGCTGACCTTTCCTTGTGCTTTTTTCTTCTTCTTCTTCTTCTTTAGACGGTCAGGACCTAACCTGACAGGAGGGAAGAGGGTGGTACCACACCACGCTCACAAGGCTAGTGGGTCAAAGACTCAAAGGAAGACAAAAAGCTTCCTCAGTGGATGAAAATCCGTGATGCTTCCTTGGAAAAAAAAAAATCCATATGTTGGAGGTTTGCTGAGGCAGCATCAAGGTTAATTAACTCTTTAAATGGTCTTGTTGATGAACCTTAAAGGTTCATCCTATTGTGTTCTGATGGTTCTCAGAAGACCTTTGCCTTCTGGAGTGCATGCCGTCTATCCCATAAATCCAATACTCATGCCCTCTACACCTATACTGTGGAAACAAAGGAATAGAGGGGGGGGGGTTGTTTTTCTTTTTCAATAAGACCTTTGAGGAACACGCAAATCGGCGGTTTCCTATAAACATCATCTCCTGTCACATGAGACGACCCACAATAAGTGATTCAGGAAATAACCGGGGAATAACAATGAAGTGGACGGATGGTCGTACAAGATCATCAGGAGAGAGCTAACGAGACAACGCAGCTTAATTAAGAGCATCATTAATGAGTAAATGACTCGATAAGGGTTTTGGGGAGGGGGCGGGTGGGTAGGGGGGGGCGTGGAGGAGGGTTATTGTTCCTACGGAAACACGAGGGAAATCACCCGAGGATGGTAAGTGACCCACATTTGGGAAGAGGAAAGATGGGGGGCGACCCCCATTCCCCTAACCCGCACCCCCATATCCCCCCCTGGGCGGCCCGCTGATTGGTTCATTACCCATAGTGAACACATCTACTGCCCCCCCACCCTAGTATACACACACACACACAAACACACACGCACACACACAGCGACCCTGCCCTGCTTGCAGCCTGTCTATGATCATCCTGCCCTGGTGAAGACCCGTGTCCAGATTCCTTCAGTTTCATACATAGCTCCACACGCTCCCCGTCTGCTGGAATGCAGACTGCAGGAAAATATGGAGGAAATATTTCTTTTGTTTGGCATCAACTTGCATCAAAATCTGTTCACAGACAAGGAAGTGATTAATCAATGTAAAACAAGTTCACAGATTTTTTTGTTGATTAGATTCTTGCACACTTGCACACATGTGACTTCAAAACCAGCGGTGAAGTACAAATGATTGTGAAATTTCAGAAGGGAAATGCTGAATTATGGATACACTTTCTCCATCCATGTGGTCTGCAAATGAAAGCCTCTCAAATACTCAACAACAATTAAAGAAGATGAAGATTTGAATGTGAACTGAATAGGTTTCTTTTAAATAGGAAATTTATTCATAAATTATTTTAATATCCCATTGAGTTTGAAGTTTGGATTTTGTTGAACATCAAACTTATACCAGGATAACAAAGGAAGGTACGTTCTTTTATTTGGTATGTTCAACCCTCAGCCTACACTGTATATGTGAGCTGATGTTCACATTAGTCAGATACATTTAAAGTGTTAAACTTCCTTGGGCTAATGTGTTAAGTGATCTTGAATACTTTCCTGCCTCCTATTAGCAGACAGGTGTAGAACTCTATACCTGTAGGCGCTTTCACACCTCACACCAAGATGGTCTACTTTCACTTCAGATCAACACCAGGAGCTGTATTTATCTGGACAGTTACACAGAGGTGGGAGTCGTACTGTTGAAACACATGTATTTCAAGTTGTTCTTCGGGGCTGAATCCTGCCATCTCTACGCGGAAAGACGCCCCTTGATTCGCCGCACTTTCATCGCCCCCCCCTCCAGGGATTTGGATGAACACTCTCTGAAGGTTAAAGTTTTGACCGTGTTGAATGCTAGATGATTTACCTTTACCATCTGATGCCTGTGCCTCCCTGCTCTCCATTGGCTGTCACTCCCGGTTACTGCTGCTTCACTGGGTTGCTGGCGATTGTCCTCAGGCGGGCGGTGTTGCTTGCAGCTGCGCTCAGATGGAAGAGAGGACCGACATGCTGCCGTTACGTCTGCTGTGCAGCCTTGCAATTGGTTCAAAAGGAAACAAAGGAATATATCACACAACACAACAATGCAAGAGAAATGTATTTTGTGATTGGTAAAGGAGATAAAACAATAAAGAAAAACAACAAGTTACAAACAAAGGTTTAAAACGATGCAAACTCATAATGTTTCAGCTTATAGCTTCAGTTTAGACACATCAAACACATTGGGACTAAAGGCACTTTCCTTTTACACATTTACATCCTCCAAAATAACCACACACTATCACCTGTGATGTTTAACCCAGAGATGCAAAGACAAACAGATGCCAAACTGCAGATTTCCAAAAAGAGATGCTCAGTAGGGTGACACATGGTATTCATAAAAATTTTTTAAAAAAGAACATAAAAGTGAATATTTGCACATGTGAAGAGCTCTGGGGTATACTTTTTTCAGCTGGCCTTTGTGAACCCATCATCTCATGGACCACCTGTATTGATGTGTGTCTGCTTTAGTCTTTGGCGCCCTCAAGTGCCCAAAAAAGAAGAGTACATAATTAGGACTCAAATTTTTAGCTGTTATTACTCCCTGACCTTAGTTGCCATGACTGAGAAGACATCACTACCTTCACTCACTGACATGTTATTGATAAATGAGGCAGATGTCAGTGTGTGTTTGAGTCTCTTTGTGGTTGTTTTGTATCTTTTACAATCTTAAACTGAAAAGTACTTAGTAATCATAGAGCCATACAGCTACAGTATGTGTCCATCTTTTTCTCACCTACTGGCTTGTAAATTACACTCATATGTTGTCCACACATTTTATTTATTATATGAATTTGATATTAGTATGTTTTTTTTGGACCACAGTGGAAATAAACCTTGGATTTTGTTGTATTATTCTTGACATTTTGCAGATATATGTTACCTGGGATCATCCCTCTCACTAAACTAAACTAAACTAAACTAAACTAAACTTTTACCTGATGTAATAAGACAGGACATCAAAACATTAAAGCTGAATTAATAACACTTTGTGATAATCAAACTAAAATATTCGTTATTATTCATGATTAAACTTCGTCCCGTTGTCACTGAACGCACCTGCTTGGTCACTGAACGCACCTGCTTGGTCACGTGACAAAGACAACCGCCTGCATCTTATCGTTTGCGACTAAAGAAAAAAGATTTTTACAGACATTAATGATGGACAGACGGGACAGCAACCCCAGCGCTGTCATTTGCAAGTTATGTGGAGAGGTCTTCACTCTTCCTGGTAGGACATTAACATCCATTTTCTTACAGTTTAACCTCCGTGTTTTAAGTTTTTTTTATAAGTTGTTGTCGGCTAAACGACGCCTGCTAGCTAGCTAGCTGCAGCTAGTTAATGTCACGTGTGTTAGCAGCTGTTTGAATGTGCAGGTTTTATATAATAAGCCTTGCGTTAATATCACAACGTGGCTAATAAAACTTAGCAGACAATGATTTACCTTCTCAAGGTCTTTATATGTTGTGGTTTTCTTCTGATAGCTAAGCTAGCTTTAAGTTGGAGCACAGGCTGAAAATGTCGCGCCCAGGCGAGTTCAGCCATGTTGTCCCGGTCACGCGCAACAACTAACGCGCTGCTTAAACTACGACTCTGACTTTGACAAATATCTCCATCCTTAAATATTTTTTAACCAGATTTCTTCAAATTTTTAAATTAATAAGGCTGTAACTAACAGGGTTTCCATGGGTCCTTGTTATACTTTTAAGTTTGTGAATATGAGAAGAAGAAGAAGAAAATCAAGGCCTTAAATGTTTTTGAAAATAACTATTTGAATTTATGTATTCTGTGCAAAAATAGAAATTTAAATTCTTTTGATAATTTTTTTACTTATATTTAATGGGTTTTTCAATAAAGACACTAAATATTATAACTGTTTGTGTGCTGTTGTCTGTAACTTAATTTGAATGAATTTCCCCTAGGGGATGAATGAAGTATCTATCTATCTATCTATCTATCTATCTATCTATCTATGTATCTATCTATCTATCTATCTATCTATCTATCTATGTATCTATCTATCTACCTATCTATCTATCTATCTATAGATGAAGAAAATACAGAAAACCAGGTCATTCTAAAGGATTCACAAACTTTTTGTTTCCACTGTAAATCATCTAACATTTGATGTGGGCCAGGTGACAGAGCCAGCCCCTTATTTGTGTAGGAATCGGTGGCTATTCTTCGCAATAACAAAAATGTACATGATATGCTTTTGCATTTGTCATTACACAAACATTGCATTATTTATGCTTGTCTTTATTGAATGCTGTGTGTGTGTGTGTTATTTTGTTTTCTCTTTTCAGAGGATGAAGTTGACGGCAACCTCCCTCGTGTGCTTTTATGTGGCCACATCTACTGCACATCTTGTCTACGGTCCATTCAGTGTGACACTGTCATTACATGTCCAGAGTGTGAGGTAAAATTGCAACTGAAATAATTCAGACTAGGTATAAAATGCAAACTTTGTCCTTGCTGGTTTGGTAACCAGCCAGACAATCGCTTAATCTTGCAAAGTGGTTTTCGACTTTGTGATTTGCATCAAGTTCAAGGCTGAAAATGTTCAAATGGTAGGATGACAATGAAAAAACAAAGTTCCCCCCTCTGCAGGTTAAGTCCACGCTCCCTGAAGGCGGGGTGTACTGTCTGCAGGAGGACAGCAGAATTATTGGCCTCATCTACACTGCTAAAATGAACAAAATGAAAAGGTAAAAAAAACAAAACAGTTCTGATTCTTTTGCCTCCTCCTTGTTTGATCAGATTGCGCAATAGATTCTTTTTAAAGAGAACCGGTCTTTGCTTTGATCATTTCTTTGTCGTCATCTCCTGAAGCCTCCAGTATGACAGATTAAGGAATCGCAAAAGGAACAAATTATCAACATCCCCAGAAATGAACGCCAATACCAAGGATATGGATCAGGTATGTTTGGGTGATCACAGAGGTTGCTGGCGGGTAATGAGAAGTTTTACCCATGTTGCCTAAGACGTGGGTTTGTATCGTAGTACCTTATGTGAGATGGCATTAGAGTACAGAACTACAAGTGTCAAGTGACTGGGATAAAAACAGTGCTTGCAAGTCTTGAGTGAAAAGGTAAATTGCTCCTTGTGTGTTGTGGATGAGATGTTGCCTGTCTTTTAGTACAGGGTTTTGTTTACAAGTGGAAGTCCAGTATCGACAGATGGATTGGTGTAGGGACTGAACTAATCAATTTTGCAAGACTGTTCTGAGAACTAACCTCTCAATCGATCTAAACTCCTCTCTTGTTGTCATACGCTTTCACTACTGACCAAGAAGAAGCTTACAGATTCATCTCTGGCGTAAACATTTGAATAGCGATATCTCTTGAGTTACTTCCTTTTGAGATAAGGAGACATGTGGAAGATTTGTGGCTCCTCCTGGCTCTCCTGGGAGGATGAGGATAAGATCCATGGCTGATTCGGGTGTATTGGTGTTGCAGAATGTCTGATCAGAATTCAAGCTGTTGCTGAAGCTCGAATTATATTTTATTCTTTGACACACAGTGACATAATTTTACCATCAGTCCTTAATTTAAATGTGCAATAACTGATTTTTTTTTTTGCCAGTTGAGGGAATTGGAAACAAGTTGTAAAAACAGTATTGACATATCATCAACTTTAAGTGATTCAGTTGCAGATTTATACACCCAGTAGCTCAGGAGAAACAATAGCATTAGCTTGGAGTTTTGTTTCAGACCGCTTGATGAATGTTACTTCAATGTTCACTCTCTTTTAGCCTTTTGTGTCTGAAAATGACAGTGTGTTAGCAGCCAGCGTGAACCCGAACAGTAACTTTAGGGAGGGTGTATCGGCTGAGCACAAATGATTCAGATTAAAATGGCTAAAATTCTGGTTATGTTTTATTCAGCCAGCAGATATTGAGAAGATTGAGAAGACGGTGGATGAGGCATTGGTCCAGGCTGCAGAAAATCTTGCTCAGCTGGAACACATCCACGAGGTGAAAGCTGCGCTACATCCAAAAAACTTCTCACAAGTTGAAGGAAAGAAAAACATTCTTGCATATCAGAAAGACAAGAGTAAATCAAAAGTGAGTCTTCCATGTCTGTGTTTCATCTGTGCAGACTCTGACGACTGGCCTGGCAGAACAGGTGAAGAGAGAGAAAGCTCGGCTGGAGACGGAGATCAAACAAGCTGCAGACAAGGCTTCTCATGCTATCCAAAAGTGGTATGGAAAGTAAAAGCTGTATAACGAGATTCTATTTTCTCTTCTGGAAAAATGTCAGATCTGTTGATATGAAGCCCAAGATTTCACACAGGTCTTGCTTCTCCTCAGATTGTTTTATTCTCTGGAGAAAGTCTGTAAAGTGACATTTATCGTCACACCTGCAATTTCCTTATCAACAGGAGGGATGTGCAGTTGGCTAAGCTGACAAAACTGGAGGCACAGTTCTCCACCAGCCAAGCGGAAGCGTGCCGAGTCCAGGAGAGGATAAAGGCCCTGGAGATTGCAATGCAGATGGCCAGAGAAGTCCGCCGTGTCCCCTTCCTGGAGCAGTACTGCACCCTGGATAAGGTATGAGAAGCTATGCTTATTCTTTCATGGTGAGCACACAGTGTCAGATACTATAAAACTGACTGTGGTGTTTGTGTGGTTGTGTGTGGGTGATAGGTCCTGGAGACGCTGCAGGCCCCTGTGGATAAGCAGTCCTTCGATATGAAGTGCATTACTATGGGCTCTGGAATGAGGTTTGCTGTGTCTGTTGAAGGAAACCACATTGTGTTAAATACTACAATACTGAAATTGATTGATGTACTCGCCACTGTTCATTTCCTGTGCCCTGTACTTGTTTATTGTGCTGTAGATGCATGAAGCAGAACATTAGGGACAAGCTTTTTACTCACTATACATGAACATTGAAGTTTTGTGTGTGTATGTTTGTGTTCCAGCTGTGTTTTGCAGTCAGAAAGTCTCAGCAGGAGTCTGGCCTTGTCTCTGAAGATGGAAGTCAGCAACCCGAAGCAGTAAATATCTTCCAATATGTCCAATATCTCATTTTGATTAATTTGGGCCCGGGGATGAAAACTGCCAAAAATCCCGGCCTCTGTTTTTCTTTTTTCTAGAACTGGAGTTATAAAACCTCAGTAAAGAACTTCATTACACAGCCAAGCAGCTGTCTGTTACCATAGTTACGAGTTATGGCCGTGAGGAGAGTTTCTCTCATCTGTGCCACTTCAGACATCACGATACATCATTAACATGAAACATTGTTCTAGTACAGGCTATTCTGTTTAAATGAGTGTTTGTTATTCCATCTTGAAACTGGACAACATGTTGAACTACATGAATAAAGGTTTTTTTGGGGGGGGGGTATTTGGTAGGTCTAAGTTTTTTAAGTTGATGTTTCACCAAAACATAGTGGGAAAATACTAGACCCCAATACAAACAGTAGCCTCTCCTGTTATTGCCCCCAATCTTTTAATTTTGCATCTGTTGCACATAGTGTTTTTCAGGTTAATTCATTTCATTTTTAGAGAATATTACACAAAATAATATGTGTAAATATTTGTAAATTACTTCCTTTGTATGGTTTCTTTGTTCTGAAACAAAGTCCTCTTGCTGTTCCCTTTTAGCTTGTCCGATTCTCCACCCAAAGGCTACCAGCCGGGAAACAGAAAATCACTCTTGCAACGCGGAGAGGGCAGGAAGTGTGTGTCACCCAGTCGCAGCAAGACCCCTTTCCCACAAAACCCAGACAAGGAGAGCCCGGGGGCTAACAGTCATTCGTCACGGGGCTCCTCCCCAAGCCCAAGACCTCGGCGCAGGTCCAACGCCTCTCGCCACAGCTCGGGCTCAGACATCGGGACTCCAGATGTAATTATTGAGGAGCTCTTAGAGGAGGGACAAGAGCACGGTGTGTGTGGCTTTGTGCCTCATTTGATCTCATTTACATAATGTCAATGATATCAATCAGAATATTAAATTGGCTATGATAGACACAGAAGAGAGGCCTTAATCTATTTCTGTTTAATGTCTTGTATGCACCTGCAGCTGCTCCCCCGCCCACCGGCCCTGAGCTGGCTAATGACAAGTGGAGAGTCCACAGGAGAAGGAAAAATCAGATTTTTGGCAATAGGAGAAATGGTAGGGAGAGGCAATTGTGGATTTTTGTAGTTACATTAAGATTATACATAGAATATTAATGTGAATATAAAACAAACCTCAAATTTCGTTTTATCTCAAAGACTTACAAGAATATTCGTCTTTGATAAATCAGTGTAGACGGGTACACTGCCTTTGAAACCTTTCAAATGTCTTGTTTTTTATTTTAAAGATATGAAAAAATATCTTTAAAATGTAATGCACATATGCATAACAAACTTACCATCTCAAAGAGAATCAGTGGATTCGTTTGTTGATTTCAGCTTCAAATCTTCTCATGTGACATTTTGTGACACTTTATCTTGGCAGCTCAACACATTTATCAAAGAAATCAATCTACTAGTAGTGAAATTATTTCCTCTGTGCCGTAGTACATGTAACATGATCCAGCAGAAAACACTTTCAACACACACACACACACACACTACAAACAGCCCATAATACAAAACTCGAGGCTCGTCCTGCAACACAAAAGACATTACTAGCTCCAGTCTCCATCCTCTTCATCTGTGACCCAGTTTTCCTGTTTTCTCATCCTTGTTTATCTCCCTCGTGTTTGTCTTACTTTACTTCCCAGTCACCCAATGGGTGGTGGTGACCCACGTCGTGAATCCAAGTCACTTCTACGTGCGCTACGTGGCCGAGAGGAGGGAGAGCGAGTCCATGTCTAAGAAGATCAACCACTTCTGCTGCAGAGACAGTTGCCACTTCTCTTCCAGTGATGCAGTGGAGACTGGTGTGTGTTTGTGTGTCCTCAAAGTGATGGAGAAATAAGTTTAAGCATATGGCAATGAAAGTTAAAGTAAAGCCTTGACCTAATTAATGTTGAGCAAATTAGACGTTTATTAGGTTTATTGATTCAGCCTTTGTTCCTCCGCTCGTCCTCAGGCTCCATGATCCTTGTGAAGTGGAAGGAGGGGCTCTGGTGTCGGACCAGTGTGGTGGAGGTGTTGCAGGTTGGCTGTGCGGACGCTGTGAAAACCTGCAAAGTCAGCCAGCTGGCCACTGTCCGGGTCTTCTTCCTCGACTACGGCTTCACCAAAAGCATCACGATACAGAGGTACACGCGCAAACGGATAGGTGTACGTAGAAACCGTTCTATAGTGACACGCTCCAGATACTGTCCAATTAAATATGGCCTCAATCTCTCTGGAACAAATTGGCTTTCATTCTGGCAACTATCCACCACCTCATCCTTACTGCTACATCATTGTCTGCTTCCCTGCAAAACCAGCAGTCGTCCAGGTGTTTCCCTTTTCTTATTCTCACACATCGGTGTTTAAAATCTTTTGTCTAATTTAGACCGTCTGCATGTCACCCCCCCCTCTCTGTCTGCCCTTGTTTCACAGATATATACGGTCATGTGATTTTTTATTTTTATTTTTTAAGCCTTTTGATTTAATTGTCCACCAGTCTGTGTCATCGGCCGTCTGTGATTAATTTATGGGGGGTCTTGGAGGTTTCTTTTCAGACGCTCTGCTCTTGGGCTGAATTTGACCATATCTTCCAGCATCAGAACATGATTGTTTCACTTTCTGTACTGAAAGATGATGTTATGTCTCAGCTTCTCAGTATGGCCCCAGTTTAAAGAAACTATTCAGCATTTATTTGTTGCCAGTGCCTATTTCAGAGGAATACAGTTGATTGTGAAGCATTTCTCAGTAGAATTCTTGCACATCCTCCTCTCTTCTCTCTCACCTTCTGCAGTGACGAGGCGACCACCGAGTCTTCACTGAACGCTGTGAACAAGCACCTGAGGAAGGTGGGCAAGGCACTAAATGTGGACCTGGGTCACTTTGCTCCTCAAGCCATCAGATGTTCCCTCAAGGACCTGGTCCCGTATGACCTGGTAAGACCGCTGAGATTCACATTGATACATTATCTGTGATTGACCGAATTATTTTACATTTTTCTTCTCTGATGAGGGACATGAGAGAACATGTTAGAAACTTCATACTTACACCACAGGTTCTTCAGGTAGAGTAGATGATCTGATTAGATTTTGCAGCATATTTCTGCACAAATTTGCATATTAACGAAGTAACACTGATTTTGCAGAGGCTGCTGTCACTCGTTAACAGACGATTTAAAATCTCTTGTGAATAAATAACTCAAGAACAAGACTTATGATGATCTGATTAGATTTTGATGTGCCTTGCTGCACAAATATGCCTCTTAATGAGGTAAAATTGATCATTGTGTTTAACTTCTGTACTGGTTTAAACTACCAGCACTGTAAACATACGTGTTCTTTGTCATGGAGCTCATGGTGGAACATACAAGTGCCTCTTGCGTGAAATTTAGCGTCATGTTTTATTTTTAAAATGTTTTTTCATTGCAAAAGTAGGAGGTGTGTTTTCTCTCTCTCTCTCTCTCTCTCTCTCTCTCTCTCTCTCTCTCTGTGTGTGTTCAGACAAAAGGCTGGAGTAAAGAGGCGCAGGTTGAATTCCTCAGCGTGGTCAGCTCTGCAGCAGTGGAGATGAGGCCTTTGGGTCAGGACTCAGACTCTTTGCTGGTGGACCTGAGGAAAGCGCCCATGGACCAATCCAGTGACATACCCATCTCTGTCAGAGAGTACCTTGTTTTCATTGAAGTGGCCAGGTACATGTGTGGGAAAAAATTCAGACTTTCTGAGTATCGAGCCCTGCTACTGAAGACTGTCTAACTTTGGCTGTGCTCTGTGCTGATAGGTTTTATTCTCCAGTGACGCTGAGCAGGAGGCCCCTGCTGTACTACCCTCCTGTCTATCCCAAGATCAACACAGAGCTCAATGCCGTGGTGTCCCACATCAACGACCCTGCTGACTTCTTCATCCAGCTGGTACTAGATATGCACATAAAGAAACACACATGCAGTATATGTATATAAGAGAGGCTTAGATGTCAGGGATATAAAAAGCCTTGTGGTCTTAGAAGAGAAAATATAAAGGTTAGCATTTTAAGAAAAATCACAGAAACTATTTCACTATCTTTTGTTTTTTTTTTCTTTATCAATATTTTCATTTGGTGTGTGCCCCCCCGCCCCGCACCCACACCTCTCTATCCCCGACCAGGTCGACAACATGGAGTCCTTGTTGCTCTCGGCCAAGCTCCAGGACTGTTACAATGCGACAACCGTGGCTGGACAGGATGACCTCTGCATCTACTGCCCTGTGATTGGACAGGCCTGTGTTGCCCGCTACGATGACAAGCAGTGGTACAGAGCCCAGGTCATAGGTGAGGCTGTGTGTGCACCTGTTAAAGGTTTTAAATAAATGTCTGTTCTGGATATTGCTTACTACTGTCACGTCACTGCCACATGTTAAAGCACTGGTTTTGTTAACAGAGACTTGAACTGAAATTTAGATGGCGTGGAAGACGATCACTGCCACTTCAATTTGGCAAAAGGGTTACTTTGCCAACTAACCAGAAGTGTGTGTCTGTGTCTGTTCTGTGTAGGTCATCCAGGGGGCAGAAAGGTGGAAGTGCGGTTTGTAGACTTTGGCAATAAGAAAATCTTGTCAGTCAGCGACTTGAAGAAGATCAAGGATGAGTTCTTTGCCCTCCCTTCCATGGTGAGAAAACAGTTTTGATTGGTCAGCTGATATTTATTTTTAGGCCTCCAGCAGCATTAGGCATTGTGTTTTCAGGTTGTCGGTCCATACATCCGTCTCTGTCTGTCCGTCCCAGTCTCCTGGACGTTATATCTCAGAATTTCTTCAAATTTGTTACAAACATTCGCTTGGACTCGAGGAAGAACTGATTAGATTTTGGTGGTCAAAGGTCAAAGGTTAAAGGTCATCATAACCTTACATACAGCAATTATGACAAAATTTCCAGGGATAAAAAAGGATCTAACCTGAAATATACGTACAACTGTGAGGCGGTAATTCTAGATAACTTTTGTAAACAAAGAAAACAACATAAACTGCGTCTGCCCTCATGTGGAGTAATGACGCACCTTGACTGTCTTCACTAATAATCCTCAAGGAAGAATCTTGTCTAGACGCTGTGGCCGCTCATTTCTGATAACAATTCTGCAGCATTAAAATCAGCCTAGAGTAGATTACGTTACAGTAACTACTTACTTATGTATTTATACTTTACTCTCTTGACACTTCTTCTTCTTCTGCTGCTGCTGCTGCTGCTGTCCAGGCAATCCAATGCTGTTTGTCAAATGTGATTCCTCTGGATGGAGAGACCTGGAGCGATGCCTGCACCAACAGATTCATCAGCCTGGCTCACCAGAAACTGGTCACTATTGTGGCTACAGGTACTTTGTGCACGAGGGAGTGTTTTCTGATTTCTGACTGACCGCTGACTTCTGTGTTTTGTCACCAGTTTTATTTTCTTTCCTGTGCATCCCTCCAGGAAAAGTCGCCAAAACTGAGCCGCTGCCAATCAATCTATTTGAGAGCGGCCTGAACGGGCCAATATCCAACATCGCCGAGCTGCTGGTGAAAGAGGAGCTGGCCTGCTTCAAAGACGGGTGAGGCTTATCTGGGGTGTCCTCTACAACTTATATTTCTAAGCGTTAATGGGAACATGGCCACGGTAAGTTATCTGATCTGAGAATTTAAAGTGATATTTCTGAAGAAATATGTTGGAAAAGCTTAGTAGAGTGTCTGAACTGTCAGGTATTGGTAATCTGCAGATACTCAGTGTTGGGATATTAGTGTGAAAATGGAAAAAGCCACCTCTTGCTGTCACTCTTCGTCGTTGTTCATTATCTCCATTTCACCTCTTTTCACCCCTCTGTCTCCCCCAATTCCTTCTTCCCTCCTTCAGACCGAAGTCCAAGCATGTCAGGCCCCCTGGTGATGACTCTGCTGTATGGGACCCTCCACTGGAGCTCGCTTCAGCCGCGGAGGGCATTGGTAGCCCAGACCAAAACGTCCCCAGAGAGCAGGATGAGGAGCCGCTGGAGTTTCAGCTTCAGCTGAGGCTCCCTGCCCAGCTCAAAGACCTGAAAGTGAGAGTCTGCCACGTCAACTCCCCGAGCAGCTTCTACGTCCAGCTCACCCAGTACAACTCTCAGCTCAAAAGGTCAGCAGTTAAAAATCCTTTTTAAATAAACCAAATATTGGTACAGAAAAGTTCTTTGTTCTCTTTCCAGTTGAGGACCAGGTTTGTTTGTGCTGTCCTGTAGAACACCCAGTACTTGTTTAGTTCTGTGATGACATCTTCCTGTGTTTTTCAGGATATGTGAGCAGGTAAAGAAAGAGTGTGCGCTCGTGGAGTCCCGAGATGTGGCGTGGAAGGAAGACATGTACTGTGCTGCTCAGATTAACGGGGTTTGGGAGAGAGGACAGATCTGCTCTGACGTCACGTCCAGCAACATTGCAGAGGTACAAAAGCTGCTGCCCCCAAAGATCAGCCTGGACGTAGAGTTGGTCGTCTGTTACATCTCTTTACAGCCATTTTACTGCAACATGAGAGATTTTGAGTTGGAGTTTTGATATTTGTGATATTTGTTTGATCCAGACTGAATTTTATAAAGTGCAGCCTGATTGATCAGATTATTTACAGATATTTACCGTAGAGGACATTAGTTAATTAAAATAATTAATTAAATTAAAGCATTCACTGTAAGTTATTAAGGCTTTAATCTTGTCTGCAATTAATAATAGTGACTCTGCCTCTTGGTCTCTGTTGGTTGGTTACCAGGTGATACGCTGTGATCATGGCAACAAGGTGAAGCTCCACGTCAGCAACCTGCAGCCGCTGCCGACCTCTCTGATGGGCTCTCTGGCACTGGAGTGCACCCTCACTGACATCAGGTTACACACACACACACACACTCTGTATTTAGTGATGCACTGAGACACGTTCAGTATATCCATCCATAAAATAGACACACAAACCCTCAGACAATGTTTAACCTTTCTCATGATTTAAATGCAGCACAAGGCTTTTAATTCAGCTAATACACAACGTTTCACACATGGAGTGTGTGTGTGAGATCTAGACTTCGTCCTCACTCTCCTCCCTCTCTCTCTCTCTCTCTCTCTCTCTCTCTCTCTCTCTCTCTCTCTCTCTCTCTCGCTTCTCTCTCTCTCCTTCTCTCTTCTCTCTTCCTCTCTCCTCTCTTAGGCCCCAGGAGGCCCGATCCACCTGACGGCCACAGCATTGCGACTTTATTCTCCCACTACCCTGACGGGAAGCCTCGGCTGTTTATGACCATCAAAGGTCTCCTCTCCTTTCTCTCTTCATGCTCCTTTTCTCTTTCTCTATTTTTCCATGTTTGCTTCAAAATATCCAAAAACATTTCCCTCCATGTCAATGTTTTTAGTTTTTTTTTGTCCCGTTACTCCAATATGCAGCCTCTGTCTTTGTTACTATGTGTGACCTAGTTTTGAGTGTGTGTTCTGTCTCTTCGTCGCTCGTTGTCCAGGAGTTGACGGTATTGAGCGTCCAGCCCCCCGTCACTGCTGTTCTGCTCCAACAAGATTGGGACAGTTTGGTCAGAATTGCAGACTTTCTGCCGTCAGCGCAGGTGCCTCGCCCTCAGGAGAAAGGAAACAGAGGTTGTGGTGCCCAAATGGCGATGAAGAGAGTGGTGTGTGTGATTATTGTATTTACAGGTCTCTTGTTAACAACATTAGCAACCTTTTTTGTTTTTCCTCGTGTAGCATGTGCAAAAGTTTTATAGGCACTAAAAGTATTAGTGAGAGATCCTTTTAGAAAAATAAAGCCCTGAATAAGTTTTTAATCATCAGTTTTAACTGTCACTCCGTCACAAAGTGTAATGAAAAAAGAAAAAAAACCTTAAATCAAATTCAAACAGTCTGGCAAGCATGAGTCTTCATCGGGTACGCTGGTGCCACAGTTTTTTCAAGGTTGGTTTGTCCCACGTATCTCGGACGACTTGCTTCAGTTCTTCTGAGGGATTTAGTTCCGTTCTCAGTGTCTCCTGTGCCTTCATTGTAATCCCAGACTGACTCCATCGATGTGGAAGAGATCAGGGTCCTGTGGGTACCAGGACCATCTGACTGCAGGATCTCTTTGTTCCTCTTGTCTTTGAACAGGGTTTCTTTAATGTGACTTCTGGCTGTATGGTTTTGGGGTTCGTTGTTTATGCTGCAGAATAATTTGGGAGCGATCAGACGCATTCTGAAACTGTCTACAAAGCGGCTCTTTAATCTTTGCTACTATTTCTGGAGGGTGTTTACACTCAGAACAATATCCTCAGTTGGCCCTCAAGTTGGTATTTTTTGTAGTTTCTGTATTCTGGTTACTTGTCGTCAAGTGGCAGATTTTCAAGTGTTTAATTTTAAGGCAAATGTTATCCAGAGTTTTGTGTTTTTCTGTTCTTTGGTGCAAGAGTTGCTGTTCATTCCAGAAAACCGCAAAGAAACTGATGGCACAGTGCTCCAGTGAGGTCGAGGACAACAAACTCTTAGCCTGCTGATGATGAAACAGGATTACTCCTGAAGTCAATTGGCGCTTCTCCGTCCCGTTCCTTTTTCCCCCAATCGCCCCCGTCCCCTCCACTCCCACCCTTTCCAAAGAGGCCCCCCGCGCAAGCATTATGTTGCTGGAAAAAGGTCGAGTATCACACACACACACACACAGCACACAAGCACACACACACCGAGTTCTTATCAAGCTTTGATGTGTGTCGTGCTGTGTTGTGTGTGTTGAGAAACAAGGTGAAGACTCAAGCTGTACAAACCCCCCAGAGGCTGCCGTGTCTGCGGTCAACATCCAGACTAAATGTCTCCGCATCGGAGAGAGGACGGTCTTCATGTGTACACCAGGACACAGTAATGCAGCGTGCACATGAGACAACATCAATCAACCTTGGCTTAATTAGGAATGAGATTAAACTTCGTTTTTTATCTCTCTGCGTTTATGTTTATTAGGTTTTTCCTTTTTTATATTTGATTGAAAAGGGCCAGAACAGGCTTGTATCTGCTCTTAAAATCCCTTTGTTTTTTTAATAGTCTTAAACTCCTGGTTGTTTCTTATAGTTCAGAGAAAGTGGCAGAATAAAAACTGAGGATATAATAAATGGTGTCCGTTGGCTGTTTCAGAGTTCTCAGTTGGTGCAGCTTATAGGGACGAGGATTCAGCAGGCAGAGCATGAAACACGCTGCCCAGAACAGAAGCCGCTACACCTGGAAGTCGGTCCTGGCTGTGCTGTTATTGCCCCTGATTGTTGTTAAAGGGACGAGGACAGCTTGCTGGAGGTGGCTGGAGGGACACGTTAAGGTCTGGGAAAAAACACACACACACAACAAAAAACCCTTTTCTTGTTATAGTTCACAACTTTTTAAAAGTTACCCAATCAACTGGTGGCACGGCTAAGAGATTGATGTTACGCAGCGCAGTATGTGCTAAACTGCATAGGAAACTAATTAAAAGCTTTAATGTGTCCTTTATCGGTAATGATAATATGTCGGTGTTACCAGGTACAATATGTGGACTATGGCTGGTGGAGAACATCCTGTGGTCCACGTGCACCCCATGCTGCTGATGTGACGTGTTCCTTCAGCTCTGTATGCCCTGCCAGCTGCACGGCCTCAACCCTGTAAGTGTGTGTGTGTGTGTGTGTGTGTGTATGTGTGGTTGTGTTACATGTTCACCTCATCTGTTCTTTTTCTTCTTCATCGTCCTCTCTGCCTCCTCAGGTTGGCGGAGGTGGCAGCGGGATGCGGTGGCCTGCTGAGGGAGGTGTGCTGAACCGCTGTGTGGACATGCGAGTCGCTGTAAAGTTACAGTCAATACTAAAGAATTAAATGTCTTACACACGTAACTAACTGTAAATATAGAATGGCTTTAATCATATTGTCCATGTCACCTTACTGCTTTTAGAGCTGGCAACGTTGTAGACAGTAAAAAGGAAATTAATCAGTGTCTATTTTGCATGAAATTGAAATATTATAAATATATAATTGATAATTGTCTAAATTTTAAAATATAAACATTTGCCTGCTTTTTCTTTTTGGCTTTTGACGGCGTCAGTCGATCAAAACAATCATTTTGAAGATGAACCTTAGTTAGTTACAAGATCAAAGGGTTTAGTAGTAGTAACTCGACTAGTAATGTAAGTGTGTGTGTGTTGTGTGTGTGGTGTGACTGTGTGTGTGTTGTGTGCGTGGTTGTGTTGTTGTGTGTGTGTGTGTGGTTAGAACTCAACTACGTCCTGAGTGACGCGCCTCAACAGTTGGCTTTTCTGGACGGAGCTGAGCCTCAGCAGGATCCTGTTCACCAGAACACGCCTCCATGGACCGGACTGTCGTCAGCACAGAAGGTGTGTGTGCTGTGTTGTATTTGTGTTCATTGTTCATGTTGTTTTTATGTTCTCAGATGAAGCAGTGCTGCATAATTTACACTAGGAACATCCGTGTTCTTCTCTGAGGGACACTCGGTGACGCCTCTGCCTGCCTTCCTGGATGATTGGGAATCGACACCGAGGTTACTGTAGTTAGAATAAAGACAATGTATTTTTAGTAACGGCCACATTACAACAAATGCTGTTAAAGCATTTAGGACTGATTGTCGCAGATCTGTGTTTCCCAGGGTCTGAGGGCCCAGAGAGCCACCGCTGGGGCCCTTTGATTTACCCCAAACCTGCGCACAGGAGGTTGAAGAAGTTTAAGTCCGGGTCAAGCACCTTGTGGACGCCACAATGAGGTACTGCTTTTAACGGAGAGATATAAACTGTTTTAAAAACATGCATTCACATTATTTTACCGATTAAAAAAAAACAAAAAATCAGGTAAACGTGCTGATTTGACAGGTTTTGAGGTGAACTTGATCCTTCAAAATAAAAACTGCAGTCATTTTAGTAAAGTGATAGATGTAGGTCCAAATATAGATCCAGATACAGTCTGTTATCTTGTTTTTTAGGCTGTAACTGTATCCTTCTAGGCTGCCTACGATCATTTTGGGACTCATTAACTCTTAATAGATTAAAGCTAAACTGATGCTCTAAACTGTTGATGAGACGGTTAATTCTTTCGTTCTCTGTGCTGCAGCTGTCCTTGGCCTTTGCGAGGGAACAGCCAGACTTGGAGGTGGATGGAAAGAGACTGGACGACGCTCTGACCAGAATCAATGCCAAAACATCAAACAGTCTGACGCAACCGACTCTCTCAGCTTCCCCTGCAAGCAGGGTAACAATTTCCTGTGTTACAAGCCGGTTTGTTTCCAGCAGGAGGAGCTTTTTCAAAAAGATTTATACAACTTGCGTTAGCATCATAACAGCTTTAGCTCATTTTTTTTACATTTTAAGACAAGTGTATTTTTGTGGATTGGAGTCAAGCTCTGTTGGCCTTTTTCATTAAATAGTTGCAGTGGCTTTGCACCTTTCAACAGTGACAGTTAATTGAAAATGAAGCTTCTTTCACTGCAG